>NC_042616.1:670880287-671183268 GCF_901001135.1 Rhinatrema bivittatum | reverse complement strand
TTATACAGGAGCAGAAAAGCAACCAAAACCCTTCCTGTACTGAATAAAGGTATGGTTCCAGAGGATTCCTCTAATACATGCTTTTGTCTGGGTAAAGAAACTACTGATTGCTATTGCATTGAAGAATTCATAGCTTTACCGTCTGATGAGACTGTGGGTTTGGAGAGGGGAGATTTGCCCAAGGGCTCAAGGAAGTTTCCAATTCCTTACTCAGATCAAACTGCAGTGTTAAACTTTGATGATTCACATATAGATCCATTGGACCTCTAACAGGTATGGATATCTGGGGAGGGCTTACGAGCTTTCCTTTTCTTTTTCTTCCCATCTTTTAGGCAGGAGAAAATCTTGCAAAAGGAGCCACTGGTCACCCCTCTTTAAAGGTCCTCGGCACTCAGATGTCATCAGCACCAGATGACCACAATGTTGCCTGAAGCGGGCTTTCAAGATCAAGGCAGGTCTCAGCAGCAGTTTGCTTCCCTGTCGCAGGTCGCCACTCTTTAAAGGCCCCCAGCACTCAGATATTGTCAGTGTTGGGTGATGACAATGATGCCTGAATTAGCAGCATCCCACCCAGGTTCTCAAGATCAAGGCAGGTCTCAGCAGCAGTTTGCTTCCCTGCCTCAGGTCGCCGCTCTTTAAAGGCCCCTGGCACTCAGTGTTGGATGAGCATGATGATGCCTGAAGCAGCGGCATCCCTCCCGGGTTCTCAAGATCAAGGCAAGTCTCAGAGTGGCTTGTTTCTCTGCTGTAGGTCACTGTTCTTTAAAGGCCCCCACCAT
Source organism: Rhinatrema bivittatum (assembly GCF_901001135.1). Classification (NCBI taxonomy): domain Eukaryota; kingdom Metazoa; phylum Chordata; class Amphibia; order Gymnophiona; family Rhinatrematidae; genus Rhinatrema; species Rhinatrema bivittatum. The sequence goes on along the minus strand of NC_042616.1, from coordinate 671,182,489 downwards.
TCAGATGTCGTCAGTACTGGGTGTCCACAATGATGCCTGAAGCGGCGGCTTCTCTCCCAGTGTTTCAACAGCAAGGCAGGTCTCAGCAGTGGTCCGCTCAATTGTGTATTTGTTTTATTTGATTATGAACTTATTGTTATTCCTCACCTAGAATTGTGGATAGGTGAGTTTGAAATAATATTAAATAAAATATATAGAAATGTCCAATTGTGGTCACAGCTGATTTCTGAAATAAAAGCCAACTAAAGCAACCTACAAAATAATTTGTAAACAAATTTTCTCCACACAATAGGCCAAATAAATATGCAGTGTTTAATCTCAGTACAGGCCAAAAACTGTTTAGGTTGGAAGTAAAAAAGCACTCATTACCTCAAAGATTTTCTATTTTTCCCCAAAATTGAAGATATCAATTGAAAACAGATTATGATTTTGTTTTTCAGTAATTCTCATTTTTTTCCATCAGAGCAATCCGTTTCATTTGTATTTTTCAATTTATAAAAGTGGGTAACTCATCCCTTTTCCAAACTATTAAAATCATTTTCTTAGCTTGAGTCAATGTCACAAATTTCTTGCCTCCTTTGGGTAACCTCTGACATTAAAGCTTCCATAGTTTATCAACTTCTTACACCATATTATTGGGCAGTTCAGTAACCGATCCAAGTAATCAAGTACTTTTCTCCAAAAGAGTTATATTTGTGACATCCAATAAACATATGACATAATGTTCCAGTTGTGAAAAAATGTAATTATAAATAAGTCTGAATCCTAAAGATTCTAGTAACATATTTTGATGGATAATTTTGAATTGTATTTCCCACATATTAACTGACATTAAAGTTCAATAAATTGATGCAAATGCCCTTTGAATGTCAGCTTCATTTAAGTCTTCCTGAAGATCAACACTCCACAATTTAACCAATTTCTGGAGTTAAACTTTATCTATATTGTCTATCAACAAATAAAATATGACAATTGTTTATACTTCGCAGTAGTATCCTAAAAATGTCTCCATTTCCTAGCGTGTAGCAGATGGACTCAGGACCAATGGGTATAGTGTGCTCCTGATAACAGTTGGAGATGGAGTCAGATTTCAATCTGACGTCAGCACTACATATACCCGTGCACGAGGCTCTGATCCTCAGTTTTTTCCGTCTCCATAGCAGTTCTGGTGAAGGGAGCGGCTGAGAGGCAGCCTCAGTCCGATCGCCGACCCGGCGTGGACTTAGCCCCCTGAAAAGGGAGCGGCTGAGAGGCAGCGGGTGCAAGACCGAGCGCGGCGGTGAAGGTATTCCCCTCTCAGCTAGAGACCGCCCGGCAAGAGACCGGGAAACGCCAAGACAAGGTAAGGTAGAAAACTTTTCTCTAAGTCTCTGGTCTCCGAGGCTCGGATAACCGCTCAGATCATCCCTCCGGCGTCTGTCTAATTGGGTTGAGCAGCCCCGTCAGGGCTAGACCCCGATCCGGCTCGAGGATCCTCCCACGTGGAGACCCTCCGGGGGGGCCGCCATCTTGCCCTCGTGGTCGCAGGCACCATTTCCTCCCCTTAGTCGCCACTTGTCCGCACAACTGAGCTGTGCGCACAGCAGCGAGCCAGGCACATAAAATACTTGTGCGCACAGTGCCGCGCGCAAAAGGGGACTGAGCGCACAACTAGGCCCATGCGCACAGCCATGCACGCATCTTCTGTTCCTAGGCGCACAACGAAAGTGCACCCGGAACGCATAACCAGGACCCTTGGCATGCGCATCTGTACAAGATACATGCGCAAATCATGCCACCGCCGTCCAAGACAGCTAAAGGCCCAGTCCTCTGCCCGGCATGCCACCTGAGAGTGGCACAGCCCAAGGTGACCTCCTCCCTGTGCCTGTTGTGCGAAGGAGCCCAGGGGGAACCGAGATAAGGTCCCCCTCAGCCTGTAGAAGTCTTTGGATCTACCAGCGAGACTACCCTGGACCTCTCTATTCCCGACTCAGCCCCCCCTCAGTGGGGGCCCTCGGGGAGCGCCATCGGACCCAATGCGGTCTCAGGCAACTTCACCTGGGCGGGATTCTTCGTCGAACTACAATCCTACATCCACGCAGACAGGACCACCAGCGGCACAACCACAACCCCCACCAGTGGCCCAGAATCTCCCAGGGCCCTCCCGGCCTCCACCAGATGAGCCGCCCCTGGAAAATACCGTCCAGCTGCCTTAGGGCGTGCATGCTGCGCGGCCCTACTTCAAATACTTTCTTTGGTGTGAACCTCAGAGGTGTCCCCCTGTGATGACGTCTCTCATCCCGGATACAAAAAGCCTACACTACTGCTAGCTAATCGAGTTAGCAAGATCAGATATTCGTACTGGAACTCCTTACGGATGGGATTCGTTCTCCGTACCTAGCTACTCTGCCTCTCCATTATTGGACACATTATTTGGGGTACCCGCTCCTTGGGGGGTCTCTCTCTTCTCTTTCAGGTCGCTGGAACCGGTACTCGCTCCTCGAGGACCCATGTTCCCGGACTCACTGCCTGGACTTCACTTCTGTCTGGAAGATATCACTGCCTACACCATCAGTGAGTTACTATCTACTTCTCTCAGAGCTGTTCCTGGAATCAAGTACTTGCTCCTCGAGGGCCTACCTCTATTCCAGCTCCTTTGATTCCTACCGAGAGAAAATACTGTGTGAGTACTCAACCAACAAGGCTCTGTTCCAGAACCCTGCATACTTCATTGTACTCACTATCTCAGTTTCTCTTCACTACAGCACAGCCATTGTAGGATCGCTGTTCCAGAGCCTGAGGGACTACAAGCCCAGCCGGGCTTCATCTCTGCTCACTACTGCCACCTCTGGTGGCTCCTCAATAAGGGTAGGCGGCAAACTTTCCCCCAAAAGGAAACCTCTAAAAACCTAAAATCCCCTCTCCTGAAGCGACTTTTTGTTGTTTTCTTACTTTTTGTTGCTTTCAGCTCCTTCCCTTCTTTGCCGTCCTCCGGAGGGGCAGCCGGCGGCGAAAGCGGCTTGCAGCGTTCCCTCGCGACCATGTGCAGCGTCTTTTGGGAGGAACCGGAGTCCTAGCGCCTCCAGTGCCCTGGAGGAAAAATTCTCCCCCCCCCCCCCCCCCCCGGAGAACCCAGCTGGGGTTGAGAGGCACGAGTTCTGAGTGAATCCCCTTCCCCAGGGCAGTGCCCCTGACAGGGGCTACAAGGTAGCGAAGCGTACTTTCATTGGCCTGAGCGCCCGTCAATTTGGGCGCTCCAGCCAATGAAAGCACATAGATGGGCGCGCATGACGCACGCCGTGACATCACGCACGCCCGTCTATATGCTTTCATTGGCTGGAGCGCCCAAATTGACGGGCGCTCAGCCAATGAAAGCACGCCCGTCTATGTGCTTTCATTGGCTGGAGCGCCCAAATTGACGGGCGCTCAGGCCAATGAAAGCACGCCCGTCTGTGCTTTCATTGGCTGGAGCGCCCGTCAATTTGGGCGCCCCCAGCCAATGAAAGCACATAGTCGGGCGTGACGCACGCCATGACGTCACGTGCGCCCGCCTATGTGCTTTCATTGGCTGGAGCGCCCAAATTGACGGGCGCTCAGGCCAATGAAAGTACACTTCGCTTCACTTCCCTCACAACCTTGCAGCCCCTGTCGGGGGCACTGCCCTGGGGAAGGGGATTTACTCAGTACTCGCGCCTCTCAACCCCAGCTGGGTTCTCCGAGAGGGGGGAGGATTTTTCCTCCAGGAGAACCGGGACCTGCGCGGGGGGGACCGCTGCGAGCTGTTTTTGCCGCCGGCTGCCCCCTCCAGAGGGCGGCAGAGAAGGGAAGGGGCAGAAAAGCAACAAAAGGTAAGTTGGCACATGTCGAGCCGCTTCGGGAAGGAGGGGATTTTCGGTTTTTAGGTTTTCATGGGTTAAAGTTGGGATCCACTTCCTGGTGCCTATCATTTCAAATGTCTTTTGAAATGACAGGTACCAGTGCACCCAGGATACTGTATAGTCGCTGTATTAAGCGCCTATACAGTAAAATGGGTTGCGCGGGCCTAACGCTTCGCCTAATGCTTTGCAGACACGGCTTGCATTTGCAAGCAATTTAAATAGAGTATCAAGCGGTATCAGAACAGTGCTTGGGGCAAACGAGGGTGCACCCGGCACTGCCGCACTCTAACGCGGCCTTACTATATCGACCCGTGTGTTGTGTGTCCTAAGCTGAGCCTGACCTGTGGCCCCTCACGGGACTTCCCCCCATGGGCGTGGTCAGCAGCCACAGTGTCCAAGGGTCCACCCAAAACCTTACAAACAATAACATTTACTTACTGTCTTCTTTCCAGTCATTAATTCAAATTTGATCATATTATGATCAGTATTGCCAAGCGGCCCCACCACCATTACCCCTCTCACCAAATCCTGTGCTCTACTGAGAATTGGATCTAAAATTGCTCCCTCTCTCATTGGTTCCTGAACCAATTGCTCTTTTATTCCATCTAGGAACTTTATCTTTCTAGCATGCCCTGATGTTTCTCTTACCCAGTCAATATTGGGGTAATTGAAATCTAGGACCAAAAGTACATGCTAGAGCAAACTGCACTTTGAGGCAATATCACATAATACAAGAAGTGCAGGTAAATTGTCAATCCTGACAAAGGACTCAAAACGGACTTCCAAAGGTGAAATGGGTTTTTATTAATTCATTAGGCAGCTCCACTGATTTAAATCACTAAGTAGTTTTACGGCGTCCCCCGACACGGTCCCGTGTTTCGCCTAGGGCTGCATCGGGAGGGCTCGCCAGCAGGAATTCACATATGAAACACTGAAATTAAATCAATTACAAGTCAGGATGCTATATAGGACTTACAACCGAAAAAGAAATACAAACAGGTTTAAACACCGCTCTTACCTGACAGCTGATGTGCTTGGTTTTGACAGGGAGCGCGCTTACTCTGAACGCTGTCAGGTATTTAAAGAATGGCAATGGCGCCAAGGCTACAGGTGAACCGATGACGTGGGATTAACAGCCACGTACATTGGTTCCCGTTCCTGTGGCTCGCCATAGCAGCATTGTGTGAGACCAAACTTGACTGTGAGAGATCTAAGTGAATAAGAACCATTCTATCTCCCGATTAAGTCCCTTCGGAGTGACTGAGTCTAAAGTGAAGATCCACCTCTGTTCAATGCGGCCGAGCTGTTCAGCATAACAGCCACCGCGAGCAGGTCGTGGAAACACCTCAATGACACTGAATTTAAGATCTGAGAGATTGTGACATTTTTTTACCCAATGGTCTACCAATGGTTCATTTTCTCTGGAGTGCCTGATGTTCGAGCAATGCTCTATGATACGTGTTTTGACCATTCTTGTGGTTTTTCCAACATACACTAATGGGCACGGGCAGGTGATCACATAAATGACCCCAGAGGTGGTGCAGTCTGAGTATGAACGGAGATAAAAAACTCTTTTGGAGACTGGGTGGGTAAAAGAAGTAGCAGATGCTGTGTAGGAGCACACCGTGCAATGGCCACAGGGATGGTGTCCCAGTATGTTAGGTAGATTTTGGCGCCGTTCATACTCAGACTGCACCACCTCTGGGGTCATTTATGTGATCACCTGCCCGTGCCCATTAGAGTATGTTGGAAAAACCACAAGAATGGTCAAAACACGTATCATAGAGCATTGCTCGAACATCAGGCACTCCAGAGAAAATGAACCATTGGTAGACCATTGGGTAAAAAAATGTCACAATCTCTCAGATCTTAAATTCAGTGTCATTGAGGTGTTTCCACGACCTGCTCGCGGTGGCTGTTATGCTGAACAGCTCGGCCGCATTGAACAGAGGTGGATCTTCACTTTAGACTCAGTCACTCCGAAGGGACTTAATCGGGAGATAGAATGGTTCTTATTCACTTAGATCTCTCACAGTCAAGTTTGGTCTCACACAATGCTGCTATGGCGAGCCACAGGAACGGGAACCAATGAACGTGGCTGTTAATCCCACGTCATCGGTTCACCTGTAGCCTTGGCGCCATTGCCATTCTTTAAATACCTGACAGCGTTCAGAGTAAGCGCGCTCCCTGTCAAAACCAAGCACATCAGCTGTCAGGTAAGAGCGGTGTTTAAACCTGTTTGTATTTCTTTTTCGGTTGTAAGTCCTATATAGCATCCTGACTTGTAATTGATTTAATTTCAGTGTTTCATATGTGAATTCCTGCTGGCGAGCCCTCCCGATGCAGCCCTAGGCGAAACACGGGACCGTGTCGGGGGACGCCGTAAAACTACTTAGTGATTTAAATCAGTGGAGCTGCCTAATGAATTAATAAAAACCCATTTCACCTTTGGAAGTCCGTTTTGAGTCCTTTGTCAGGATTGACAATTTACCTGCACTTCTTGTATTATGTGGTAATTGAAATCTCCCATTATTACTGCACTTCCAGTTTGGTTAGCTTCCCTAATTTCTCTTAGCATTTCACTGTCCATCTCACCATTTTTGGCCAGGTGGACAGTAGTATACTCCTATCGCTATTCTCTTCCCCAACATACAAGTGATTTCTACCCATAAATATTCGATTGCATTTATTTTCATGCAGGATCTTTATCGTGTTGGACTGTAGCCATCCTGGACATAAAGCGCCACCCTGCCACGAAGATGCTCCTCTCTGTCATTGCGATATAATTTGTACCCCGGTCTAGCACTATCCCATTGGTTATCCTCTTTCCACCATGTCTCTGAAATATCATTTTAGTTTATGACATTCACTGCTATACACTCTAACTCTTCCATCTTACTTCTTAGACTTCTGGCATTAGCATACAAACATTTCAAAGTGTGTTTTTTGTTTGTATTATATTCTGCTTTTCAGATGACAGAGAGAAATTGGAATCTTTTAGCTCAGGTGTATTTTTAATTATAGGTACTTGGACTACTTTTCTTATTATTGGAACCTCTCTGTTGGGATGCCTTAACTCTAATGCTTCATTACTATCCTTTGAAGATTCCTCCCTCTGAAACATGCTCTGCTGAGTGACTGTCAGTTTTCCACTGTGTTCTAGTTTAAAAGCTGCTCTATCTCCTTTTTAAAGGTTAGCGCCAGCAGCCTGGTTCCACCCTGGTAAGGTAGAGCCCATCCCTTCAGAAAAGACTCCCCCTTCCCCAAAAGGTTCCCCAGTTCCTTACAAAACTGAATCCCTCTTCCTTATGCCATCATTTCATCCATGCAGTGAGATTCCGGAGCTCTGCCTGCCTCTGGGGATCTGCAACATGGAACTGGGAGCATTTCAATTTTCTACCTAAGAGCCTAAATTTGGCATCCAGAACCTCCCTCCCACATTTTCCTATGTCGTTGTTGCACACATGTACAATGACAACCGGCTCCTCACCAGCACTGTCTAAAATCCTGTCTAGGTGTCACGTGAGATCCATCACCTTCGCACCAGGTAGGCATGTTACCAGGCGATCTTTATGCCCAGCAGCCACCCAGCTGCCTACATTCCTAATAATCGAATCACCAACTATGATGGCCGACCTAACCCATCCCTCCTTGGCAGTAGCCCTGGGAGACACATCCTCTGTGCGAGAGGACATTCAACCACCTGGAAAGCAGGTCCTTGCTATAGTATCATTTCTTGCTGCACCAGGTTGATGCTCTCCCATCATGAGACCTTCCTCCTCCAAGGCAGTACCAGGGATGCCAGACTGGAGATGGGACTTGACTAATATGTCCCTGAAGGTCTCATCTATATATCTCTCTGCCTCAGCTCCTCCAGGTCTGCCACTCTAGCCTCCAGAAATCGAACTCATTCTCTGAGAGACAGGAGCTCTTTGCATCGGATGCACATGTACAATTTCTCATCAGCGGGTAAAAAATCATACATGTGACACTCGATGCAAAAGACTGGGAGGACCCCCTCTTCTGCTAGACTGCTGCCTTCATCTTAAATTTGTTCAATTCCTTGTTTAGGATTCAGATCTGCTGGCCCACGTCTGGGCTTACCACGCAAGAGGCCACCTAGGCGGTAGAGGAACTACATCTTTCATCCCTGCACCACTTTGCTGGGAATGCCGCAGGAGCACTTGATTATGAGGTATCACCTAAACTCTCAAGCTGTCATGGAATTGTATGACGAACTCTGAGGGCACCTGGATCCGATCACTGAAAATTCCCACGCTATACCAGCCCTCACCAAACTTTTGTGCACCCTGCCTATTATAGCATCTGGCTCTTTCTAAACAGTCGGGGTCATCGGTGGAATGACCCAAACATCTTTTTCACGCAGACTGGGCCAGGTCCTAACAACTGTACTTAGCCACATTAGTCATTACATAAGATTCCTTCATGACAGGCTGGATTTGAAGAGAGGCTTTTATACCATAGCAAACTTTCCCAATGTTCTGGGAGATATTGACTGCACTCACATATCCATCATCCTACCGCATGGGAGGAAGGAGAACTACCACAACAGAAAGCTCTTCTATTCCAACAATGTGCAAGTGGTCTGTGATGCTCAACTTCGCATCCTCAATGTCACCAGGTACCCTGGAGCTGCACACTTAGAACATCAGGCCTGTGTGAACAATTTGAAGATAGCCAGTATGGTGTCAGTTGGCTCATAGGTAAGTACGGTGTTTCTATCATCCCTCTCTGGCTATGTGTTTACAACAAATGGCAGTGGCATGGGGGGGGGGCTGTTGGAAATGTGACTGCATCAGTTACATAACAAGTGGCTTGAATAGTTAGGTCAACAAGCCATCATACTAGGGCCCAGGTTTCTCTCTCCAAGCTGTAGAGTCCTGCAAATGTTATGTATCCCTACAAAGCACTTTACAGTAAGGTCAGTGTGTGACCATGCACTCCAGACTTTGAAATGTTCAGCTAAAACAAGTGACAGTTCAAATCCTCTCTCTTGGAGTTGCCGAAAAGTCACATGCCTCCCTAAGCCTTTTTGGGCACACAGTGCATGGACGTCCAGGTCAGGTGTGCCCTGTTAGTGCTATCTCAGCCCTCAGCTAATGGTGCCCATATTGGGATCCTGTCTGCAGCACTTCTGCTCTGACAGCCAGGATGTCTTCTACAGTTTGTCTTAACCATCATAGGTACATGGGTTCAACGGACACTGTGGGAGGTGCCTTTTGGCCCAATCCTATTCCCTGTATCAGGTCTGACAAGCATGTATCTCTGGAGGACATACTTCAGAACAGCCAGGGAGGTTGATGTCTTTCTTCAGTGACATGTGGGAGCTGAGATGTTCAGCTCCAGTGTTAAAGGAGTGCTAGAACCGGGTACAGATTGCTTGCTTTTGAGTGACATGTACATATTTTGTACACTCTCCTGATGCATTGTTCCATTCATGAAGATATGACACAGCATAACAAAGTGCTATAGCATACATATAGTGTTACAATAAAAGGTGGCATGGACTTTGGGTTTGGAAATAACTTTTTTGGCTCATGTTAATTTATAGCTTAGCTTCTAGTGTCTTACAGCATACTGTGCTTTGGCAGCAAGATAACAAAGTCACAGGGGTGTGAGTGATGCAGCTGTCCTCTCTTTGCCGCAGGAGATTCTGGTTATGGTTGTAGGATCTGGCTTCTCACACCTGTCGCTATTCCAAGCATATCAGCAAAGATGAGGTACAAGAAGGCCTTATGTTCTATCCTCAGTGTCATTGAACGCACCTTTGGAGTTCTCAAAAGTAGATTTTGTTGTCTGGACAAAATGGGGGAAGCTTTAATGTATACCCCACCCAGAGTAGCAGAGATAATGCTGGTCTGCCGTGTATTTCATAATCTGGCTCTGCAGTATGGCATTCCAGTAGACATCATTTCACACTTACTTCAGGATCCTTCAGGATCCCTCATGTCCCCCTACAAAAGCCGGGGAGACCACACAGACTGGCAGACAGCTTCGGCAAAGTGCTATACAATGCTACTTTGCGTGTTATTCCTCATCTAGACCTTCCCCTTGCATGGAAGAGAGCCCAACAGAGTGCTTGTAGTTGTTCACTTCTATATCTTTCTTGTTTTATATAACAGAAACCACTTCAGCCTAGTTAGCCAACAACGTGATTATAGATAAATAAGTGCAATTGATAGTAGCAGACAAAGTAGACACCTAATAAACCTAACTATAAAGAGATGTGGCCAGCCTTGAAGCACATAGGCTGAGGATTCCAGGGGAAACATGCTATCAGATTTCAAGTGATATGCTCTCTCCGATTCCAATCGGAGAGAGCATATCTCTCCCATTCTAAAAGATCTTCACTGGCTCCCAGTAAACTTCAGGATTCTCCATCAATCACTCACAATTATCCATAAAAATATTCACCATCAGACCCCTCTTGATCTGCTACACCCTCTCAAATTGCACTCGACGGCCAGACCCTTAAGGGATGCCTACAAGGGATCCTTACATGTTCCTCCAATCAAAGTTGTACACCACTCAAGCATCAGAGACCGGACATTCTCTATCGCAGGCCCCTCCATCTGGATCGCCATGCCTCTGGACCTTAGGCAGGAAACTTGTCTACTAACTTTTAAAAAGAAACTAAAGACATGGCTGTTCTGCCGAGCCTTCTCCACTACAAGCCCCACAGCCTGACTTAGAATTGTTCCATCACTTATGTAAATAAACTAATGCTAAATCACGCTTACAAGCTATCATGAGGTCTGCTCCTTGCCTCCCTCCCATGCATATAGTACTTTATCCTCGTTCTCCCTTTCTTTATTTCCTACTCCCAGTTAAGGCATCCTTGTTATAATGTAACTTTATGCTCCTTTAAATTGTCTCTTGTTGATTGGTTAGTTATAGTTACTGCTTAGTTCGATATAAACAGAGTTGATTTGATTTGTATCAAGAAAGTCGGTATATAAAAGCCTTTAATAAATAAATTAATAAATAATAAGTGTTTTCAGTTTTGAGGCCCTTGCTGTCCCACATAGCTACCATGATTTGTGGTCAAAATAGCAGAGTTGCTGTTCTATAGGATGTGTCTCCTGTGGTGGTAGTACATTCTAGACATTGTGGATACCAAGACCAAGGCAGGGGTGCTTCTAGACTCTCAATCATCAGCTCTGTGTATAGCATGAAGGCAAGAGAAGGTGTTGTCATTTGATTACCCCATGAGCCAACAACAAGCCCCTTTCTGAAACCGGACACTGTGCAAAATGTATAGCCTAACTGCTCCCTGAGGTATTATGTGGGAGGCATGCTTAGTTTTTGCACTTTAGAAAGACATGCTATTTTTGTCACTTGAGGCCTAGAGGTGTCCATGTCTGTAACAAAGAAGATTCTGTGAGCATATATGCTTCCAAAAGTTGTCTGTCTGGCTGCCTGCTGTAGATAATCTTCTGTGGCTAGTAATGACTGACTACTTCATTAGCAGGTAGGGACAAGCTTGATACAGACATAATTGATGGTTGATGATAAATAGGGCAGGAACATCTATTCTGGTAGATAACCAAAGTGCAGGAGGAAGTCTGTAAACAACAATGTCCTAACAGATGTGTGTGTCTGGGTGACTGATGTGCTGTGTAAGCCTCTGTCAATATCTGTGCCTGGGAGTGATGTATGACTTGTAGGTTTTGTCCTTACCGCACAAATGCAAACATCAGAGCATGCACTGTGTGTGCACCTAATTAGCACACCCTGGCTTTAACTACAAGCAGTTCTGTGCTTCCACTCTTTAGGATGGATACCACAGGTATACAAATGTGTAGGCGGGCAGAAAATGGCCTCACACAATGTTATCTAACATTCCACCTTGCCCTCACACTATTCAATCAGCCAAAGAAGGATTTGAACCTTGGTAGAGTAAGAGAACAGATATCCACTGCCACTTTGCCCAATCAGTAGATATCTGCCTGTAGTTGGCAGTAAATTAGCACGTCTTGATAACTCTCACAATGTAGCTTGCCCACTGTGGCTCCCAGGCAGAGACCTACATACTTATGATGTAGGGTGCCAGCTGATTGGGAAATGTAGTGGTCAGGGAGTTTATCAGTGGCCTTACAGATGTGCTGACAAAGTAAACCACACCTTGCACCCAGTATCTGTCTTCCAAGGCTAAATAGCCCTAGCTTCTCCTGTGCAATGCTATCATACAGTGTGGAAGTGGCATGCCTGTAGATACAGCTTTCAGTATGTTGCAGTGTAGCTGAACTGAACACACATCCCTGCTACTATTGTGTGTGGTGCGCTGTTGCTGTGGAACACATTGAAAGCCTGTAAGTCTTGTCTGCATCAGAGACAGCAGTGTACATGTTATGTGGGTAGACTATATACCCCTTTTTCTGTATTACAACATGATATATCCTGAGGTCCATCATCAATTGTCATTTAAATGGCCAACTGTAAAGGGAGCACTGTAAGCAACTAATATGTCATATGCAGCCACTTATCTGGCGACCAAAATGATAAAGGGGATGGAACAGATCCCCTATAAGGAAAGTCTCTAGAGAGGTTAGGGCTGTTCAGCTTGGAGAAGAGATGGTTAGGGTGGGATACGATAGAGGTCTTTAAAATCATGAGAGGCCTAGAACAGGTAGATGTGAATTGGTTATTTACTCTTTCGGATAATAGAAGGACTATGGGGCACTCCATGAAGTTAGCAAGTAGCACATTTAAAACTAATCGGAGAAAATTCTTTTTCACTCAACACACAATTAGGCTCTGGAATTTGTTGCCAGAGAATGTGGTTAGTGCAGTTAGTGTAGCTGGGTTTTAAAAAAAGCTTGGATAAGTTGTTGGAGAAGAAGTCCATTAACTGCTATTAATCAAGTTGACTTAGGGAAAGGCCACTGCTATTACTGACATCATTAGCATGGGATCTATTTAGTGTTTGGGTACTTGCCAGGTACTTCTAGCCTAGATTGGCTACTGTTGGACACAGGATGCTACGCTTGATGGACCCTTGATCTGACCCAGAATGGCAATTTTTGTTCTTATGTTCTTAAATTCTAGCCACATAAATCATTATCTGCCTATAGTGTACAACCCTCTCCCAGCACCTGAGGCTCTCCCACCTTGTATCTGGAGTGTGCTTATTTGTATTGTTATTGGGGGTGTGCCTGGTTGGAAGAGCTTCAGCAGTTAGAGAGGCAGTGGTGTTTTGGGGGGAGGATTTAGATGGCAGCCATGAAACTGGCACAAAGGCCCCAACACCGGCTCTCACCTCTGCTGCTTTCCTCCCTCAGGAGAGGAAATCGTGAGTCACAGGTGAGACCTCCAAAGATGCCAGCATCACTAGAGGGAAGCCCCTTCCCCCCTTGCTGCCAAGGACGCTGGTACCAGAGGGCCTGCGCCCACCCTTGGGACCGCCCCAATACATGCCCACCACCTCCGAGGAGGCACAAAAGAGCGGTGCCTACACCAGAGGCATTTGCGCTGGGAGACGTGCGCATGAAGGAGCATGACAAAGGAGCCTGTCCGCCCCTTCTTGTGTACCTGAAATAGTGCCTGAAGTCTGTAAACTCTATTCATAGCCATAACCAAATATATCTTAAAATAGAACAGACCCACATCATTCAAACCATCACAGTACGAGGAATCTATGGAAATCATCTGAGATATTCAAAACGCAGGCAAAGAGAGGACAGAAACCTGATTCATCCAAAGAAAAGTAACAACTCTCCCACAATTTCTTCTTGCCTAATGTTTACTCTCCTATTACTAAATGTGCAATCGCTAGCAAAAAAAATCCCACTGATAAATGGCCTAATAGAGGAACTAAATCCCACTATTTTTTGCATTACAGAAACATGGTGGAAAGACAGAAATAATGTCCTTCTAAACCAAATAGATCACCCTAACTATGATATCTTTCACTTCCCCAGACACAAGCGAAAAGGTGGAGATCTAATAATAATTTATGAAAAAAACTCAAACTTCAATCATATAAGATTGAGATTAATCCACCCAATGAAGTTGCAATACTAAAATCACTACTGCTAAATATTGGTTTGATCGCTGCCCACCTGGAACACTCCAAAAAGACTGCTCACCTTTAATTGAATTCTTCACTAAAGCATTTTCAACGCCAGAATCAACTCCAATTGTAGGGACTTTAACTTATATGTAGACAGCACACCTAAATCCACAGCATGTGAAATCTTCCTAAACACCATGGAGACCATGGGTTGGTCTCAATATGTAACCAAGCTCACTCATAAAGCAGGACACATCCTTGACCTAATTTTCGCCAATCACAAAAACCGTGTAATCAGATCCTCTCACAGCATATTACCATGGACTGATAATCAGCTAATAAAAGCAGAAGTAACTCTTTTCAACACACAACAAACAAACTCACATAATAATCAATCTTTCACATACAGAAAAAAGGTTGAACCGGAAATACTCAAAGAAATAATAAAAAATAAAATAACAGCCCAAGCACAATAATGCCACCTCATCTTTTGACTCATGGGATAAAATTATCAATGAAATATTGGATACCCTATGCCCAATCCAGAAAAAAAATGTTCCAAACACAACTAAACAAAAGAAACCTTGGTATAAAGAAGAGCTAAGACACACTAAACATACCCTGAGAAAATCTGAAAAGCAATGGAGGAAATACCAATCCACAGAATCCCTAGAAAATCACAAATCCCTTTTAACAAATGACTGTGAACAAAGCAAAAAAGGAATAATACACAAAACAGATTCATGGAGTAATATTTAACTCCAAATTACTCTTTGAAACAGTAAAAAAAACCTAATCAAGGACCCATCCTTCTCCTCTTCAAACAACTACGAGTTTTCATGCAACAAATATGTCACCTCACTGTTAAACAAAATCATTACTCTAAAATTACAATTCCCCACCTGCTTAACAACAAAAGAACCTATTGAAAATCTTGGACAGGTAAAATGGAGCTCATTTGATCCAGTATCTAAATTTGAAAAAAAAACCAAATCATTACAAAAATGAAGCCTGCCACCCACCCACTGGACCCTATCCCCGCAAGTACCCTGAAAACAGTAAAAAACATAATAACTCTGATACATACACCCTTAATAAACCACTCAGTAGCTGAGGCATTAATCCCTGATAAGGCAAACAAGTCGTGATTAAAACAATCCTAAAAAATAAACTGGCAGAATCAATGATTGGGACAATTACTGACCAATATCCAACCTGCCTTTCATCACTAAAGTCCTAGAAAAGGCAGTGCTCTCACACAGGCTGATACAGAAAAACGCATGGGAGAGCCAGTGAGCGCCCTCTCTCCCGACGCACGCACAGGCCACTCTTCTGGCTGGGCGTGCGATTCAGAAAGCGGCTGTCAGCGGATTTGACAGCCGATGCTCAATTTTACCGGCGTCTGTTCTCGAACCCGCTGACAGCCACGGGTTCGGGAAACGGTCGCCAGCTAAATTGAGCGTCCGTCTTCCAACCCATGGGCAAGCGGGCAGATTTAAAAATTTTTTTTTTTTATTTTGTTTTTTAAATTTTGGGGCCTCCGACTTAATATCGCTATGATATTAAGTCAGAGGCTATACAGAAAAGCAGTTTTTTCTGCTTTTCTGTACACTTTCCCAGTGCTGGCCAAAATTAACGCCAGCCTTTGGCAGGCATTAATTTCTGAAAGTAAAATGTGCAGCTTGGCTGCACATTTTACTTTCAGAGATCTTTCCATATTAGGAGCTACCACCCAGGAAAGAGATCTAGGAGTCATAGTGGATAATACATTGAAATCGTCTGCTCAGTGTGCTGCGGCAGTCAAAAAAGCAAACAGAATGTTAGGATTTATTATGAAGAGAATGTGAAAAAAATGGAAAACGTCATAATACCTCTGTATCGCTCCATGGTAGACCGCACCTTGAATACTGTATACAATTCTGGTCGCTGCATCTCAAAAAAGATATAGTTGCAATGGAGCAGGTACAGAGAAGGGCGACCAAAATGATAAAGGGGATGGAATAGCTCCCCTATGAGGAATGACTAAAGAGGTTAGGGCTGTTCAGCTTGGAGAAGAGAAGGCTGAGGGGGGATATGATGGAGGTCTTTAAAATCATGAGAGGCCTATAACAGGTAAATGTTAATCGGTTATTTACTCTTTCGGATAATAGAAGGACTAGGAGGCACTCCATGAAGTTAGCATGTAGCACATTTAAAACTAATTGTAAAAAATTCTTTTTCACCCAGTGCACAATTAAACTCCGGAATTTGTTGTCAGATGTGGTTAGTGCAGTTAGTGTAGCTGGGTTTAAAAAAGGTTTGGATAAGTTCTTGGAAGAGAAGTCCATTACCTGCTATTAATCAAGTTGACTTAGAAAATAGCCACTGCTATTACTAGCATCAGTAGCATGGGATATACTTAGTTTTTGGGTACTTGCCTAGTACTTGTAGCCTGGATTAGCCACTGTTGGAAACAGGATGCTGGGCTTGATGGACCCTTGGTCTGACCCAGTATGGCAATTTCTTATGTTCTTATATTCAACGTCTATTTGCTACCTATATGCGCACTACTAGCAAATCTAGACAGAGGCCTACTTACCCACATCTGTAGAAGATATCCTGGAAACTAGACATGAGCCTGCCACACAAGACAGCATTATTTGAGATGTACTCTGCTTTATGTACATGCTGGCAGATTAGGCCTACAGAGAATCTGCCTTATGTAGCTGCATAAGTTTTAGGTGCATTGATTAGGTGGTACTTTTATCCTGCTGATTATAGGGCACAGGTTCTTCTGCTAACTGTAGCTGCATCACTTGTCCATTTCCCAGCCTAATGATTATGCACCTCAGTCTACTTGCAATCTACTTGCTAAAAAACCTGTTATGCCCATCGGTCACAGACGGCTGCGACCGCGCTTACTTACATCCTGCACCGTTCTCCAGCTCTCCCCCCGGGTCTGCTCACAGCACAGGCCAATCTCCACTTCCGCGTTCCCCATGGCTCTTCGTTGTGGACGAGAAGCCGCCACCAGCTACATTGTCTCCGGGCCTTCCTAGGCGCGCGCACGCTTCACCAGGCCCTCCTATGAAGCCTCTTTGGGAACCTTGGGGTCGTCCATGCTTGATGATGTCATCGGATCAAGATACTTAAGCTCCACCTTCACCCTCAGCTAGCGACTTGGCAACAAATTCCGTACTAGTTCCTGTTCCGGTAGCTATGCTTTTGGACTCCGTTGGACCTTGGACTCTGTTTGGTACCCGCTCCTCGGGAGCCAGTAGCGCTCTCACGGGGACTTTGTCTCCTGGCCTTCCCCACTCCTCGGGCTGGCCCCGCGCTTCCTGAAGTCCTACTCTGCAAGGCTCCCCGCTCCTCGGGGTTGCCTTACCACTCGGGAGTTACTCTAGCGTTTCCCCTGCTCCTTGGGGTTGTGCCTACGTGCTGTCTGGACTGTCGGCGTGTCCCTGCTCCTCGAGGCTGCATCTCCCTACTTCTCGATTCTCAGCACCGTCCCGCTCCTTGGGACAATGTCCTTGTGCTTTACCGTGACAGCCCACGCCTCCCTGCTCCTCGGAGTCACATCTGCGTGCTATGAGACTACCAGCACTTCCCCACTCCTCGGGGCTCTGCTTCTCTATCATACAGAGACTGCCTGTGCTCCCCGCTCCTCGGGTTCTACCTACATCATCATCGGAGACCTCACTTGGGCTTCCCTGCTCCACGGGTTAGCCTGCATCACTGCAGCCGCACCTCCCTCACTCTACGGCTCCACCCCTCAGGGGTGTGTCTCCGCCATTCCTCCTGCACGCCAGTCTCAAGCCTCCCATTCTACGACCTGCCTGGTGCCTTCCCCTCCGGGGCTCTTAGTCAAGGTATTATCGGCAGCCACTTGTCTACTGGGGAATCCCTCCTGGCTCCTCGGGACTTTTCCACAGTCTTACCCAGAGCTCCCTGCCATGCCTAACCTCGCCTCCCGTCGGTGTGGGGCTCCTCCCTACAGGTTGTAACAACTCATACCACGGGCCAAGGTTCCACCACAAACCGTAACAAAACCATTTCATCCCAGAAAGTGACCTCAATGTAAAGCTTATAGAGTCTGCTTTGTGACAACTGAGGAGGAGTCACAGAGGTGTGGAGGATAGAGATTTCCCACTGATGAAGAGCAGACAATAAGGCTTGCTGTTGCTTGGGACCAGGCAGACTTCAACAGACTGGCTGCCACCTCTGCACTGCTTGGGTTGTTGATTTGTGCATATTTATTAGTTAATCTCTGTCTTCACTGTGGAGGAGGCCAGTGGTTTATTATAGCTTCACTATGACATTAGCATAGCTATACAACTGATTGGTCACTAACAGAGTGAAGACATTGCTTAAGCACCTCTAGCCAAGCATTTCTACAGCTCTTCCAAAGGACAGCATATGGAGGTGAACACTAGCTAGATAATGCCCATCTACCATACATGCCCAGTCCATATTAATAGAGTGTGCTCAAATGGGTCTGCCCAAGTGCCACGGAAGCAGGACCAGGACTGGAGAGTGCAGCATTGAGGCAGCAGGACCAGGATCGGAGAGTACAGCATGGAGGCAGCGAGACCAGGCCCAGAGAACACAGCATCAAGGCAGCATGGAGGCAGCAAGACCAGGACTGGAGAACACAGCATGGAAGCAGGAGCCCCAGGAGATGAAACAGCAGCACGGAGCTAACAGCAGGATGAAATGAGAAGACACAAGCATGGAGCCAACAGCAGGATGAGATGAGAAGAGACACCAGCATGGAGCTAGCAGCAGGATGAGATGAGAAAAGATACCAGCAGCAGGAACAAGAGATGAGACATAAGTCACCAACAGGTCCATGACTGGAAACCGCATCAAGGAGGCAGGACTATGGGTAGAGCATAGAGGAGGGCATAACAAGTAAGCAGCAGGACAACACAGGCAGACAAAGAGTATCCACATCAGCAAGCCAGCACAGGAACTCTGTAGTCAGGACATACAGAGTAGATGTCTTCCATCTGGCCTGCACAGGAATTCAGTAATCTGGATGGATCCAGCAGGCATCTTACATCCAGCTGGCACAGGAACTCTGTACAGAGGACCAGCCTGGCTTATTTGGACAAATCATTTTTGAGTGAATTTTTGGAGCCTATGCAACTGTGTGCCTAATGGCCTTTTCCTACCCATGGCTTTTGGTTGGTTGGGGGTGTAATTTCTTTTGGGGGGGCCTACCCTGGGCCATCCTGAGAGCCGGGGACTGCTGTGCAGAGTGGCCTTCTGGGAGGATGGGGTTGGTCCGGATGCAGGCTCTGGCAAAGAATTGGGTGATTGCTGTGGTCAAATTGTTTATTGATGTGCAGATTGCAGTTAGGCCCTGTGTAAGGGCTGCTGTCTGCAGGGACACAGCCTGTATGCAGGTGATCTGAGCCCATCTCAAGCAGAACATCTCTGCCCGTATATGGTGCAGATATAGCCCATACCTCCTCTCAAAGCAGTCGAGTGTGACCTAGATGGTACGATCCAGTGCTGCTGCTAATGCTGCAGGTACGGTGGGTGGTAGTGGCTGAGGCACTGTCTGTTGCTACAATGCTCGCATGGCCATGCTGCTGCTGGCTCTCAGGTGCATCCCGCTGGTCATGGTGTTCTGTTTTCAGGTGGGGACTGAGCAGCTTCCTCCCATGGCAGGGATGTCCCCACTAAATAGCTGGAGAGGTTTAGGCTGGTGTCGAGGGGTAGAGGTGAGCCAAAGGTTATAGTAGCTGCTGTTGTTCTGGCAGCTGCTGCTCCCCCTCTTCCTCACTCCATTGGATCTGAGCATCCAGTTGAAAGGCTGCGCTGATACCTGGGGCTGTGCTGCTGATCCTGAGACTTCACTGCTGGGCCAGGGGTTTCCTGGGTGAGAGTTGTGAAAACAAAGAAGACTTAAGTATAAATGCTAAGAAGTGCACAAGATGTACAAAAGATGTGCACTTTGCATCAATCAATGTTAGCATCTTATGCCAAAATAAGTAGACATCGGTAGCAGACTTGACATTTACAGGTATGTGAACTTACCGGCCCCGGTTTGTGTCACGTCCAAGGCCTCGTCCATCCCCTTGAACACATCTGGTCCCAGCCATTGAATCAGACACTCATCCATTGGTGTCAGGACTATTGGGCAAGGGGTTCCTCCTGTCTGGAACAGATGTTTGTTCCGGCTTGCCACCTTGTTTTTCAACTGTTCCTTGACATCCCGATAGCAGTGGGCTACCTGCTCTCCGGTCCTCTTGATTTCTCTATGCCTAGATATGGCCTGGGCAGTGTTGCACCATGTCTGGCCCTTGGCTGCTGTGGATGTCTTCGCTGCCTGGTTTCTAAACAGCTAGTTATAATTTTGAAGGACTCCGGCAGTGAGCAGCTTACTGTCCTCGACGCTGAACTTCTAGAAGCAAAGACTAGTCCAGCCTGCTGCCTGGCTGCTGGATGATCAGGTTGCTACTTCCACTTCTGGAAAAATGTCACTTTCCTCACTCTGGCTCCCACTCCCCGCTCTCCTCCCTTCATCCCCCCCCTCCCCCCGGCACCTGATCTGCAAATTCCCCCCTCTGCCCTCTCTGTCTAGCCCTACCCTGCTGTCCTCCACATGCCTAGCCCCTTCCCCCTCCCACCTCTTCCTATCCCTTCCTTCCTCCCTCTCTACTCCTATCTTTACCCCAGTTCTTCTTCCTCCTACCACTCCTGCCCTTCTCCACTCCTCCCTTTTGCCCTCCTCCTCTTCTCATGCCCTCCTCCTCTTCTCATGCCTCTTTTCTCCCCTCTCCCCATGACTTCCACGCCCCATCCTCTCCAACTTCTCACTCCTCCAACATTCCTCACTCCTCCCATACCACTCCTCATCTCTACACAAAGGGTCAAACTAACAAAACCTTCCACACACAAAGACAAAAGACAGAGGTACAGGAAAACAGATGAAAACACAAAACGAGACAACTTACTCAATCGCAAAAAAACTCCTCCTAAACTCCAACTAAGCAACTAACTTCTCTCTCTCCGACACCTGACACATCCTCAAAGAGGCAGCTGCAGGAAGATGGTAGATATAAACAAAGAAAATAATGCGCCAGACATAAAATGGCACGTGCTGTGTCAAATGACACGCAATGCGTAAAATGACGCATGACTGAATGAGTATCATGAGTTGCAAAACTTACATACAAGATGCGGTATATCAGTAATTTCCCTAATCACACCCATATTTTTATTGCAAGTTGCTAATGTGCCATGTTTCTGCTTTATTTACAGCATTTTGATTAATCTAGAACTAAGCTGGCTACCTTATTAGCCAACTAAAATTTAGCCGAATAATTGTGCAAATCCATACTATATCGGGCTTGGTAGTGTGTCCGTCAGTGCTCGCGCATGTTCCCCAGCCTGCCGATAGATGGCGCTATAATATATCAGGCTTGGTAGTGTGTCCGTCAGTGCTCGCGCATGTTCCCCAGCCCGCCGATAGATGGTGCTATAATATATCAGGCTTGGTAGTGTGTCCGTCAGTGCTTGCACATGTTCCCCAGCCTGCCGATAGATGGTGCTATAATATATCAGGCTTGGTAGTGTGTCCGTCAGTGCTTGCACATGTTCCCCAGCCTGCCGATAGATGGTGCTATAATATATCAGGCTTGGTAGTATGTCCGTCAGTGCTTGCACATGTTCCCCAGCCTGCCGATAGATGGTGCTATAATATATCAGGCTTGGTAGTGTGTCCGTCAGTGCTTGCACATGTTCCCCAGCCTGCCGATAGATGGTGCTATAATATATCAGGCTTGGTAGTGTGTCCGTCAGTGCTTGCACATGTTCCCCAGCCTGCCGATAGATGGCGCTATAATATATCAGGCTTGGTAGTGTGTCTGTCAGTGCTCGCGCATGTTCCCCAGCCTGCCGATAGATGGTGCTATAATATATCAGGCTTGGTAGTGTGTCTGTCAGTGCTCGCGCATGTTCCCCAGCCTGCCGATAGATGGTGCTATAATATATCGGGCTTGGTAGTGTGTCCGTCAGTGCTTGCACATGTTCCCCAGCCTGCCGATAGATGGTGCTATAATATATCGGGCTTGGTAGTGTGTCCGTCAGTGCTCGCGCATGTTCCCCAGCCTGCCGATAGATGGTGCTATAATATATCAGGCTTGGTAGTGTGTCCGTCAGTGCTTGCACATGTTCCCCAGCCCGCCGATAGATGGTGCTATAATATATCAGGCTTGGTAGTATGTCCGTCAGTGCTTGCACATGTTCCCCAGCCTGCCGATAGATGGTGCTATAATATATCAGGCTTGGTAGTGTGTCCGTCAGTGCTTGCACATGTTCCCCAGCCTGCCGATAGATGGTGCTATAATATATCAGGCTTGGTAGTGTGTCCGTCAGTGCTCGCGCATGTTCCCCAGCCCGCCGATAGATGGTGCTATAATATATCAGGCTTGGTAGTGTGTCCGTCAGTGCTCGCGCATGTTCCCCAGCCTGCCGATAGATGGTGCTATAATATATCAGGCTTGGTAGTGTGTCCGTCAGTGCTCACGCATGTTCCCCAGCCTGCCGATAGATGGCGCTATAATATATCAGGCTTGGTAGTGTGTCCGTCAGTGCTTGCACATGTTCCCCAGCCTGCCAATAGATGGTGCTATAATATATCAGGCTTGGTAGTGTGTCCGTCAGTGCTCACGCATGTTCCCCAGCCTGCCGATAGATGGCGCTATAATATATCGGGCTTGGTAGTGTGTCCGTCAGTGCTCGCACATGTTCCCCAGCCTGCCGATAGATGGCGCTATAATATATCGGGCTTGGTAGTGTGTCCGTCAGTGCTTGCACATGTTCCCCAGCCTGCCGATAGATGGTGCTATAATATATCAGGCTTGGTAGTGTGTCCGTCAGTGCTTGCACATGTTCCCCAGCCTGCCGATAGATGGTGCTATAATATATCAGGCTTGGTAGTGTGTCCGTCAGTGCTTGCACATGTTCCCCAGCCTGCCGATAGATGGTGCTATAATATATCAGGCTTGGTAGTGTGTCCGTCAGTGCTTGCACATGTTCCCCAGCCCGCCGATAGATGGCGCTATAATATATCGGGCTTGGTAGTGTGTCCGTCAGTGCTCGCACATGTTCCCCAGCCTGCCGATAGATGGTGCTATAATATATCAGGCTTGGTAGTGTGTCCGTCAGTGCTCGCGCATGTTCCCCAGCCTGCCAATAGATGGTGCAGGTGGCTCCCTGGCCGCCTTGGAGGCTCAAACACGCCATACAGCAGCCATGTCACAACACCAGCTACAAGAGGTACTCCTGTGGGAATTCAGCGCTACTGTGGAATGCAGATTTTGCGCAGAATTCCTTCTTCCTGCAGATTTCCTTCCTCACTTCGCCGATTTCCTCCCTCGCCAGAAGACTATTCAAAACCAGAAGGACAGCGGCCATCGCGGGACAGGCAGAAAATAGCAGATGAGACCCTGGCATGCCGCGAATGGAGCACGTCCCGCAGCACAAGCTCCGTTCGGGGTGAAGATGAAGGCCTGGTGCGCCATTTGCGGCGAAAAAGGAAGGCCCCCATGTGCCGTGATCGACACGCCCGGGCCGCCTTCTTCGCCACGAAGGAGCGTGTGCCACGGGACACGCTCCGTTCGCAGCATGCCGGGGTCTCCGCTGCTATTTTCTGCTCAAGATGCCGCAAACGGCACGCCGAATCTTCATCTTCGCCGCGAACGGCATGCCGGTGAGAGAGAATGTGTGCCGGGGGGGGGAGGGTGAGAGAGAGCAGGAGGGTGTGACAGAGAGCATGGTGGGGGGATGCCGGTGAGAGAGAATGTGTGTGAGAGAGGGGGGGTGACAGAGAGCATGGTTGGTAAGAGGGGGTGGGGAGGGTGTGAGAGAGAGCATGGGAGGTAGAGAGGGTGGGTGGGGGGATGCTTGAGTGTTGGTTTCAGAGAGAGGGAGCCTATATGAGGGGAGGGGGATGCCAGTGAGAGAGAATGTGTGTGTGAGACAGGAGAGGAGGTGTGGGGGAGTGTGAGAGACAGCTTGGTAAATAAACTTTGCCAGCCCTGGCTTTAGCAAATTTGCCTCCACGTCCTTTGCCCTGGGTGAAAACAATTTAGTTTTTCCTTTTCAGCTAACGCTTCCATACAAGAGCATATGTGCCAATAAAAAGGCTCGCCGCCCGGGCGTAGAACAAGTATAGCTGCTAGTACTCATTTAACTGGCTAACTTCTGAATTATAATGAATCAAAGAGAACACTGTTGTCCAATCACTGTAATGAATTTACAAAGATAATCTCTAATTTGTAATATATCTTTGAAATATACTTATTTTATAAAGTATATTTTATAAAGTATATTACAAACAAGAGAAGATTATCTTTGGAAATTCATTACAGTGATTGGTCAACAGTGTCCTCTTTAATTTATTATAATTATTCATCACTGTTTGTGGGTGAGTTGATCTTTGTTAACTTCTGAATTATCCTGCTAAATGCTTCTGAATATGAACCTCAAAGGTACATCTTTATGATGTAGAACACGTTGTATAAAATCATCATCTTAGCCAAAGCACATCTGCCCATGAGCAATAGTGATAAGGTCATCTATCCAAAAGCAGCTTAATACACTAAAGATTTTCAAAAGTTCAGAGTAGATCTCCCCAACATTCTTTCTTATTCTAATTCCTAGATATTTCAGATAAACCAATGATCATCTTTTAATCTCTTATACAAAAGGAAAGCCTCATATTTATCATAATTCATTTAAAGACCTGAAAAAGCACCACAAGACTCTATCAAGTTGACTTAGGGAATAGCCTCTGCTATTACTGGCATTAGAAGCATGGGATCTACTCGATGTTTTGGGTTGTAACCTGGATTGGCCATTGTTGGAAACAGGATGCTGGGCTTGATGGACCCTTGGTCTGACCCAGTATGGCAACTTCTTATGTTTTTATGTTCTTATCACTATAGTGACTGCGTTGTGACAAGTCTTTGGGATTAGCAATATAAAAAGTCAACAGCAAAAAGACTCAATTTAAAAAAGATTTACACGAGTTCCTGGATGAAAAGTCCATAAACCATTATTAAGGTGGACTTGGGAAAATTCATTGCTTATCCCTGGATAAGCAGCATGTAATCTGTCAACCCTTTGGGATCCTGCCAGGCACTTGTGACCTGAATTGGCCACTGTTAGAAACAGGATGCTGGGATTGATGGACCTTTAGGCTCACCCAGTGTGGCAAATCTTAAGTTCTTATAAATTCCTTTCTCCCATTTTCAATCCTCTGATAAGATACTAAGGCCTGGATTCACTATTCTCGTGCGGTACCAGGGGGCGAAGCGGGGGGGGGGGTGGGCCTGCGAAAGCCGGCAGCCATCACACCACTGCAGTGCGCTGGCTGCCAGCTTTCACACTGAATAACTACACCATAAAAGGTGTAGTTATTCGGCACGAAACTGGCAGCGATAAGGGTTCTTACTTTTCGCCGCCAGCAATGTCTCCGCAGCGTCAGCCCTGGTGCCACCCCGACTCCTCCTCTTCCGGGGCAGACTCCATCCCAATCACCCTATTGCATGCGAAAAGGGACTTTTCACGTGTGAAAGCTATTAAGAATGACCCCCCTAAGTCTCTTAACTTAATAGTCATTGATTCTAAAGTAAGAATAAAAAGTAAAGGGGACAAAGAGCACCCCTTCTTAGTTCCTCTGAGCAACTCAAATCCTTGAGACAACAGTTTACTAATAAACAAATGTGCCATTGATTTATTATATAATAATCTTATCTAATTTATTAGTACCTCTCCAAATCTGTATTCTTTATGTCCCATAACAAATATTCCCAACAAGATCATCATTACCACTGGGCACATGGGGCTTGTACCCCAAGTCCAAAGATCGATGTCCCGAGTTTCATCTGCAACTGCCACTATATTTTTTTCTTTCCACAACTTGTCTTCACTGCAGGCAGCACTGCACTACCCTATTGCCTCCTCTAATTGTCCCACAGCTCCTAGACCCACCTCCCACATGGAGACAGAACAAAGGAGAGGCTTGTGCAGCTGTTGCTTAGTCTTCTTGGATCCATGGCTGACTCCATTTGTTGCTGCCACCGCTGCCTGTATCCCATTCCATTTGCTGCTGTGCTGCCAGGTGAAAACAGAGAGTACTGTCGCCTTCTGCTCCTGGTTCCCATAAACATAGTCATCTCTAGTGGGCTGACCAGCCTGAAGGAGAGAGCAACCACTGGTAAGGAGAAAGGAATTACTGTCTGGGAGCTAGGAGGAGGAGGGAAATGACCCAGGAGTGCTAAAAATGCTCAGGCTGTAATGCAGGGAGAAGAGGGCATGATAGGCAGAAGTGGATGGGTGGGAAAAGAGAGAGTGGGGCTGAGATGATGGTCATGGAGATGATGAGCAGAAGGTAAGGAGCCTAGGAAAGGTGGGCTTAGTTTAGTTTATTTATGGAGGTCATGGGGATGGTGGAAAGAGGGGGATGATAGACAGAGAGTGGTGGTCAGAGAGATGATGAAAGAAGAACAAAATCAGGGAGATTGTGGATAGAGGTAGTGTTTCAGAAAGTGGATGGGGAAGAGTGTCATCATGAGGATGGTGTGCAGAGGGTGGAGGTCAGGGACAGTGGGGTTGGAAGGATGGTGGGCAGAGATAGGGGGGACAGTCAGGGAGGAGCTGGGCAGAGAGTAGGAGGTCTTCTGGGATGAGAGGAGGAACCTTTGGCCCTAGTCCAGGCCTAGGATTGGCAATATGAAGAAAGCACAGATGTAGAGGCAGGAGGCAATAGTGGTAGGGAGGATGGGGAGTGCTGATGTGTTTTTTACCACTGTTGCACTGCAGTCTGGACTTGGGATTTCCAGTTTAGTTTTTGTTTGTATATCTATAGGTTTCTTATTCTCTGTTGGTGGTTTGTCTCTGTTCTGCATCTGTGACTGAGATGCAGGATAATTGTATAATGCTATTGTATAATTTCTGTGTAGGGTTCTATAGCAGCCCAGCTTGTTCTGATTTCATCAGGAAGTGTATTGGCCTTCTAGGGCATGCTATGATATTTGCAGTGCTGCTTTTTCCTAGGTAATGTTGCTGTTTAATTCCTGGGAGTTTTGGCATGGCAGACTTGGCTTCTGGAGTAAACTGTATTCTTAGCAGGCTGTGATAGATCCAATAAATACTATGTAAGTATTATCCAAAAATATTGTGCACAAGCTATTGAGACAATATAGGATCCGTCTTCAGATGTTAGTGTATCTAATCTGATATTTAAAGGGATCTATGCAGTTTATAAAGCTTTTGTACAGTGTTTTTAGTTAATTCTGAAACTGATCCAGAAAAAGATTTTAGAATTCCACCATTGGAATGTAATTTTCAATATTAAGTTATTTAAGTTATCTATACAATTTATTTTACAATCTGGAGAGAGGTAATAGAGAATTAAATAATTTTGTGAAAACAAACAAGAAGCACTCCAAGTGAGACAGAGTTGATGAGAGCCCCTTGATTTGAAACTGACAGCACATTACTGATGAAATAAGAGTCAACCAGAATGGTATATATCCTGGCTCTTGCAATGTGGTTGGTGCACGAGCATTAGGCCAGCAGGAACTCAGTTACACTCTGTACTGTGTACTTTTGAGGAAGGAGTTTAATTATCATAATCTCTTGGTGGAGAGTTTTATGTACCTAGCAATCCTTTCGTAAAAAGGAAAAGAAGAAAAGAAATGTTAATTGAACAGGAAACCTTCCTTCTCCCTCCTATAGTTCCCCCCCCCCCCCCCCCCCCCCCCCATCCCTAGTCCTGAAGTTTACTGGTTACTGACCATAGAAAAGTTGACCACTCTACCTATGGGCCTTATCTCGATCTTTGAAGTACCTAGCAATGTCCCTGATTCCCAAGTCATTCTATCAAATGCTTTTTCTGCATCCAAGCTGGCTAATAAAGCATTTATAGCATCCTTATTACAAATGTGAATAACAGATATTACCTTAAGAATGTTAAGAGACAGAATATCTTCCCTGGACAAACTGTCTGGTCCGTATGTATAATCTGCATAACAATTCTGTTCAATCTCTTGGCTACAACTGCAGAGAGTATTTTAATATCTTGATTCAATAAAGAAATAGGTTTGTAAAACTCCAGATAAACCATATCTTTCGCAGATTTTGGTATCAACTCAACAGTTGCCAAATTCTGGCCCTCTTCAAAGTAACCAATAGTCCAAAAAGGTGCGTGGCCTAAGCCAGTTAAAGCAATATGTTTCAAAAAAGGCAAAGTTAAAAACTAATGATTAGAACTAGATAAAATTATATACTAGTATGGGGTATCAGTAAGCCATGTCACGTGCGATTAAACAAACTGCTGCCAGACTGTTCAGTCATTTACCCCAAAATATATTTAACACATTTTTTTTACATTTTAACAGCAAATAAAATAAACACTATAATCCTCAATGTTCAGCTTGATGTCCAACTTCAGCCAATGTTTTATGGATTGACTGCATCAAGTTAATTTAAAGTTTGTAACAATTGTGAAGTCCTGGAATCTCATTACAGACCGGCCGGTTTCAGAAAATGGAGTCTTGCTCTTCGGTCATCATGACGTATCACGATTTATATCCAAAAACAGGATGATGTCATCAATGTGCAGCATAAATGTTCAGTGGTTCTAAAATGAAAAAATAAGTTAGCATTGCTTGTCATAAAAGTCAACTTTGGAAAATCAACTTAAAAAGCACAGTCCAAAACATAGTCACTACAAAGAATGACAGAAAATTATGACTTGAATTTTACAGGAAATGACCCAGCTGTAGCTCCAGATTCAATCCCTAAGGGGTCATCAATTTTAAATGGTAAATCCACTTCTGTTCCAAGCAGAGTAAGTTCTTATTGAAATCACCATCCTGCCAGTCTTTGAAATCCATGTCACTGACACAGAACCGCAGATCTAAAAAAAGAGTAATCATGTGCAAGGTAGTGGGGAACCAGCAGGGCTGCCAAGCATTGGTTTCAGAGGCAGCTCTACAATACACACTCCTATAAGGCGGGAAGTCTTGCCAACATAGATCAATTTACATAGGCAGTTCACAATATTAATCACACCAGAAATAGTGCAGTCTGTTTCATATTGCAACTGTATAGTATAATTGGCTGCAGGAGTATGGATAGAAGAAGTGTTTCAGGATAGTGAACAAATAGAACAAGAGCCACAAGGTCTGTGCTGCCCTATATTGTGAGAAAAGCCCAATTCTTTATGCTTTCCAGCTTCTGTGGATCCATTTGGAACCCATGGTTGGAAACAATATAGCCTAGTAAAGGCACTGATTCTTTGTGAAATTCGCACTTAAACAACTTAGCGTATATATGATTCTCACGGAGTCTTTGCAGCACTCTTTTGACATCCTCCAGATGAGTGGTCATGTCTTGAGAGAATATCAAGATGTCATCTAAGTAAATGACTAGTCAATTTCAACAATGTAAGTACATGACATAGTGTTAGAATTATATTGGCAGAAGACCTCATACGGGGCATACGTTTACACTGCTAGTTAGCACACAGTATACCGACAGTATAATCATAGCTTGGCGCTACAATTGATCTCACGACTATGTCTTAGGCGTTTCTCCGAGCATATTAAAGCTAAGTGCAATTTTGAAAATTCCAATAAGGGTCTAAAATGGGCCATGTAAATTCTTCACTTGAGAATAAAGAAAATCCAAAAAAGTAAAGCCTGATATCATAAGACCTATGATTATACTGTCGGTATACTGTGTGCTAACTAGCAGTGTAAACGTATGCCCCGTATGAGGTCTTCTGCCAATATAATTCTAACACTATGTCATGTACTTACATTGTTGAAATTGACTAATCATTTGGGATAATAGCATTTTTGATCTGGACCTTAGGTGTTGCTATTCCCTTTCCTATATAGGGTGCTATAGGATAGATTCTTTCATTATCTAAGTAAATGACACATTTGTAGAGGAGATCTCTGAAAATGTCGTTCATTAAATTTTGAAAGACAGCCGGGGCGTTGCACAGGCCAAAGGGCATCATTAAATATTCAAAGTGACCATCCCAGGAGTTGAAGGCTGTCTTCCATTCATCGCCTGAGTGAATGCGAAGTAGGTTGTAGGCTCCTTTAAGATCAAGATTGCATTTTCCTTGTAAATGTCTCGTTTCTAAACAGGAGGAATCTTTTATTTTTTTCAATCCTGAGCAATTAAAGGTTTTTGTAGAGCAGAGGAAACTGCCTACATCATCTCCCATTATCCAGTAATGGAATAGCGAAGAAGTGATAGGATTTGCCACATGAATGTCTGATTTGTATGTAGTATTGTTTTTGTTTCTCCCACTTAATCTTATGAACAATTCCTAGCATCTCTCCAATTGATTGATAATGTAATGGAATGAAGTCTGTTTGTATAAGTATATGTACTTATTATATTGATATTTTTTTTTTTATTTTCCTTTGAAAATTTTTGTGACTGTCATTCCATGATTTTTCTTTAAATGCAATATTTATAATGTATTGTATTTATAAAAAGGATAAATAAATAATTCAAAAAAAAAAGATCAAGCTAGGAGAAGATCTTGGCTCCTTGTAGTCTGTCAAATAGCTCTGAGTTGAGAGGTAGCGGGTGTCTTTCACAGTTATCTCATTGAGACCTCTGTAATCTATACATGGACGTAAAGTTCCAGCCTTCTTCCCCACAAAGAAAAAGTTTCACCCTGAAAGGGTCTTCTGGGAGTCTTGGTCTCTTGAACCTTGTCACGAAGTCGGCAATCAATCCTTGTTGCCAACTTCACTAGTTCAGCCAAGGTCTCAGGCATTTCACGAGCAGCGAGCTCGTCCTTCAGACAAGAGTTCAGTCCTTCAAAGAAGAGGGTCCTCAGGCATTTAGGGTCCCCATGTAATTCAGATACCAGTGTCTTGAATTCGATAGTGAAGTCAGCTTCAGGTGAACCAAAGAAGATCCTGCAGGAGTATACCTGGCAAGGTCATCAAAAACAAATTTGAACAGCTCGAAGAATCCTTCAATGTCATGTAGAATAGGATCCTCGCGCTCCCACAGCGAAGAGGCCCAAGTCAATGCTCTTCCATCCAGATAAGACAAGATATAGGTGCTCGTGGCATAAGCTGTGGGGAAATGGCTAGGTTGCAGGGAGAAGTGCATGCAACACTGATTAATAAAACCTCTGCATCTCCAAACTTCCCCTGAGAAGCACGTAGGAGCAGATAGAGGTACAATAGTCTTGACCGTCACTCCTGGCGGTGTAGCTTCTTTACCTGAGGTGGTGGGTAAATTCATCTGTGTGTGCAGCAAGCTGAATGCAGTAGTCAAACTCTCCAGCGCACTCTGTTGTTCGGAGATTCGCTGGGCTAGGCATGGAATGGCCTACAGTGCGGTGAGCTGAGCCGAATCCATGGAGTTAGCAATCTGTTATGGTTAAGCGATGTTTGGGTGGATTCTTGGGTACTGTGGCAGATGACAACACCCACAGGGAGGAGCCCCATGAGGCGCCACAGTACTGGGCTAAACGTAGATGCACAAACACAGAGTTTAGTTCTTTTATTAAACAGCTTGTAGAGGGCAGTAGAGGGGACCCTTCTCACCCCGTTGGCATAGGGGAATTCCGGTGCAGGTTTCCCAGCAAGGTAGTACTGTGGATGAGATAGACTGAGGGTTAGAATACTCACTAGATTGTTGCTGTTGGTATGCGATTCCACCAGGTTGAAGATGTTAGGTAGCGGCAACGAGGCAGGAAGAGCTGGCCCTCGAGGAGCGAGTATCTGATCCCTGTAAGGCACCTGAAATAAAGCAGAGGGCCCCCGAGGAGTGGGTACCCAGGTTAGCAATACCCCGAAGGGCAGAGAGAGAGCTTCCAGCAGCAGCATGGAAGCAGCAGAGTAGCTTAGAACCGGCCGAAACCAATCCTTTGCTAACTCAACGAGCTAGCAACTTAGTACAGGCTATATACCCGGATGGCGTGACCTCAGAAGAGGGAAACACCCCCAAGGTTCGCGCCATTGCTGAAATAAAGATGTGGGAGGTGTGCGCAAGCGCACCCTAATAGGCCCTTGGGAGGAGCATGGCGGGAGGCAGTGCCATAGCCGTTCCGGGGACACCGGAGAGGTTGGCTTGTAGACGCGGCAGCAGCCATTTTCCCTAGGGATGTGAGAGGAGCTGTGAACAAGCTGAGGCAAACGGGGCGAAGCCGTCTAGCACCGACGGATGCAACAGAAACTCAGAGCTTTTGCCCTGCAGAAGTACCTTTAATGAATCAGAGTCTATAAAGATGAATGTGTTTTGCCCATATTTAATATTTACGAGTAGAAATCGCCATAGAGTGAAGAAGAAGAAATAGTTTCCATGTAGCTGAAGACAAATTGGAGAAGATATTTAATTTTATGATCATGAAAAAGGGAATTATGATTCCTGCCTAAGTTCAGGATAGGAGAGGCAATCAAAATTGCTCTATTCAGTTTTCTCTCAGGATGACACTCAACTTTTCAGTTATGTTTAAACCGTCTGGGGAGGCAAGACTTAATCATCTTCTTCTGGGCCAAATTGATAATATAGAACCAAGAACATAATAGACTTTAAAAGTTGAAAGTAAAGCTGTTGGGCTTATTTTCAACACATACAGAAAATAGCTTTTAAGTGTCTCCCAAAGCAAGACCAATTTATTTCAAGGGAAATTGTGCGTGTGCACGCTTTTATGCCAAATAAGTCAGTTTGGTATGGAGTATGTCATTATTTTTAATTATGGCAGCATTTGCTGGCCACAAGACTTCTAGTTTATCACAAACATCACTTGCTTTACTCTGATAGCCCTCTATAGCACTGTTCTGAATCTGAAACCTCAGTTTTACCAGAGAATTTGCACAGTTGTGAAAGACAGGATTAACTCCATTTTTGCCATCAGGCTCCAGGGTAGAAAGGTTCTTTCAGGGGAAGGCCTATATTCCCTTCTAAACTGGTAAATGGAGAAAGGACATGGTCTTAAGAGGATCGACCTATGGGCCAGCGTTTTCCAAAGAGCTCCTATGGTGCTATCTCAAATGGAGCAGCTGTTTGAATCTCCTATTGAACACATTTACACTCTGATGCACCCGGAGTCTCTATCATAATGCTATGCACTGTGAGCCTCATTCCTATTGTCAATCCAAAGGGTTCCTTTCCATCTCCAATGGAAAACTATATGGAGAAACCAGTGAAACTAAAGTAATGCTGAGCATTACTCTACGCAGCAGCGAAATATTCTGGGCCACAGGACTTAGCAAAACATTTGGCGTCAGCCCTGCCATCTCCTCTTCCAAGAGTCGCCAACCACAGCTCTGTTCCTCTGACAATCAGCCACAAATGCATCCATAGGACCCTGAAGGAATATTGAAGCCACTTCAGGTTAAGTTTTAACTTTGATGCTGTCCCATTATTGGCTTTATTTTTATAGAGAACAAACACTAAGGCCTGGAGTGTTACAAGAGTTACTTAAGGTAGGATTTCCAATTGGTTCCAGATTTTCAAACTAGGCCAATCCAGCTCTGGTATTACCTTCGTAGTCTTGCTTTTCTTAGGGCAGGCATAGCCAACTCTGGCCCTTGAGAGCTACAAATAGGCTAAGTTTTCAGGGTTTCCACCATAAATATGCATGATTGATTTGCATGCATTGCCTCCATTGAATACAAATCTATCTTATGCATATTAATATTAGATATCCTGAAAACCTTCCCTGTTTGTGGCTTTTGAGGGCTAGAGTTGGCCACTCATGCAGTAGAGAAACCATAATTACAGATCCTTGCATGAAATGGGGTGAAACCAAAACTGGATCACCTATCTTGAAAATCTAGAGCCACTTAGCAACATGTTGGTTTTTCCATTGACCCCCCTGGATCTCCCATTTCATAAACTGAAGGTATCATCAAAAAATCAGAATTTTTCCTATTGTTTACACTGTTTTGCTGTTTCGTTTTGATCTGGATTCTTCTACCACATGCAGTTGCATTAGGCTTACAGAGCCTATGGTAATTAAATTGTTTTATTGATATGATCACAGACTGAACGTTTGTCTTCCAAGCAAGCAGAGCCATGGCATTTTTTGTACCATCATTGTACGTGTCCTCAACTTTGCTGATTGTAGTTTTATTTAGCAGCAGACATGGTGAGAACTTTCCAAAATGTCTCTTTCTTGTAGTAGTCTTCAAATGGGTTGATTATACGCATACCTTGACAGGCATGAACCTTCTTCGTAAGCCAGGATATGTTGAGTATGATCTCTGCTAATACCCTTCATAATACTTGCAATTGTGCCAGAGAGCTGCCTTCTAGAATTCATTGGTTGAAATATTTATAGGTAACGTACTTGGAAGTTGTTTTTAATCAGGCCACATTTTTTTGGTCTCCGCATCATTTGACACTGGAGGATCTTCTCTGTCTCCATACCATCCACAGAATAGTCACCTAGTATTGCCACTTTTATAAACAATGCCATTCATGTACTTTTTTCCCTTACCACAAATTCCTGCTTTCTTGCATTAAGATTTTTAACTTCTTCATTCTCTTTAATTCTCTGTCATTATCCCAGTGCTTTTCTGATACTGTGAAGTTATAGTGTTTACATAATTTCCTCTGGATGAGCCTTACTCCCTTATTATTCCTTTTTATGTATACAGGCGTTTTGACATCAGTACTTGACATTCAGAAATGAGATGTGTAAGTGTTTCTAATTCTGTTTTACAGAATTCGCATTCATCAATTTTACAATTTTTTTCTATTTTGACTGTAAACCATCTTGTCCATAATCCATAATTTTGTATTGCAGTTATCAAGCTCTCATTTTCAGATCTAAATTCACTTCTTCTTACTCATTCCAGAGTCAGATTTTAATCTACATGAGATTTCTGAGGCAACTCTAAATTTCCATTTATATTTTTTTTGTCAATTGATTTTTTTAAAGAGTTTTTTCTCTTGTTTTACAAATTCCATTGCCTTTTCTCATCATGTGCTGGTAGAGTTATTCCTTTATATGTTTTGTGAATTAGAAAAGTCTAATCCGAGTCTCTGTTTTCTTTTTATTTAAAAAGGCATTTGAATTATCTGATTGAAGCACCAGTTCTAACATCTCTCCCAAGTTATCATAGCAAAAATATTGAGTTTACTGGCACCTAATCATTTGGTATGCCATTCAATTGTGTTCATCTGATGTTTGTAGTTTTTGTTTTGTTTGTAACTTGATTGTAATCTGCCTTGAACTTTGGAACATGTATTCTTGAGCAGTTATGTCCTGAGGCAGGACCTATTGACCAACAGGTGGGCATTCAGAATATTTCTAGATAAAAATATTTTACCTATAAGCCCATAGGTAAAGAGACTAGGAGTTTTGTTCAATTCCCTGAGCATGGGGCCACAGATTTCATCTGTTGCAAAAAGCTGCCACTTGTACTTGCAACATATATGTCAAATACGTTTATTTTTATCCCAATGTGAAAGACATGCTGGTCCACACACTTGCTATTACTCATCTGGACTTCTGTAATTCTTTGTAATGCTGGCTTTCTTCTTATTAAACTTCATAAACTGCAGATAATTCAAAATTCTTGAGTACATTTTGCTGTCTGGTATTTCATTTCTTCCCAGTCATGTCTTTCTTGTTAAAGCCTCTTTTTGTTATTTTTTGTTTGTGCCCCTTTTTCTGAGATTGATGTAATAAGCTGAGCATTCAAACTGTGTGCTGAAATTCAGTACACTGTTTAATACGCATACCAAAAATTTTGTAAGCTCCCAATGCAGTAAGCTAATGGTATGCTAATGCATTGGAAGTTTAAAAAAATGCGTGCATACCCAAAAATGTGCATAAAGAAAATGCCTAGTATGCATAAAGACAAAATTTGTTTTCTGTGAAGAAAGCATTTTATTTCTGCATAAATCATATTTTATAGGCACAAATTTGTTTTCAGTGAAGAAAGTATATTTTGGGTGCATAAAGCATGTTTTCTGAGCATAAATTCCTGACTACAGGTCCTGACACTGGAATTCCAGCTTCTGCCATATACTGACATTAGCCCTGGAAACTTTACTCTAGCTATGACCAGGACTTAAGTTTAAAGCACTAAGAAAACACGAGTTAATCCAGCGCACCTCTTTGCAATGCAGGTTAATAATGGGATTTCCATGAGAGAATTCTAACCTTCACCATGTTGTTGTGTGCAAAACTGCTTACTGCATTGGCAGTAAAGTTTGCCCACAAAATGTATGTGCACAACTATGGGTTAACCACTGCGCTGTGCCCGAGCAAACCTTATTACATCTGCCCTTCTGTCTTGATTTGAATATAAACTTCAAGGAACAGCAACTGTTTCTTATATGTCTCTGTTCAGCTTTATTGATTGGTGGTTCTATTCAAAAAGCCTTTGAAGTGTTATCTGTAGTTCATAATAAGGCAGTTAATAAATTTGCACCTTCTTTTTTTGTCCTCTTGACTGCAGTGGTGTAGCCAGAATTGATTTTTTTGGTTGGGCACAAGATTAGCATGGGTGGGCTGTAAGCATGCAGGTCTGAGACCTACTAGTTGTTTTCTTATTGATAAATAATGCCAAATACTGCACCCTAGAATGGCTTTCTAAGTAATTTGCAACAGCTATTATGCATCATGCGTGAAACTTTAAAACATTTTACCTCAATTATTTCAAGCACTTACCAGCATTAAAATTCCTTATTAATCAGAATTTATTTTATATTTATTGCAGTTTATAAATGCACAAGTGTAGAAAACAATCAGATCTAATCATGTAATAAAACAAAAATTAATGTATTCTTTCATGACCCATCTTTGAAGAAAACCAGAAATCTTCATAAATACAATAAAATATAATTAATCATCAGAACAGGTGCAGCACAGAGCTAGGGCAATTCACATTATAACTAACATGAAAAAAAAATTTCAAATTCTGGTGTCACCTCAGCAAAAAATAACCCTCCGCTGCTATTTTGTGAAGTAACACAAACTCTTCAAAGAAAGAGGCATCTAGAACCTTGCCATACAGTCACAGCACTGACTTTCAGGATTCAAATAACAGCAACCTTATGAAAAAGCAGCAATGCAAATACTGCACTAGGCCCTAGAACATTGATACATCACCTACAGGAATAACAGAACAAGCTGGACTACTACTACAGAGAAACTACACGCTAGCAGAAATACTGCATTTCAGTCACACACACAGGCAAAACAGAGACCGATCTTTACCTAATATAGAAATAAGAGACCACAAATTAGAAACAGAAACATGCAGATAAAATCAAAATAGAAAGCCTGAGAAACTAAAGTCTTTGAACAGTGGAATACTGCGGAAAGAGCAAAATACAAAAATATAAGAAATGCACATTCCCAGAGATGGCATATCTAACATCTCAAAATAATTTTTTTTTTTACCTTTGTTGTCTGATCTTTGTATTTTTCTAATCAGTTGGTCCTGGTCTCTTTTTTTGTATTTTTTCCCTTGTTGCTCATTTCCTAATTCCTTTTCAGTGTCTTTCTTTTACTACTGTCTTCTTCCCTTCCACACACACACATACAATAGTTTATTAAAATTCAGTAAATTAAAAAGCTATTTTTTATCCAGCTTTTCTGATTTAGGTTTAATCTTTTAGATATACTTATTTTTAGATGTTTACTGCTTTAGTTGAGAACATAAGAATTTGCCATACTGGGTCAGACTGAGGGTCCATCAAGCCCAGCAGCCTGTTTCGAACAGTGGTCAATCCAGGATACAAGTACCTGGCAAATACCTATACAGTAAATAAATCCATGCAACTAATGCCAGCAGTAAGCCAGCAATAAGCAGCTGCCATTCCCTAAGAGGTAGATTTTCTAAGGTACACGCATGCATCTATGTGCACGCGCTTCCTGGCGCGCACACATGGACGCGCCAATTTTATAACATGCGAGCGCCAGCATGTGCAAGGGGGGGAGATTTAGTCAATTCCCATGCGGCGACGCATCCCGGCCTTCCACAGTTCCCTACCCACCTATCTAACCTTCCTTCCCCTTCCCCTCTCCTCCCCACCCCCTAAACCTACCATACCATACCATACCTTTTTTTTTTTTTTTTTTAATTTTACAAGTTGCTCCTCCTCCAGAGCAGTAGTAACTTGTGCATGCCGGCAGGCTGCCAGCATGTGCTTCCCTGGCACAGCGGCAAATGGCCGCTGTACTGATGCCTCCAGCCCTGCCCCCCCAGACCGCCCTTTTATCTGGGCCCGGTACTCCGGCATGTAGCAGGGGTTATGCGCATGGCCCATTTAAAATTTACCCTTAAGTCAATTTAATTAATAAAAGTTTATAGTCTTCTCCTTCAGAAACTTATCCAAACCTTTTTTTTTTTATCATTTCTTTATTGAAAGTTTTATACTTAATTGACAACAGCACTAACGAGAAGAATAACAAGAAGTACAAACCCCAACTCCCTCCTTCCCCCAATCCCTCCCTTCCCTGCAGGATCCAGTCTCCTCCACTGTTGCAGTTGGAGACTGCTGGCGAGATAGTGGACCCTTGGGCTGACCTACCTAGGGAGACAGGGTAGGCCAGGAGGCGGAGCTGCAGGCAGGAGGTGTGCACCCGGGAACCAGGAACCCCCCAGGAGGAGCCCGTAGGGCACTGGGACCAGGAACAGAGTCTGAAAGTCCAGGGGCTTGAGATAGGCTGGGCCGGGACCAGAGCAAACAGGCAGGATAGTAAGTCCAAGGTACCCGGGAAGCTGGAGACCGGCTGTACAGGGCCGAGGGCCGGCTGAAGGCAGGGCAGCGGGCGGCAGCAGAGTCTGTAGCAAACCGGGGCTGAAGCAGGCTGTAGGCTGAAGCGGAGTCGGTGAAGAACCGGAGGCTGAAGCAGGCTGTAGGCTGAAGCGGAGTCGGTAACAAACCGAGGACTGAAGTAGGCTGAAGCGGAAGCAGGCCGGGGTCGGAGGCTGGCTGCAGACTGAAGCGGCGTCAGAGGCAAACCGGAGTCAGGGGCAGGCAGAAGCGGAGTCGGGAACAAACCAGGGTCAGAGGCAGGCAGCAGGCTGAAGCGGAGTCAGAGGCAAACCATGGTCAGAAGCAGGCTGAAGCGGAGTCAGAGGCAAACTGTGGTCAGAAGCAGGAAACGTGGAGATTACCAGGAACGCAACTAAGAACAACTATGGAGTTGTGAACCTCGTTGCAAGGCAATGAGAGAGAGTTTGGACGCCGGTTATATCGGGGCCCGGGCGTGACATCAGCAGCACGGGCGGGGCCAGGCTTCCGGTGGTTGAGCGCTCAAGACGGGCGTCCTTGCGCGCGAGACTGACAAGGAGCAGGCACGTAATGGCGGCCGCCACGTGGAGTGAGAGAAGCCCCCGGGGTCCAGAGTAGGCGGAATGCGGCTGGTTTGAGCCCTGAGCAGGGGGAAGCGGTGGAGACCACAACATCCACACCAGGGCTGAGAGGCAGACCACGTAGCATCAGTATAGTAATAGTCTGTGTACTGGGAAATGATCCCTCTTGGAAAGTGGTAGCGTCTTCCAGAATTTGTCCCATATGGAGTAGCAAATAGAGCGTGGAACCAAAGCTTGAGTCCTGGCAGTCAGATATTCATGCTGCAATAAGATCGTCAATCTGGAGTGCCATTGTCCTCCTCGTGGTCTGTCAGCGGTAATCCATACAGCCATAAAGCTATGAGGAGCGCTTTACTGGTTTGCTATTCATGCCCACCAGAAAATCTGGGTTACCAAGTAAAGGCATACAATAGGATATTTTCCAATCCAGATGTAAATGCTGTCGAAGGAATTTCCAACAACTTCTCATCGCACTGGGTACCAAACTGTATGTGATAACCAGTGGTGGAGCCTCTCGTGGTGCATGAATCACAAAGGAAGGGCTCCTGGGCCTAAGTAATTCCCATTCTAGTTGTAGCATATATAAATCACATCCATAGCCTAACCATTCCCTCAGGGTGGGCATCAAACATGCAATATTATAGAAACGTATATTGGCAACCCCCATTCCACCTTCCAGTTTAGGTATGGTTAATTTGGAGAATGCCATCCTGGCCCGTTTGGGACTCCTAAATTATCTACTAAAGATCCGATTAATAGCTCTGATGTCTTTTGCTAAAAGGTAGAAGGGAGTCATTTGTAAAAGGTATAACAATTTCTGAAGCAATATCATGTGAACTAGAATTACTAGGGGTAATTCCTGTTCTGGTTTCTCTAAAGTGTTGAAAGAGAGGACAGATCCAAACCTTTTTTAAACTCAGCTATACTAACTGCCGTAACCACATCCTCTGGTAATGAATTCCAGAGCTTAATTATGCATTGAGTGAAAAAGAATTTTCTTAGATTTGTTTTAAATGTGCTACTTGCTAACTTCATGGAGTGCCCCCTAGTTCTTATATTATCTGAAATAGTAAATAACTGATTCACATTTACACATTCTAGTCCTCTCATGATTTTATAGATTTCTGTCATGTCCCCCTTCAGCCATCTCTTCTCCAAGCTGCACAGCCCTAACCTCTTTAGCCTTTCTTCATAGGGGAGCCGTTCCATACGATTTATCATTTTGGTCACCCTTCTCTGAACCTTTACTAGTGCAACTATCTCTTTTGAGATGATGTGACCAGAACTGCACAGAGTACTCAAGGTACGGTCTCACCATGGAGCACTACAGAATTCTCAGTTTTATTCACCATTCCTTTTCTAATAATTCCTAACATTCTATTTGCTTTTTTGATTGTTGCAGTACACTGAGCTGATGATTTAAATACATGGAACCTAACATCGTGTAACTACAACAAGGGTTTACTTTTCCCTATGTGTATAAATTTGTACTTGTTGAGTACACATTATGCCATCTTAATATGCACTACTGGTCTATCGCCCTTCATTGTCGTATATTTTATCATTTGGCAAGGAACTTTTTTTTGGTAATTTTCAATTGCATGAAAAACTTCTCATCATGGTGTCACAAATGACAATCCCATCCCGACACGGTCCACGTTTTGAAACCTTCTGTTTCTGCATCAGCAAAATGTATTTATCAGTTCTAAAAGACAAAAAGTAAATATTAATATCAAGAAGACCAATCACAAATTTTTTTGTCACTCATTCATTACTCACTCATTACAACGCTGTAGTCATTTGAAATGGCGTTTTGTCTCCAGCCGGAAGAGACTAATAGTGAATGACGGGTATATAAAGGCATTTTCTGAAACGTCAGCTGAAGGACAGCAGGACAATTGACAGTACATCTGTCAAATGGTAGAATACCATTCTATTTCGGAATTCAAACCCCAAAGCGCTACTGATCACAAATAGAATATCTATGCCTGTTGTACACTTTTAACCATTGTAGCTGCACCTTTCAGGTTTTTTCAGTTTTCCTCATTTTATCAAAATCTTCCTTTTGAAAGTTTAGACCTAGAGCTGTTGATTTACTTATTGTCTGTGTGGGAACGAGTGGTCTTCCCCAAAGGCATAGAGGAAGAAATTCAGTCTGTCTTCAGCCTTTCTTAAAACATAATCTTTATATCCACTCTAGGTTTTCTAGTGGCTACACAACTTCTTTGCAGAGTGGCATGCTTGCTGGAAGAGGGCCCCTCCTTGTGTCCAATCACTGCACTCACAACCCACTCTGGCAGCTTTTCCAGAGCCACACTCTGTTCAGCACAGCCCTGCTGCACCACTGTTCCATCCTATTTTCTTTTTTTTTCAAGCAAAAAAAAAGGTTTAAAAAAAGCCTGCATAATCAGCAATAACTAAATCACTTTTTTTTTTTATTTACTATTTATTATGTTTTTCAATGATAATTACATACATTGAATGGAAAATATAACATATTACAAAAAGAAAAAGGAAAACATTCAAAACAAGATATTGTATATTACTCTAACATTAATGTGCTATAACAAGCCCTCAACTTGGGGGAGTCCAGCAATAAAAGACGACTTTGTTATATAAAGGCAAAAAAAAATACAATAATAAAACGCTATTAAGAGGGATATTTTCACTTCTTAAACGGACTAGATCCCAATATAAGGTCCAAACATACCCAGTTTAAACGTTAACATCTACATTTTCTACTTCCTTATTACTTAGAAATTGCCTCAACTGGGAGGGCAAACAAAAAGTATATGTAACATCTCTAATTTTTATAATACATTTGCAAGGAAATTTAATAAAAAATTGCGCTCCCATTTTCAACACCCTGGGCTTGAGCTCTAAAAACTCCTTTCTCTTCAACTGTGTTTCCCTCGCCAAGTCTGGAAACACCTGAACTCTAAACCCTAAAAAGGGTTCCCGCTGGCTACGAAAGAAAGCTTTTAAAACCCAGTCTCTATCCGAGTCTAAAAGAAATGATATAATCAAGGTTGCTGGTTGTGGAATTTCCTCTGAAGAAGTTTCAAGAAACTCGGTTAAATTTAAATTTGCTGGAGAAAGCTGTTGCATTCCAGAATTTTCACAAGGAATTTTTTTTCTTATAGGTAAATAATATATACGTGAAATCGGCGGTAAAACTTCTTTTACAATCTTCAAATTTTCCACTGCGTACTTATTCCATAATTCAGTTGGAGACGTTGTCAGTTTCTTGGGAAAATTAATTAATCTGATATTTTTCCCCCTCTGTTGATTTTCCAGACTCTCTATTTTTCTAAGAAGGTATAAATTATCTTTCGGCATTTCTTGATATTGATTTTTCAAAGAAAATACATCTGTCTTAACAGATTTCATTTCTTTTTTCAATTCCATTTGCTTCCCTTTCATTTAACTAAATCACTTTTAATTCCCTATCTACCTCCAGCCGGGCTTGTCCCGTTAGCTGGTACAAACCTACCACTTCCTGGCTGTCCCTGCACCCAGGCCCACTCACAGTTTCCTATCTACCTGATGTTAATGATAATTTACAAATTTCGAATAGCAGGTCCACAGTTTAATTTCTCAATTCTTTCAGCAGGGTCCAGGTGATTTGCTACCCTTTAGTTTGTCAGTTTGCTCTAATAAGTCTTCCAGGTCCACTGAGATTTGTTTCATTTTCTTTGCATCATCACCTTTGAATCTCATTTCTGGCATGGATATCTCTCGTACATCTTCCTCAGTGAATACTGAAGCAACGAATTCATTTAGTCTCTCTGCTATGACTTTGTCATCCCTCAGTGCCCCATTTACCCCTTGCTCATCTAATGGTCCAACCTGACTCCCTTGCAGGCTTTTTACCTCGAATGTACCTGAAAAGGTTTTATTATAAATTTTTGCTTCCATGGCAAGCTGCTTTTCAAATTTTCTCTTTGCCTTCCTTGT
The DNA here is from genome assembly GCF_901001135.1 of Rhinatrema bivittatum. Classification (NCBI taxonomy): domain Eukaryota; kingdom Metazoa; phylum Chordata; class Amphibia; order Gymnophiona; family Rhinatrematidae; genus Rhinatrema; species Rhinatrema bivittatum. The sequence goes on along the minus strand of NC_042616.1, from coordinate 671,139,308 downwards.
CAACGCTTTGTATCTATCTTGCCAGTGCTTATGCTGTTTCTTGTTTTCTTCTTTCGGATCCTGTTTCCATTTCTTTAAAGATGTTCTTTTAGCTATTATAGCCTCTCTCACCTCAACTTTTAGCCATGCCGGTAGTCATTTAGACTTCCTTCCACCTTTCTAAAGCGTGGAATACCTCTGGTCTGGGCTTCCAAGATGGTAATTTTAAATGCCCATGCCTAATCTAATCTCTTAACTTTTGCAGTTGCTCCTTTCAGTTTTTTCTAACAGTTTTCCTCATTTTATCATAGTCTCCTTTTGAAAGTTAAATGCTGTCACAATAGATTTCTTTATTGCCCTCTCTCCAGCTAAGTCAAATTTGATCATGTTGTGATCACTATTGCCAAGTAGCTCCAACACTGTTACCACTCGCACAAAATCCTGTGTTCCACTAAGGATGAGGTGTAAAATTGTTTTCCCTCTTGTTGGTTCTTGTACCAATTGCTCCATGAAGCAGTCATTTATTTCAACTAGGAACTTTACCTCTCTAGAATATCCTGGTGTGACATTAAACAGACAATACTGATGTAATTGAAATCATCCATTATTACTGTGTTGCCTAGTTCCTAACAAAACTGAACCCCTCTTTCCTGCACCATCGTCTCATCCACACATTGAGACTCCAGAGCTCTGTCTGCCCCTGAGAATCAATACAAAAGAAAAGAGAATCTTAAATAACCAGGAAACTGCTGATCATACACAATATATGGAAATCCTGAGTTGTATGTAGTGGGTAATAAATTTTATGCTGTTCCTCTAAGTGACCTCATATATCGTGCCCATAAGAAATAGGCTACGAAAGCTACAGGCTCAGGGAAGAGCTTTCAGCAGCAGGAGTCCTTTTAATCATTGGTCACTCAGAGGTATTTTATAAGTTGCTTCCGTGTCTGGGAGCTAACTAAAAGTACACTTATCTTGTGCCATGTAATGTGGACCTTCCAGTTCTATTTTTGCTGGTAAAGTCCTTGTACCAAAGGAGAAACCGGCTGAGTGGGAGTATCCGACAATGTCCGACACTCGGTGTTTCGGAGAAACCTCCTTCTTCAGGGAGTCGGATATGGTTCTTGCCGGTACCAGGGCTGTGGGTTCAAAAACAGAGAAGTGTACAGAATATCCCACATACAAATATCTGAAAACATGGCTTCAATATTTGGAGATAAACTTACATTTATGTGGTGCCCTTGTGTCACTGTGACAATCATTTCTGTTTGTGCTGTGAAGAGTAATATGCAAAAAAGTTGAAAAAAGAAATCTTGTCAGTATCAGAGACATATAACCAGACGGCATCGGCACTTACTTGCTCGATGTTATGAAAACGATCTGTGACCCTGCTGCGAACTGTCTACCAGCAACAACGGTATACTCAAAGACGCTGACATTTAATGAGAAAGAGCCTGCCAAAAACTTAAATGACTTAATTGAAAGAGTCCAAATATGGTCACTTACGTCATCAAGTCGCCATCTTGGTTTGTACACGTAGATAGTCAGACTGTAGAGGGTCCTAATATGGGCATCTGCGTCATCAGACGCCATCTTAGAAATCCCGCGGTCACGTTGATAATCTCTAAAACATGGAAACCTTTACATTTTCCCGCACTAACAGGATATATATAACTTAACATGGCACGTGGCATGTATTAGATTGCCTTGACAATGTACAAATGAATGACTGGGATGAATGAATGAGAATGAATGCGGGTCCATTAGAGCCCTACAGAAACTGAAGGAACTTGATTAGATAAGTCCATATACGGTCATTTGCGTCATCAAGACGCCATCTTGGTTATACGCGTGGATATTCAGGCTGCAAGGAGTCCATATTTGGGCATCTACGTCATCAGACATCATCTTGTCTAGGGACTATATTCGAAATCTCTACGTGGTCCGAACCAGGACCTTTGTCGTCTAACACGATTTTACTTATTATAGATTTTAAAGCCTTATGGATGGACGCAGTTGGATGTATCAGTTTTCGTGTGCCCCGCAGCACGTTTAGTGAAAGACTATAGTAAATGAACGAGATGGAAGCAATAAATGTTAAATTAGAGTGTACCATTCCACTTTTTCATTTAAGCCCATAGACTCTACTGTTTGAAGACTATGAATCCATTGATTTTCCTTATAATTAAGTATGGATAACTTGTCCCCTCCCCTCCAAGATGCTACAACCTGTTCTACAATGAGCCATTTGAAATGTTCAAATATGTGTTGGTGTGTGATGCAATGCTGAACAATGGGGGCTTTTAAATCTAGATTTTTAACCCTACTCTTATGTTCGGTTAAGCGGACTCGAATTTTGCGCTTGGTGCGACCAAGATATATTTTAGAACATGGGCATATCAGCGCATATACTACAAATTCTGAGTTGCACCCTACAGATTGTTTGCGGACAATTTTAATCCGATGATTGGGGTCAAGCCTCTCTATCCCTATGATAGCTTGAGCGCAGAAGTTGCAGTTGCCACTTATAGTTTGACCAGGGGGATCAGAAGAAGACATGATGGGTTGTACTGCTCGTACCACATGTTGTTTGATATTGACGCCTCGACTATAGGCAAACATGGGCGGTGTTTGAAATATTGAATGAGGTCTTAGTACATGCCAATTCCAACGTATAGACTGATATAATGGGTAAGGTCAGAATGTTCCAATATACATACCAGATTTGGTGTTTGTTTTCTATTCCTATATTGGAGGAGTCTTTCACGATCAGAGTATTTAGCTCGTTTAAAGGCATGCTTTATAGGTTGCATGGGATATCCTCTCTCCCGAAACCTGTCACTTAACATTTCGCTTTGTTGTAAAAAATCTTTATGGTCTGAGCAGATCCTACGTATGCGGAAAAACTGTCCGACGGGTAGACCTTCCTTAAACCGTCTGGGATGGTGGCTCTCAAATTGCAAAAATGTATTCCTTTCTGTAGATTTTCTATGAAGTGTGGTGTGGATAATGCCAATTTGTATGGAAATGCTAATATCCAGGAACAGTATCTGGTCTGTATTATACGCCATGGTGAATTTTAAATGCGGATGGGAGGCATTGAGCCATTGATGAAAATGTGACAACTGGCTTTCTGTGCCAGTCCAAATGAAAAGAATGTCATCGATGTACCTAGACCATTGTATTATAAATTTGAAATGCACTGAAAGGTATATGACCGTTTCTTCAGATTTAGCAGCAAATAAATTGGTTATTTAGGATTCTCTTCTCTTTTGTATTGATACGAAAAATATCCTTTGCTCATGGCAGCCTCAGATTGGAGAAACACATTCAGCTATTCAGCTGACCATGTGGCTCATATTGCCCAAGAAGTCTCGTTATTTTCAGACACAACCTCTTCATCGGACACCACACATCTATTTGGGGATCTTACAAATTTGTATAAGAGATGTGCTCGTGCTGAATTACATGGCATTTCATTAATAGAATATTTGAAGCAGCAATATATTATATATATATATATATATATATATATATATATATATATTCCACGAGGTCTAAGAATGAATAAAGAACCTCTTATGTTCACTGAACGTTCAGATTTTTTGACCAAATGGGTAGCTATACTGAATAAATGCTCCTTGGACTTGATGCTGCTCATCATTGAATATACCAAACTAGTAACTGAGTAAATCAAAGCTGAAATTTTAACTAATGTATCTACTGTGAACCGTTATGATTGAGACTCAACGTTTGTTTAATGTATTTATTGTGAACCGTTATGGTGAAACCGAATGACGGTATACAAAACATAATAAATAAATAAATAAATTGAGGATGAATATAAACAAACCCACACCGAAGATGTGGTTCAAACATCATTTGAAGAACTTCAACGATCTACTGAGTAGCTGAAGGCTGATATTAAACGTAGAAAAATCTCTAAATTCAACAGAGATAAGAATGACTATAATACTGATAATGTATATGCATGGTTAAACAAATATAAAGAAGGCGCCCAAATACCAAAAAAGGTCAATTTTGCCACTTCTGATGATTCTTCAGATGGATTGGATGATTAGCCTGAAACCAGAAAAGGCAAACCTTTTTTAGACAAACGCAGATATCCTCCCAAACCTGGACGTTCTCGCGGCAAGAAGACAACATATGCTCAATCCCGAAACGAGGACGCACAATGGCACAAGCCGTTCACCAGGTCCCAAAGCAATCGTCCATAATCAATTTATCCCATTACAGCTTAACCCTAGAAGAAGAATCTGTTCTAAATAGGGGGTTATCATTTGTTCCCACAAACAGACATAATCCTTTTACATGCAGGATAGCGCTACATAGGTTTTTTCGGACTCTGATGATCAAACTGTATTTTTCCAACACATCAGATGCAGTACAGGACATATCTATAGTCCATCCTAAATCCCGATGGCTCCCACCAGGTCTCATTGATCAGCAAATAAAAGCGTTCCAGACTTTGGTATTGCGAGACATCGTTATAATTGAGGAAAGTCGACATCATACTTTCTTCAATCTGTCTAAATGTGAAAATCAAGCATTAAAATCTTTATCTGCCAATAAAAACATTATTATCAAACCAGCGGACAAGGGTGGTGCAACAGTCATCATGGACCACATAGCATACCAACAGGAAATTTATCGGCAGTTAGATGACGGCAAGTTTTATCGTAGGCTGTCTGAGGATCCAACTCCTTCTTTGAAAAACCAGATTCAACAACTGCTGCAAATTGCTTCTATGACTGGCTTTTTGACCCCCAAAGAACGGAGATTTCTCAGTGTAGAATTATTTAGGATTCCAGTTATTTGTGCGGTACCTAAGGTGCATAAAACCTTGGAAAAGCCTCCTTGCCTCCCCATAGTATCTGCCAACAGATCACTTTTGGAGCTATTGGCCAAATTCATTGATCACTTTCTTCAACCAATGGTAAAGCATTCTAAGTCATACATACAAGATACTTCCCACATGCTACAAAAATTAAAGGATATTTCTTATATACCAGTTGGGTCCATACTAGTTACCCTTGATATTGAAGCCCTTTTCACAAATGTACCCCAAGATGAGGCTTGGGACCTCACCAAAGAAGTACTAAACAATCAACCACGTCCACAACGTATTCCAACTGAGTTTTTGGTATCTTTGATGGAATTGGTTCTCTTCAACAACTATTTTGCTTATCAACAACAATATTTCCTGCAAGTTTACGGTGGGGCAATGGGATCTCCGGTCGCCCCCGATATAGCCAATTTATTTGTTGCTAAATTTGAAGAAAGGGTCATATACCCTTCAGAGCATTTCAAATTTATAATACAATGGTCTAGGTACATCAATGACATTTTTTTCATTTGGACTGGCACAGAAAGCCAGTTGTCACATTTTCATCAATGGCTCAACGCCTCCCATCCGCATTTAAAATTCACCATGACGTATAATACAGCCCAGATACTGTTCCTGGATATTAGCATTTCCATAAAAGTTGGCAGTATCCACACCACACTTCATAGAAAATCTACAGACAGGAATAATTTTTTGAAATTTGAGAGCCACCATCCCAGACAGTTTAAGGAAGGTATACCCGTCGGACAGTTTTTCCGTATACATAGGATCTGCTCAGACCATAAAGATTTTTTACAACAAAGCGAAATGTTAAGTGACAGGTTTTCGGGAAAGAGGATATCCCATGCAACCTATAAAGCATGCCTTTAAACGAGCTAAATACTCTGATCGTGAAGGACTCCTCCAATATAGGAATAGAAAACAAACACCAAATCTGGTATGTATATTGGAACATTCTGACCTTACCCATTATATCAAACAGTCTATATGTCGGAATTGGCATGTACTAAGTCTTCATTCAATATTTCAAACACCGCCCATGTTTGCCTATAGTCGAGGCATCAATATCAAACATGTGGTACGAGCAGTACAACCCGTTGTGTCTTCTTCTGATCCCCCTGGTCAAACTATATGTGCAACTGCAACTTCTGTGCTCAAGCTATCATAGGGATAGAGTGGCTTGACTCCAATCATCGGATTAAAATTGTCCGCAAACAATCTGTAGGGTGCAACTCAGAATTTGTAGTATATGCGCTGATATGCCCATGGTCTAAAATATATATTGGCCGCACCAAGCACAAAATTCAAGTCCGCTTAACCGAACATAAGAGTAGGATTAAAAATCAAGATTTAAAAGCCCCCATTGTTCAGCATTGCATCACACACCAACACACATTTGAACAATTCAAATGGCTCATTGTAGAACAGGTTGTAGCATCTTGGAGGGGAGGGGACAGGTTATCCATACTTAATTATAAGGAAAATCAATGGATTCATCGTCTTCAAACAGTAGAGCCTATGGGCTTAAATGAAAAAGTGGAATGGTACACTCTAATTTAACAGTTATTGCTTCCATCTTGTTCATTTACTATAGTCTTTCACTAAACATGCTGCGGGACACACGAAAACTGATACATCCAACTGTGTCCATCCATAAGGCTTTAAAATGTATAATAACTAAAATCGTGTTAGATGACATAAAGGTCTTGGTTCGGATCATGTAGAGATTTCGAACATAGTCCCTAGACAAGATGATGTCTGATGACGTAGATCCCCAAATATGGACTCCTTGCAGCCTGAATATCCATGCGTATAACCAAAATGGCGTCTTGATGAAGCAAATGACCGTATATGGACTTATCTAATCAAGTTCCTTCAGTTTAGGGCTTTAATGGACCCGCATTCATTCTCATTCATTCATCCCAGTCATTCATTTGTACATTGTGAAGGCAATCTAATACATGCCGCTCGCCATGTTAAGTTATATATATCCTGTTAGCGCGGGAAATTGTAAAGGTTTCCATGTTTTAGAGATTATCAACGCGACCGCGGGATTTCTAAGATGGCATCTGATGACGCAGATGCCCATATTAGGACCCTCTACAGCCCGACTATCTACGTGTACAAACCAAGATGGCGTCTTGATGACATAGGTGACAATATTTGGACTCTTTCAATTAAGTCATTTAAGTTTTTGGCGGGCTCTTTCTCATTAAATGTTAGCGTCTGTGAGTATACCGTTGTTGCTGATAGACAGTTCACAGCAGGGCCACAGATCGTTTTCATAACATCGAGCAAGTAAGTGCCAATGCCTTCTGGTTATATGTCTCTGATATCTCTGATACTGAAACGATTTCCCTTTTCAACTTTTATGCATATTACCCTTCACAGCGCAAACAGAAACAATTGTCACAGTGACACAAGGTCACCACATAAATGTAAGTTTATCTCCAAATACTGATGCCATGTTTTCAGATATTTGTATGTGGGATATTCTGTACACTTCTCTGTTTTTGAACCCACAGGCCTGGTACTGGCAAGAACCATATCCGACTCCCTGAATAAGGAGGTTTCTCCGAAACACCGAGTGTCGGACATTGTCGGATACTCCCACTCAGCCGGTTTCTCTTTTGGTGCAAGGACTATATCAATGGACTTTACCAGCAAAAATAGAACTGGAAGGTCCACATTACACGGCACAAGATAAGTGTACTTTTAGTTAGCTCCCAGACACGGAAGCAACTTATAAAATACCTCTGAGTGACCAATGATTAAAAGGACTCCTGCTGCTGAAAGCTCTTCCCTAAGCCTGTAGCTTTCGTAGCCTATTTCTTATGGGCACGATATATGAGGTCACTTAGAGAAACACCATAACATTTATTACCCACTACATACAACTCAGGATTTCCATATATTGTGTATGCCCCTGAGAATCTGCACTAGGAACATAAGAAATTGCCATGCTGGGTCAGAACAAGGGTCCATCAAGTCCAGCATCCTGTTTCCAACAGAGGCTAAACCAGGCCACAATAACCTGGCAATTACCCAAATACCAAGAGGATCCCATGCTACTGATGCAATTAATAGCAGAGGCTATTCCCTAAGTAAACTTGATTAATAGCAGTTAATGGACTTCTCCTCCAAGAACTTATCCAAACCTTTTTTGAACCCAGCTACACTAACTGCACTAACCATATCCTCTATCAACAAATTCCAGAGCTTAATTGTGCATTGAGTGAAAAAGAATTAGTCTTAAATGTGCTACTTGCTAACTTCATGGAATGCCCCCTAGTCCTTCTATTATACGAAAGTGTAAATAACCGATTCACATCTACTCGTTCAAGACCTCTCATGATCTTAAAGACCTCTGTCAGGAACAGGGAGCATTTCAGAGAATGCTACCCTGGAAGTTCTGGATTTTAATTTTCTTCCTAAAAGCCTAAATTTGGCTTCCAGAACCTCCCTCTCACACCATCCTATGTCATTGGTGCCCACTTGTACCACAACAACCTGCAGCTTCCCAGCATTGTCTAAAATCCTATTTGGTGATGCGTGAAGTCCACCACCTTTGCACCAGTCAGACAAGTTTAGGGATCCTCACATCCACCCAGCTGTCTAGATTCTTATTAATCAAATCACCAACTATAATGGCAAACCTAACCCTTCCATCTTGGGCAGTAGGCCTGGGAGATTGGACCTCAGTGCTAGAAGATAATGCATCACCTGGGAAACAGGTCCTTGATCCAGGATCACTTCCTGCTACAGTAGGTTGATGCTATCTGACCAGGTGACCTTCTTTTTCTAAGGCAGCAGAAGGACTGCCAGATTGTAGTTGGGATTTGGTTACTAAATCCCTGAAGATCTCCTCTATATATCTGTCTGCCTCCGCTCTTCCGTTACTCTAGGCTCCAGAGATAGGACTTATTCTCTGAGAGTCAGGTACCCTTTGCACCAAATACACACATATAATCTCTCACCAACTGGTAAAAAATCATACATGTGACACTGTGCAAAACACTGGAAGGCCCCCATCTCTCTGCTGGACTGCTGCCTTGATCTTAATATTGTTGAGTTCATAGTTAAGTTTAGATTGCTAATGGAGTGGGGATGAGTAAATTAGAGTCCTTTAAATGTATGTGGAGAACTCGCTAATGGATAATTAAACTCTTCATATGGGCTGGGGAAATCCTGTGTTTTAGATTAAAAATCAAACAGGGGTTTTTTTTAATGTGAAAGTCTTTCTTATAAATCAAAGAATGAGCAAGGGATTGGTGGGCATTGGGGTGAGAGGGAGGGAAAGAAAGACACTAGAATTACTTTCTTATGTTTGCTTTCTATTTCAGGCTCACACACTACATAATATACCCCACTATTTCACTTCTCTAAACTTTTTAAATTCTAAGATTTCCCAAAGCAATTACTCACCGATCCTCTTCAGCCAGGAGCAAAATCATCTTCTGTTCTCAATACTCCCTCAGGATTGAGGGGTTACCAAGCACTTCCCCTGAAATATATATTGTGCTTCAAAGGCAAGTTTGTACTACAAAACCCCTTTGCTGACTTTTACTTCAATTAGTTTACCTGAGTGACCACCTGCTATTCTTCTTGTTTAAGAAATGAGGGCATCTACTTAAATCAATTACACTACTCTTAACATCTTTTCAAGGTGAGTAACTGACCTTTTCCTTGCTTTTTATACAGGCGCATACAAACTCTAAACAATTATCTACCTTATATTTGCTTCTTTTTTATTTTTATTTTTTTTTTACAGGTATTCACACTAAAGAATATATCCCAATATTTGACCTCTCCCCCAAATTTTTTAATTCCTAAGATTTCCCAAAGCAGTACTCACCGATCCTCTTCAGCCAGCAGCAAAATCATCTTCTCTTTTCAGTACTCTCACAGGATTGGGAGAATGTTTTTATCTTTTGTGTAAATGTCTGTTAGGTACTATGTGTTATGCCCGCCAGTCTCAGACGGCTGCGACCGCATGTACTTTCTTCTTGCACTGCTCTCCTGCCCTCCCCGGGGCTGCTCATGGTGGCCTGGCCGCCGCCGCCATCTTCCCCGACTTCAGGCTTCCTAGGTGCGTGAATGCGCCACCGGGCCCGTCTTTGAAGCCTTTTTGGTGGGAACCTCGGGGGCATCTCCAATGGATGACATCATCAAACAGTCATATATAAACTCCACCTTTGCCCTCAGCTTGCCGACTTGGCAGCAAGTTCCGTTCGTCTTCGACTACTGCCTACGTGTTCCTGGGACTATGCTTCGTGCCTTGGACTTGGACCTTGTCTGGTACCCACTCCTCGGGGGCCAGTGCACGCATTGCGGAGTCTCTCTCTGTTATAATTAGTGAGGTTTGGGTGGACCTTTGGATACTGTGGCAGCTGACTACGCCCACGGGGGGGGAAGTCCCGTGAGGGGCCACAGGTCAGGCTCAGCTGAGAACACACAAACACAGAGATGGCAGTGGTGAGTAGTTGGAGTAGCCCGGCTGGGCTAGTATCCCTCAGGCACTGGAACAGCGACTCCTTCGGTAGCAGTGCTTTAGTGGAAAGAACTGAGAATAATGAGGACAGTGGAATATGCACAAGCCCCAATATGGAGAACCCCAAGATAGGGAGAGCAGGCCCTCGAGGAGCGAGTACATGATCTCTGAGAGCTGAGAGGCTTGAAGGTGATGTACTCACACAGCAGCTCCACGTAGGAGATGGCACCAGGGCTGGAACGGAGGCAGGCCCTCGAGGAGCGAGTACCTGGTTCCGGGGAATAGCTCTGAGGTGAAGATAGTAGTACTCACTGGTGTTGAAGATAGTGAATCCTTCCAGGCAGAAGAGAAGGTAGGAGCAGGCAGCGAGTTAGGGAACATGGGTCCTTGAGGAGCGAGTACCGGTTCCTGATAGCGACCTGAAAAGCAAGTGAGGCCCCCGAGGAGCAGGTACCCCATTAGCATTTAAGTCCAATAGTAGATTGGAGGCAGAGTAGCTGGGTACAGAAAGCGAATCCCATCCGTAAGGAATTCTCGTCCTTGCTAACTCAAAGGCTAGCAAACAAAGTAGGCTTTAAATATCTGGGCAGTGTGACATCATCACAGGGGGACACTCCTGAGGTTCGCGCCAAGAAGGAAATAAGAAAGAGGGCCGCGCGGCGTGCGCGCCATAAGGTACAAACAGAGAGTGGCGGGAGGCAGCGCCCAAGCCAGTCCAGGGACGCTGGAGAAGATGGCAGGCAGACGCCGCGGCAGCCAGGCGTCCATCAACAGCAAGAGGAGGTGCAAGGAAAGAAAGGCAGGTGAAGCTGTCGGGAAGGGACGGTTGCAACACTCTCCTTGCCTATCTCGCTCCTCGGGCTGGCTCTGCATCTCCTGAGTTCTAACCTGCAAGGCCTCCTGTTCCTCGGGACCACCTCTGGGACACCTCAGCTATCCATGAGTTCTACAGTGGAACTTCCCTGCTCCTCAGGGTTGCGCCCACAACCTGATCAAGACTGACCGCGCTTATGTATTACAGTGACTGCCAGAGCTTCTCTGCTCCTCGGGGTAGCGCTCTCTGGCTTCCCTGGGTCTTGCGCGCTTCCCCCGCTCCTCGGGGTTGCGTCTATGTACAATATTGAGACTGCTTACACTTCCCCGGTCCTCGGGGCAGTGCTACGTCTTCACTAGAGGCTCCGCTCGGGCTTCCCTGTCCTGTGGGCTGGCCTACGGCGTTATATCATCATCCTACGCTGTGCAGCTCCTCCCTTCAGGGTTGCCCTTCAAAGTACCTCCTGATTGGCCAAGCCTCACGCCCCCCGCTTTGCGGTCTGTCTCGCATTCCTTCCCTCGGGGTCCCTGCCCAGGTATAGCCTCCAGTCTACTCTCCACGGGGGTCCTCTCCTGGTGCCACGGAACCTCTCCATTGCCTCACCCAGAGCTCTTCGCTGTCTCTGACCTCACCTCCCGGCAATGCAGACCTGTGGGGGTCCTTGCCACAGGTAGTAACAACTTGCAACTCGGGCCAAGGGCCCACATACCCACAAATCATAACACTATGTAACTGTAATATGTATGTATTTAGAAGATTACTGTGACTTTTATTTATGTATTTTAATTTTTTCATTTATTTTTAAGGTTATGTTGTATTTTCTATAGCTAGGGTCCACCTTGAATATAAAAAGGAAAAGACCAAATATAAATTAAAATAAATTTATATAGAAAATGCACCAAAATTATGCCTTCTATTAGAGTATGAGGGGATAAAAGATGCTTTGGAGGGAGTAAGGGAAAGAAGGATGGAGATAGGGATGAGTGTAAGTGAGGAGCTATGGCTTTCTTCCTTCTCACTCTATCCCAATCTTCCCTGTGTCTCCTCCACTCCCATCCCAAGTTCTTCATCCTGATTTTCCCTCCTTCTCTCCTACCCCATCCACAATTCTTCCCAACTCCTCCCACCTCTCATTCCCTTTGTTATCCTCCCTGATTCCCCCATCCTCTCCACCTTCTTACTTTCTATTCTCCTCCACCCCTTGTCCCTCTACCCTTCCTACTTAAGATTCCTTCTTTTTTTCCCTACTCTGATATCCCCTTTCCCTCTTCTGAGATATCCTCTCTCCCCAGATCCCTTCTGTTGTGAGAGTGGACCCTTGGGCCAAGGGGGAGTTGGGGCAACCTGCAGGGAGGCGTCATGTGGAAGTAGTTGCGGGCCAGCACAATAGGTGAAGTACAGTCAGGTCAAGCAGCAGTCAAGGCAAGCAGCAGAAAATCAGAGGCAGGTTCAGGCTGTGGTCAAGGCAGGCATAGTTCTCTGAGTCTAGGTTCAGGCAGAGGTCGGGCAGGCAGAATCTGGTGAGAAACATTCAACAGGCAGGCGGAGGTCAAGCAGCATCAGGGTCCAATCCGAGGTCAAAGCCAGAAGTCCAATCTGAAGAGACAAGGAATGAAGAAAAGGATGAGGCACCACAGGAGCAGGAAGAGATGCTGAAGACAGACCAGGAAGACACAAATTCAAGACAAACCAGACTGCCAAAGGAACCGGAAACAAGACACAGGAACACAGCAGGAATCAGGAACCAGGATCAGAAGATAGGAACCAGGGAACCAGGAACCAGGTGACCAAAATAAGGGGAATGGAACAGCTCCCCTATGAGGAAAGACTAAAGAGGTTAGGACTTTTCAGCTTGGAGAAGAGACGGCTGAGGGGGGAAATGATAGAGGTGATTAAAATCATGAGAGGTCTAGAACGGGTAGATGTGAATCGGTTATTTAGTCTTTCAGATAACAGAAAGACTAGGGGGCACTCCATGAAGTTAGCATGTGGCACATTTAAAACTAATCGGACAAAGTTCTTCTTCACTCAACGCACAATTAAACTCTGGAATTTGTTGCCAGAGGACGTGGTTAGTTCAGTTAGTATAGCTGTGTTTAAAAAAGGATTGGATAAATTCTTGAGGAGAAGTCCATTACCTGCTATTAATTAAATTGACTTAGAAAATAGCCACTGCTATTACTAGCAACAGTAACATGAAATAGACTTAGTTTTTGGGTACTTGCCAGGTTCTTATGGCCTGGATTGGCCACTGTTGGAAACAGGATGCTGGGCTTGATGGACCCTTGGTCTGACCCATTATGGCATGTTCTTATGTTCTTACACTGAGGCAATGCACTTGTCAAAGGAGGCAACCTGTTGCCAAGGCGTTGAAGAGTCGTCCAGGAAGGCCTTAAAAACTGAGCAGGCTATGATGTTATTAGACGGCAGCTCTGCCTGATTCCAGCAACTGGCCCTTTAAATCACCGCCAATCAGTGCATGCACCCTAAGAGGAGCAAGGCCAGGAACGGCGGCCTCCTGCCATAAGTGCTGTGTGGCATGCTGTTGGGCCATGGTGTGGCTTTCTGCCACGTTGGGAGGAAGAGGCCGGTGCTGAGACAGCAGAGGGCTCTGCGGGCAGAGATAAGAGTGACGGTCCACAGGACGGACCCACAGACTGCCAAACGCAACAGTACCCACTCCTCTAAACCCCCCCCTCCCCCACGAGGGCTTAGGTTCTTAGGCTGCATGGCGTGAAATTACTTCGAGCTTCTTATCTAATATATTGGAGGCGGGCTCCCACATATTTACATAATTTTCTCTGGACCATATCCTTCCCATGATATAAAGTACTCCCATCTCCTGGCTCATTGTCTGACATCCAGGATTTCTTTCACTTGATAGGTGACATCTTCTTCAGAGGATACTTCAGCTAGCTTTCTGGAGGGCCAAGTGAGGATGAGAGGTTGGAGCAGTGAAACATAAATACATTGTGGATTCCTAGGGAAGCTGGTAAGTGCAACTGGTAGGTTACTGGACCCAACTGACAGATCATCAGGAAGGGCCCGATATTTCTGGGGGCAAGCTGCATGGAGGGCAACCGGAGTTGAATGATATGGGTGCTGAGTCAGACCTTGTCCCCAGGCTTAAATTGTGGCGCAGGCCTATGGTGTGCATCCGTATTTTTTTTTTGGCTCGCTGGGCCACTTTCAGATGCATTTCCTTGGTGCAGGTCCAGAGTTCTTGGAGCTTCTGAGCAGTCAATTGAGTCACAGGCGAGGGAGCATTCAAAGGGGATAGGCAATGGGGGTGATGGCTGTCTCCCATAAACAATTTGGAAGGGAGATGACTCCATAGCGGTGCTGATGTGGGAATTGTGGGAAAACTCCGCCCATGGAAGGAGAGAGACCCTTTTATCCTATCGGTCATTTGCATAAGCTCTGAGGAACTTTTTCAATATGTAGTTGATTCGTTCGGATTGACCATTAGCTTGAGGTAGTATGCCGTTGTATAGTCCAAGGAAATGTTAAATGTTTTACAGAGGGAGCACCAGTACTTGGCCATAAACTGAGCCCCATGGTCAGAGACAATGTGTTTGAGCAGACCGTGCAGGCGGAAGATGTGGTTCATGAATAGTCGGGCCAATTCCGGGGCCATGGGAAGTCCAGGGATGAAATGAGTCATCTTAGAGAATTGGTCAGTTGCGACCCAAATGATTGTGCACCCATTTGAGAGAGGGAAAGCCACCACAAAGTCTGTAGACAAATGGGTCCAGGGTTCCTTGGGGGCTGGCAAGAGGTGTAACAACCCCCAGGGTCATCCTGTCAAAGGTTTCTGCTGTGCGCAGGTGGGACAGGAGTCCACATAGGCCCTGACATCTCTCCACATCTGGGGCCACCAGTAGTATTGCTGGAGCACCGCCAGAGTTCGGGCCCACCCAGGGTGACCTACAACACCTGAATCATGGGACCATTTTAACACTTTTTCTCAGAGTTTAACTGGAATGAATGTCTTCCCTGATGGGACAGTGATGGTGGTGACCAGAAGAATCTGGGCAGGGTCAATAATATGCCCAGGAGGGTCCGGTGTACCCTCTGCCAGAAAGGACTGGGAGAAGATGTCTGCTCAGATGTTCTTGGTGACTAGCTGGTACCTCAGCTCAAAGTCAAAATGTGCAAAGACTAGTGACCAATGAGCTTGGCAGGCATTCAACCGTTGAGCATGATGATGTTCTAAATTTTTGTGATCGATGTAAATAGTAGTGCAGTGTTGAGCACCTTCGAGCCAATGGCACCATTCCTCAAGTGGAAGCTTGATGGCCAACTGTTCCCTGCCCCCTACCCCATAGTTGCGCTCTGGAGGGGAGAATTTTCGTGAGAAGAAAGAGCATGGGCGAAGAACTCCCATATTAGAGTGCTGACTCAGCACTGCTCCTACCCCCCCCCCCCCCCAATGAGAAAGCATTGACCTCGAGGATAAAGGGACACGTGGGGTCAGGGTAATGGAGGCACGGCTTTCGAAGGAATGAGTCTTTCAGTTCTTGGAAAGCAGTGACTGCCTCTGAAGGCCAGGCTTTTGTGTTGGCTCTCTTTCGAATGTGCCATGAGGAGAGCCGCAATCCGAGAGTAATTGGGAATAAAAGCCAGTAATAGTTGAAAAAGCCTAGGAATATTTGCAGGGCATGAAGACCAGAAGGTTGCGGCCATTCTTGGATGTATTTGACCTTATCTGGATCCATGTGGAAGCCCTTGCTAGATACGATGTATCCCCAGAAAGAAAGGGCTCTCTTTCTTAAAAAGGCATTTCTCCAACTTTGCTTATTCATAGCCTCTGGAGGACTAGGCGAGCATCCTGGCGGTGGGAGTTCAGATTTTTGGAGAAGATGAGAATATCATCGAGGTACATGATAACACAGACGTAGAGGAGTCTCTGAAAATTTTGTTCACCATTTTCTGGAATACGGTGGGGGCAATGCATAAACCAAAGGGCATCACTAGATACTCATAGTGCCTATCTTATGTATTGAATGCAGTCTTCCATTCATCTCAGTGTTTGATCTGAACTAGATTGTAGGCCCTGTGGAGGTCCAACTTTATAAAAACTCTGGATCCCAGGAGATGGTCAAATAACTCGGAAATGAATGGTAATGTGTACTAGTCCTTTTTTGTTATGGCATTTCACTCCCGATAATCGATGCATGGACATAATAAGGCATCCTTTTTGGAGCAAACAAGAACCCTGCTCCAGCAGGAGATGTGGAGGACCTGATGATACCCCAGTCAAGGTTTTCTTTAATGTACTCTGACATTGCTTTCATCTCTGGGGCAGATAGAGGATATACTCTTCCACGAGGCAGTTCTGTGTTGGGAAACAGATCAATGGTACAGTCATACACCATATAGGAAGGCAGAGTCTCAGCCTCCTTCTTGGAGAACACATCTGTATCTGGACTGGCAGCCCCACCAGGGCTGTTACCAAGGACAAATGAAGTGGTGGTTCAGCATATTGCAGACACGCGTCATGGCACTGGGAGCCCCATCTGGTCAGCTGCAATGAACCCCAGTCAAAATATGGGGAGTGACATTGCAACCAGAGCAAGCCCAGCACAATGGGATGTACCACCTTGTCGATGATATGAAAGACTATGCTCTCAATGTATAATAAGCTGGTGCATAGACACAAGGGTGCCATACTTAGGGTGATCTGACTAGGGAGAGGAGATGACTAGACGAATCTTTCTGGTAACCATGGGAAGCTGCAAGTGGTTGACAAGGGCTTTCATTATGAAATCCCCCCCCCCCCCATACCTAAATTCACCAGGGCCTGGTAGGAAATTCTGGGTAATTCCCAGTGATACTCACCGGAAGTAGTAGTTGAGGAGCAGGACTCATGAAGCCTAGGATCATGTCCCCACCAAATTCTAGGCTAGTTAGTTTCCCGGCCTCAGTTCACAGCGCACCAACTGGTGCCCAGTCCCAGCACAATAGAAGCATAGTCCCAGCTGACATCGGAGCCTCTCTTCAGGGGTGAGGCGCCCCTGGCCGAGCTGCATTGATTCCTCCAGGCATGCTTGAGCCGGTGCTGCTGTTGGAACAGGAGAAAGTGGGCACTGAAAACGAGCCAGCATAATGGGCCTGCATATTGGCCGGAGGTGCCGTAGATGATGTTATTGATAGTTTTCAAATTTCCAATAGCAGGTCCGCAATTGCATTTCTCAGTTCTTTCAGCACTCTGGGATGTATACCATCTGGTCCAGGTAATTTGCTACTCCTTATTTTGTCAAGTTGCCCTAGTGCATCTTCCAGATTCACTGAGATTTGTTACAGTTCCTCTGAATCATCACCTTTGAATATCATTTCTGGCATGGGTATATCTCTAGATATGGAACCAGAGAGAAAAACTATCTTTGTAGTGGATAGTTGGTACTAACTATTAACTTGCAAATACACCAACATACATCCGTGCTACAACATTCACTGACGCTGATAATGTGACAAAACAATTTCTAGATTAAGAGTTAGGGATCATCATATTAGGCTTCATCGATATAACTTAACGCTTTAAGACTCTGCCTTATATATAATCATAAGTCACTTATTGCTGATAATTATGTGCAACAATATTTTTTTCAAACTTTTTTTGTATGCAACAATTAAAAAATCTATCCATGAACTACTTAGCTTTTTTTCAAATGAACCAGTCGTTCCATTGAAGCTGTTTTTTTCAGACGGTCAAGTGACTCTTCTAAATTTATTTACCCTTCTCTGTATTTAACAGAATTATTAATTGTATGTGTTTTTCCAAAACTTAGAAAACAGTTTATTCATCAACAAAATATCAATAGAGTAATTTATTTTCCATTTATAATTATACATGTGGCACTCAATGCAAAAGACTAGAAAGCCTCCCTCTTGCTGCTGGACTACTTCTTGCATCATAATGTTGTTGATTTGTTATCAATTTAAACTATCTAAGGGAGCAGGGATATAAAGCTAACCTAAACTACTTTTAGTCTATAGATTTATTTTATATGAGTCTGCAATGACACTCAAAACACTACAATTAATCTACCTGTATCTTCCTAGTTTCCCAACTTATTATTTTGTTTAGAATTAGATTCCCTATGTATAAAATCAGCAATAAATGACTCTTACCAAACACAATTACCATGTAAATTCAAATAATATAAAACCAAATAAAAACAGATAAGGTATAGCAAGGTAAATGGATAGAGTATATTAAGGAAGTTTGTGGTGTGCGCACCTTTAGGAATGTGCTTCCAGGCCTCTTCTGCTTCAAGTGGTGCGGGACCTCTGGAATTTGGGGCCATGGAGTTTGAAGCCTGGATCGCTCACTGTGAGTTCTGGAGTCCTTTACGCATGGCTGCTGAATAGAATATGCAGATGAGCCTTATGGTCCTCTTCTGCTGCAAGTGGTATGGGGCCTCTGGAAGCTGGGGCTGTGGAGTTCAAATCCTAGATTGCTTCCTGTTACTTCTGGAGTCGTCTCCCAGGGCTGCTTGGAAGAATATGTAGATGAGCCTTCTAGTCCTCTTCTGCTGCGAGTGGTGCGGGGCCTCTGGAAGCTGGGCCTGTGAAGTTCAAAGCCTGGATCACTCGCTGTGGAGTCCTCTCCCAGGGGCTGCTGGTTAGAATATGCAGCTGAGCCTTTCTGACCTCTTCTGATATATGAGATGGGACTATTAACAAATGCTGGGAAACAATGCAGTGAGCGAGCAGGTACATAAGGGATTATCTATTTCTTTAAACAAAAGGAATCGGCATACAGAGATTTATGTACCCTCTGCTTTATTGGAAGCCAGTGCAATTTTATTAAGGAGAAATAACTATCACAATATTTTAAGTCAAAAATTAATCGGACTGCAGCATTCTGAGTAAGATGTAAAATAATGCATAAGGAATTTAGGTAATCCCCATATAATGAATTACAATAATCCAATTGGGCACAAACTATGGATTGAATGACTAGTCTAAATTCAGGCAGGGATACAATAATCACAGTTTAAAAAATGTGATCCGAAATACCACCTTCACTTGTGCCATTAAGGTTAACTTTGAATCCAACTATTTCCATAAATTCCTAGCCTCTGCACATAATTGTAATTGATTATTGCCAGGCTTAGGCAAAGACCCCAACCATAAAATTGTAGTTTTTGCAACATTAAAGATCAAATTATTATCCCTGAACCAACGACCTACACATTCTGTGCAATCTCTAAACGTAACCTCAGGAAATTCCCCAGCCAATATCACTTGGCAACTAAAATTGCACATCATCAGCATAGACTCTACAAATTACAGACAAGGCAGATAAATCTAAGACTAGTGGCTGTAAAAATATATTTAAAAGTACTGCCGATAAGGCAGACCACTGAGGGACTCCCCAATTTTAGAATACCATCTAGAACAATCAGTTTTAATACAGACATGCTGAGATTGCCCATGTAAAAAAGAATAGAACCATTTTAAAACTGATTCTCTAATTCCAATATCTAGAAATCTTCTCAATACTTTAGCAAATGAAATAGTATTGAAAGCTGATTTAACATCTAACTGAACTAAAATACCACTTTTATATTCTAAATTACATCGAATATCAATTTCAGAAAATGACTTTATTTTTGAAAGTAAAAAAATACATTAAATTGCAAAATATGCAAGTTCACCACATAATTGCCACAGAATTTTGAAAATTCTGCCACAAGAAACCAGCAGCTCTGACTATATTATATACAGTAGTGGTAAAGACTGGGTCTGCAGGGCTTGTGTCCTATAGTAGCTAAGCTATTTAGTCTAATAGTCTATTTAGTTTAATTTTGTTAACTTATTGTTTGATTACTCGATCTCCAATTTCTGTTATAGTTTAATTCTGTCCTATCTTCCGACATCCATGTTTTTACTCTCCCTGTTTTAATGTAACTTCTCATTTCCACTTATATGTTAATTGGTTTCCCCATGTTCTAATGTAAACCGGTACGATAAGACCTGGTCTTGAGTGTCGGTATAGTAAAAGAAGTTAAATAAATAAATAAATAAATAGTCACCCAGAATGTTTTACGAATCGTATTCAAGTGACACTTCTAAATTTGTTTACCCTTTTCTGTATTTAACAGAACTATTAATTAATTGTATGTGTTTTTCCAAAACTTAGAAAACAGTTTATTCATCAATAAAATATCAATAGAGTAATTTATTTTCCATTTATAGAAAATACAAGAATATTGCAAAATCATAATTGCATATTTTTGTGCATCTTTGAATAGTTATTTTAATATTATTACAAGCAACTGAAATAGTTTATGATTCAGTGCAGAGTTAACTTATAAAGCCTTGAATTTGATATATGAGCATAAAGATGTATGGAATATTGCCATGTTGCTATAAGAACAATTATTAAATATTTGGGTCAATGAATCTTGGATGGGCTGTATGGTCTTTATCTGCTATCATGCTCTACATTTCATGTCTTTTGAATATCTACTGTGTTCAAGGGTTCCATTTTTTCCCAAAATTACAATCTCTCTTGTTTTCAGCAGCGGTTTGGAATTATATACTTATTGCTGTAACAGCAGGGGACCCCAGTCATATTAAAACATCCTAAAAATGGCACAGTGGAGTTCCAAACCACAGTTGCTAGGAAAATCTTGTATGTTACATATTTGGGATGCTCTTTTCTACATAGAAGAAACATTGCTTTGTAAGAAAGGATACAATAATCAGAATCAGAGTTGCCTCAAAACTTTTCTTTTAAGACTCCACGGAGTGAATAGTCAAAATTTACCAGAAATGCAAAAATCTGGTAAGATTTTGAACTTTCAGGGCAATGAAAATAAAGTACATCCCCAAAGTCAAAAGGGTTGGACATATTTGTAGAGAGGGAATTGCAAAATTATGGTCAAGCCCTTCAGTTCTACCTAGAAACAAATTTTGAAATCTTAAAACTGAATTTCAAAATTGGGAGCTCTGCAAGAATTTCTGTCTTGTGGTAACTAAAACTGCTTTGAGCATAAGTAATTATTTAAGACATGTATAAGAAGCACAGTACTTGAAAGAACCAGAGAAGAAAGACGCTAGTCAATCTTTCTTTTGAGTCATTGACAACCATGTGCTTCTAGGAAAGAAGGAATATAACTGAATATAAGTTTCTGCTTAATTTGTCAGTATATGAAAAAGTAAAAATATGCTACAGTTAACTAAATGCATTTTTTTTCACAACCTTAGACCTGATTTACTAAGGTTTTTCTCCTATTCTGCAACAATTTATTTATTTAATGATATGTATATATCACTTCACTGATTAAAAATCGCTCAAAGCTGTGTAGAAAATAGTGGGGTAGATTTTAATACGTGCGCATTTTATAACATGCACTAGCGCCGGCACACACGTTATCAAATCGTTGGGCCGCACGCATATGTGTGCCGGATTTTTAATCCGCGAGCACAAGGGAGTAGATTTGTGCAAGTTTCGCGTGGCATTGCATCGTGGCCTTCCCAAATTCCCTCCCAGTTCACTCCAATTAAGGAGCGGACTGGGAGGGAAGTCTTGCCTAACAAATCTGCTTCATTTTTTTGAAGGGGTTAATGAACATGTGGATAAAGGTGAACCGGTAGATGTAGTGTATTTGGATTTTCAGAAGGCGTTTGACAAAGTCCCTCATGAGAGGCTTCTACGAAAACTAAAAAGTCATGGGATAGGAGGCGATGTCCTTTCGTGGACTACAAGCTGGTTAAAAGACAGGAAACAGAGAGTAGGATTAAATGGTCAATTTTCTCAGCGGAAAAGGGTAAACAGTGGAGTGCCTCAGGGATCTGTACTTGGACCGGTGCTTTTCAATATATATATAAATGATCTGGAAAGGAATACGACGAGTGAGGTTATCAAATTTGCAGATGATACAAAATTATTCAGAGTAGTTAAATCACAAGCAGACTGTGATACATTGCAGGAGGACCTTGCAAGACTTGAAGATTGGGCATCCAAATGGCAGATGAAATTTAATGTGGACAAGTGCAAGGTGTTGCATATAGGGAAAAATAACCCTTGCTGTAGTTACACAATGTTAGGTTCCATATTAGGAGCTACCACCCAGGAAAAAGATCTAGGCATCATAGTGGATAATACTTTAAAATTGTCAGCTCAGTGTGCTGCAGCAGTCAAAAAAGCAAATAGAATGTTAGGAATTATTAGGAAGGGAATGGTTAATAGAACGGAAAATGTCATAATGCCTCTATATCGCTCCATGGTGAGACCACACCTTGAATACTGTGTACAATTCTGGTCGCCGCATCTCAAAAAAGATATAGTTGCGATGGAGAAGGTACAGAGAAGGGCAACCAAAATGATAAAGGGGATGGAACAGCTTCCCTATGAGGAAAGGCTGAAGAGATTAGGGCTGTTCAGCTTGGAGAAGAGACGGCTGAGGGGGGATATGATAGAGGTCTTTAAGATCATGAGAGGTCTTGAACGAGTAGATGTGACTCGGTTCTTTTCACTTTTGAATAATAGAAGGACTAGGGGGCATTCCATGAAGTTAGCAAGTAGCACATTTAAGACTAATCGGAGAAAATTCTTTTTCACTCAACGCACAATAAAGCTCTGGAATTTGTTGCCAGAGGATGTGGTTAGTGCAGTTAGTGTAGATGGGTTCAAAAAAGGTTTGGATAAGTTCTTGGAGGAGAAGTCCATTAATGGCTATTAATCAATTTTACTTAGGGAATAGCCACTGCTATTAATTGCATCAGTAGCATGGGATCTTCTTAGTGTTTGGGTAATTGCCAGGTTCTTGTGGCCTGGTTTTGGCCTCTGTTGGAAACAGGATGCTGGGCTTGATGGACCCTTGGTCTGACCCAGCATGGCAATTTCTTATGTTCTTATGTTACCCCCTATTCTAACCTCCCTTCCCCTCTCCTCCCCACCCCGTAAACCATATCTCCTAACTTTTTTCCCTTATTTCATTGATTACTGCTCCAAATGCGCCAGGATTCCTTTCCCCAGTATAGCGGCAAATGGCTTTGAAGATGCTCACGGCGCATGCAAGGCCCAGCCGCATGTTTAACCCCCGTTTTCCCCACAGGAAGCGCTTATTGCAGCCTTTCCACCGGTGGATCTTGGGTCACCAATGGCTCCGGGACCCTCCCAGTTGACTTTATCATCGGGAGGAGAAACACCGTTCCGCATCCCTCCTTCAGGAGTACTGCCTCAGCCATCGAGATCGATATTGATGCCGCCATCGAGCCATCCACCAATGCCCTCGATGCCTGCACCAGGGCCTTCATTGCTTTCATCGGTGCCTCCGGTTATTCCTTCGATGCCTTCAGAGCCTAAACCGGGACCTTCAGGTATCCAACTACCCTGTCCCTCTACAGTCCCTAGAGACACAGGTGCGGATCCTTATGATACCTGGACCGATGATACTTCATCAGACACTGATGATTTACCTTCACCTACTGAAAGTAGAAAGCGTTCTCCTCCAGAGGACCTTTCTTTCATAAACTTTGTGAAGGACATGTCTGAATTAGTCCCCTTCCAGTTACTACGGACACCCCTTCCAGTTACTACGGACACCCATATGTGAGGACTACCACCCATATGTGGTAGTCCTCACATATGGGTGACATCACAGGACACCCCTTCCAGTTACTACGGACACCCATATGTGAGGACTACCACCCATAATATACCCCAATAGTTTACTTCTCCCAAATACTTTTAAAAAATTTCCCAAGCAGAGCTAACTGATTCCTTTCAGCCACCAGCAAGGTGATTCTCTCGTCTCAGTGCTCCCACTGGATTGTCCACATATAAAATAGTGTTTGTTTGTCTGTTTTCTATAAATGGTGGTATTAAACTGTTGTAAAAATGTGTTAATAATCACGTCCAAAAATGTAACATCATTATGTTTGTATGTAAATTCAGATTTCAAATTACTATCAGTAGTATTGGTCTATGCAAGAAACTCATTTAACAAAATTTCAGATCCTGACCAAATGAGGAATATATCTATGAATCATTTCCACATTATGATGTACTTTAAATACTTAGACTCATAGATATATTTCTCCTCAAAATCTCCCACATATAAACAAGCTACTGATGTGGCCAAGGGAGACCCCATTGGTATGCCTTTCATCTGTTGGAATATTTGATCTGCAACCTGCCTGATTAAAAACCAAAAGGCTCCCTGTATCGTTTCCACCCTCCCGCTCGCTCCTACCTACCCTCCCCCTCTGCCTTCCTTTCTCGCCCTACCCTATGGCTCTCACTAAAGAGTGTGGAGGGTAGAGAATGAAAGTACAGGGTAATGCAGATGAGAATGAATTTACTCAATCCTACATTTAAGAAGTAATATTTCAAAGCGATAGTTACTCAATACACCTGGACATGACCAACATTACTCAAATAATGATTTTATTTATGAAATTGTAACCGAACTTTATTGGCACCTGTTAGAATGTACGATATCCTACATTTACTTACCTTAGTCTATGTGCCTATTTGTAAACCATTGCGATGGTATATAACTTAGCGACGGTATAGAAAAGTTTTCAAATAAATAAATAAATAAAGTCAATACTTTTGAGGCCAATTGTGTCCAAAAATCCTGAATATCTTTCCTCATGTCAGGTTTTGCTAACTCACAGGATCATTTTTCAAATCATGTTAGGGCCTTATCGTGGGCGTTAGGCCCTAACGCTTGCAATAACACCATAACGCATGTGATAAATAACGCATCGCGAGATGCGTATGCAAATTTTCAAAATTTAATCAAAAGGGAGGAGTTTGGGTGGATTTTATGAAAATGAGGGGTGTTTAACGTTGTGTGCGATAGCATAATGCACGCTATCACACTTTTTTTTTTTTTTTTTTAGCGTGATTTATGATAAAACATTTTTATTAATTTTTCTAATAAACATACTTCATACAAACAGCTTAAGAGGTGCGTGTTTCTGTTACACCTCCCAACTTATACATCAAGATAACGAATATCCAAACTATCACTTTTATTCCCCATCTCCTAGTGCCCTCTACCATCCCCCCCTTCCCTGCCCCGCATCCCCCCTGTCCCGTCCCCCCCTTTGTCCACAGGGGATCTAAGGATGGCCATTGGTTAAGATAAAATAAAAAAAAACTGTCTCTACTCCTGGAGTATTCAGACACCGTCTAAAATCGCCTCTTCCTTCCAAATGACGATCAATTAATCGTTGAACGGTCGACTTCTGGCTCGATGTGGAAGAGTCTGTATGTAAATGTCCCATATCGCCAAGAATCTACTTTTGTGACGTGGCGAACTGCGAGAAGCTAAATACTCCATATGCATAAGCGAATGGAATAAGTTTCTCCAAGTCCAAAATGATGGTGGTTCAACCTCTCTCCACTGCTGTAGTATCGCCCTTTTTCCAACCAGTGACGCTTTCTGGAGAAGGAGACGAACGCCCGGGTCTCCAATCATCTGAGGCGAAGTATATCCAAACAGTAACCACAGTGGATTGACTGGAATAGAAATTGTTAGTACAGTAGCCAGGTATCTCGCAATCCTCTTCCACAACAAATTAATCCCTGGGCATGTCCAAAAGGCATGGGACAAGGTACCAACGACCTGTGGACAACGACCACAATAGGGGGTGCCCGTAATATGTTGCCACTATGCCATTTGAGGAGAGACATACGCTCTCCCCAGAAATTTGTACTGTACTTCTCTATAATAAGAGTTTTGCGATATCCTGGCCACTCCACCAAAACATGAACGAATCACTATGGAAGTGAGCACAAATTCCCCATCCCCCGTCCATCTTGCTGCTAACATCTCACATATGTCCACCTGGCTCAACTTACTTAAATATTTATAATAATATGATATCGTAGGGGCAACGGTTTTGCCAACTTGAAATAACTGTTCCAACTTACAAAGTGTGTCTGGGTTGCAAAATGTAGTAGGTATAGATTTCACATAGTGGGAGATTTGCAGATATGGGAATAAAGATTTACTTCCCAAATGATAACTATCCTGAAACTCAGTGTAGGAGCGTAAAGTTCCTTCTTCACTCAATATATGTCCTAGATGAGTAATTCCTACCTGAGCCCAGCGACAAAAGCTGGCATTTTGGGAACCGGGTATGAAGTCTCCATTTCCGACTACTGGCAGCAAATACGCGCAAACTCTTGGAGCCTGTAGCCTTTTCGTTAATTGCACCCAGGCATGTCTGACTGTCCGTATACTAGGAGAAGTAGTTATAAGCAAGGTTAAATGTGATGGCTCCACCTGCATTGCATAAGATAAGCACAGTGGCGCCACCAGTGCACTATCCACCATAAATGGAGTATGGGACGACAGTTCCAACAGCCAATCTCGAATCATTCTAGTATTACATGCTAAATTATATAACCTTAGATTTGGGACCCCCAACCCCCCTGTTCCCCAGTTCTTCTGTAACCAGACAAGAGGCAGCAGAGCCCTGCGGCCCCTCCACAAAAACTCACGAAGATAGCAATCCAGCACTCCCAAATCTTTCTGTCGTAACAATAAAGGTAAATTCTGAAGAAGGTACAGCCACTTAGGCAAAATAACCATTTGTATAGATGGACTCTCCCTATCAACGTCAGGGGTAGGGGCTGCCATCTTTGTAGCAATTCTCTTGTCGTATTGAGCAACGGAATGACATTTAACTTGTATAACCGAGAGGGGTCCGTAGCCAATACAATACCCAAATATCGAAATGAACCATCCGCCCACTTCAAGGGAAAGGGGTCTCGCCATCTCTCCCGGAGCATGTCTGGGAAAGCCAACGCCGATGATTTCCCCCTGTTAAGCCTAAATCCAGAGAATTCGCCAAACAGGCCAAAGAGCTCTAATAATGGCGGTAGTGACGAGGCGGGATTTGTCAAAAAGACTAATAAATCATCTGCAAAAGCAGCGCGTTTAAATATCTCATCCCCAAAGCGAACTCCCCGGATTGGTGCAGTGGTTTGTATAGCGACCAACAAGGGTTCCATTTGCAGTATAAAGAGCAACGGTGACAAGGGGCATCCCTGCCTTGTCCCCCGATAAATGCAAAGGGGTTCCGACCTCTCTCCATTAACTATCAGAGAAGCCTATGGCATTGCATATAACAATCGGATGGCATCTAAAAAGAACCCAGTGAAGCCCAGCTTTTGCAATAGAAAAAACAGATAGCGCCATTCCACTCTATCGAAAGCTTTCTCTGCATCGAAACTAATAGCTAAATATGGGGTTTGAGTCACCCTGCATATTTCCATAGCTCCAATTATTCGCCGAATGTTAAACAATGCAGTACGAGCCCGAACAAAGCCCACCTGTTGTCTACCAATCAACCCAGGCAATAAAGTCGCTAGGCGATCTGCTAAGACTTTCGCAAGCAATTTTTGATCAAAGTTAAGCAAGGAGATTGGCCGGTAAGAATCCGGGGCTAAAGGGTCTTTCCCCGGTTTAGGTATAAGGGTTATATGGGCGTGATTCATCTGTGGTGGGAAACTCCCCGTTTTTATTAGATCCGAGTACAATTGAACTAAGGGATCTGCTACCTTATCAACTATGCTTTTATAAAATTCCGCAGAATACCCATCGGGACTGGGCGCTTTTAACCGTTGTGATTTGTGTATGACCAATTTGACCTCCTCCACTGTAATGGGAGAATTAAGGAATTGTTGTTGGTCCGCAGTAAGCTGAGGTAGTGTTAATGCAGAACAAAAACATGTACCCATCTCTTCAGTACCCTCCCCTGCCTCATACAACTGACTATAATATTTATGGAAAATCCTTAATATGGATTTAGTTTGTGTCTCTATATGATCCCCATCATTACGGAGGCCTGCTACAAAATGAGAGGTTCGGGCAGACTGGATCAACCGAGACATTAGTTTGCCAGCCTTATTGCTGTATTGGAATAAACGGAATTTATAATACATAAGAGATTTCTTTGCCCTTTGATGTAGTGCGGTATTTAGTGCACATTGCAAGGAACGATAGTGATCTCGAGCTGGGCCCGTATTTGAGTGTATAAGTTTTTTCTTTGCTCTATTCAATTGGGTGGACAATTGAAGAATTCGCCTATTGAGCGTCACTCTACGATGTGCCATATATGAAATGATGTCCCCCCTTAAAACAGCCTTAGCAGTGTACCAGAAAAGAGAAGGCTGTTCCCTATGATCCCCATTAAACTGGATTTACTCATCCCATTTTTTGTCCAAATACTCCTTAAAATCTTTGTCTTCTGATAAGAAAAATGGGAAACGCCATATGCGGGTCCCACCCGTGGGGGATTGAAAAGCCATGTCGATCCACACCGGAGCATGGTCCGAGATCACTATGTCGGATATTCCTGCCTCAGCTTCCTGTGAAAAGGAGCCGCTACCCAAGAGAAAATAATCAATACGCGAGTATGTGGCTATCACACATTTTAACGCCAGAAATTAACTACACCTATTTTCCTGGCATTATGCTGTGCAATATGCCAGAAGTGGGATTTGTGATAAAGGTACACAAAGATGAGATTTGCTTGATAGCAGCTAGGTAGAGAATGCATCAAACTAGGTTGAGAGTATACTGTGCAAATCTCATCTTTGTATACCTTTCCTCACTCCAAATCACATCAAATCTTCACTGATGTATACTGTGCTGTTTATACATCTGATTATACATTTAAAACTGCCCTCCAAACCCTAGACCACCACGAGTTACTAGTTGACCCTTTCGCAGTGGTATAAATAATTGACTTACATGAGAACCTTATGAAGAGTTTCAGTTTCTCTCTCACTTTCACTCACTATCTTTCTCTTTCTCTCTCTCTCCCTCCAGCCCAAAACATGGGAATACCTGTCTGGGCACTTCTCAGCTTGCACTGTAAAAATATTGCAGGTGCAATGAATTTAGCACATGTTATGGTATCTTAAAAATTTCCATGACCACACCTTTTTTTATCACAGGCACTATTCATGCGAAATTTATAGCAAAATGATAAATCTAGGTCATTGTTTGAACAATATTAAGAGCTGATTGCTGAAGGATGTTAATATATACGGAATGTTTGTCTGCTATAACCAGCCACCAAGCCTCCTGAATAGTCTGAGAATGGGCTAGTTCATCTAATTGTAAAATGAGATGGGCTGAATCCCCTACATAAGATCTTATTTTCAAAACATGAGGCTGTAATATGCTGTGTAGTTACTTCACACGAGGTTCAAATCAAGAACCCCTACCAGAAACAATGGGTCATCCAGGAGGGGCCTCAAGTGATTTATGAATTTTTGGGACAAAATATATTACTGGAATGGTAGGATGATCTTGATATAAGAAAAAATACAATTGATCTCTTAATTTTTTGTCCAAAGCTTTTTTTTTTTTTTTTTTTTTAGAGTAACATGTATATCATGTTGTATCTCACAAGTGAGATCAAATTGCATGACCGAATAAAATTCTGTATCATAAAACTGATGATGTGGTTCCCTCAAATAATTGTCATGATCCATGATCACTTTACCCCCACCTTTGCCTGTTGATTTTATAATAATAGTTTGATCTCTTTCTAATTTCTTAATAGCAGTCCATTTCCCTTTTGTTAAATTATGTCTAAGAGGGACTCTGTGTTCTAAATCAGCTACATCTTTTAAGACTATTTGTTCAAAACAAATATAAATGGTTCCCCTGGTACAGGTACTGGATTTCTTTAGAAAGCAAGATGTGTTTTGACCCATTTCTGTATTAGAGAAATTTCTTTTTTATTTTTAATGTCTGGAAGAACTTAAATGATCCTATGTCTGTTGAAAAAGGATCATGGCTTGTGTGTAGTATGTGGAATGAAAGTAATCCAACATATATTCATGAGAAATTCAGGATATATATTTTTTATGCATATGTAAAAAAAACCTTTTTTGATTGTTACGGTGTTTGTATACATTTTTGAGATTTAATCATTGTAGAAATATTGCACTTTCTACCACACTATGGGCCTTATTTACCAAGGCTATCGCAGGCTTGCGCTGTTAGCCTGTGAAGGTAGCGCACGCCTGCGCTACCTAAATTGGGGCGGAGTCGGTCCCTGGAGCGTCACCGGAGCCGACTCTGTGAAGACCCCGCAGACGACGAAAAGGTAAGGGCACCGTGGCAGCGATTGCACCGTGGCGGTGCAATCGCTGCCAGCTAACGCAGGACCGCCCCCCCGGGTCGACCCCCCCCATTAGCATGATTTTCTAAAGTATCGCAGGCCTGCGATACTTTTGAAAATGGGGCCCTTAATTCCTGGCATGTAAAATGATCAGGTATTTTTATTTATTTATTTAACATTTTTCTATACCGAACTTCATGACAAGATTCATATCAGACCGGTTTACATGGAACTTAGGGACTAACTAAACATAACTAAACATAACTATATAACAGGAAGGCCGAAGCACAGTTACATATAACAAGGAGATAGAACTTGGGGGCTAGAGTAGCCAGGAAATAAAAGGACAGTAACGAACTAGAAGTTGAGGAAATATATCTATACTGTGGCTGGACCGGGCGACAAGCCGGATGGGCTGAGTCTGATAGAGAGAAATGTTGAAATGTAGGAACGTAAAGGAAGGCTTGGAGGAAAAGCCAAGTCTTGAGTTTTTTTCGGAAGGTTAGCAGACAAGGTTCCAGTCTTAGATCAGTCGGCAGGTTGTTCCAGATGGTGGGGCCCACTGTGGAGAATGACCGTTCTTTGGTGGAGGTTAGACATGTGGATTTAGTTGGGGGGACTTGGATGGTTCCTTTATGTGCTTCTCTGATGGGTCTTGCAGATGAGTGTAGTTTGAAAGGGAACTGAAGGTCTAGGTGTAGTTGGTTGAAGATGGATTTGTGGATTATTTAATTTGTTTATCAATTTTTTGGGAGCATTAAGAAGCTGTCCCTATTCAGGAGAGAGATTGTGCCCTTGGGCCATGGCACGGCCCCAGAGGAGGACTCTGGAGAAGTGCCGAGGCAGGCGAGACGTATCCGAGCCCGGGCGGGGCAGGCTGAAGACTCAGAGCATTCTGGCCTCTGCTGAACCCAAAAGCATTAGAAGAGACCCAGCAACGCAATGCTGGTCTCTGGGGTAGCCCTCCGGCCACTCTATAGCCCTTTCGGACCCGCCACCTGGGAACGGCAGGTGCAACAGGAAGGACAGAGATCGAGGACAGGCAATGACTCTGGAACATGGACGAGACAAGGCACTTGGAGACCTAGGCAGGCACTACCCCTCAGGGCGCCCTACACAGCCCCCCCTCCCCCGTGGACTGGTCGCAGACTACCCTGTCCCACTGCACCCTACACAACCTGAAGAGGCTGGTCGCGGACCATGCAGAGAGCGGGACAAGTGCAGGACTGAAGCTCAGGACGGAAGAAGAATCCAGGCAGCACTTGAAGACGGACCTGACCGGAACAGGGCTCCAATGACCTGGAACAGGACTCAGGCTCAGATTCAGACACTGATTCAGGCAAACACAGGATGATCATCTGGAGGTGGAATCCGGTGGCGAAACAAGGCTGGGAAACCCAGAGACAGGAACTAGAGGATTAGGGACAACTGGACACAGGAACCACTGGAGGCAGGAACCGAAGAACTGGAACATCCAAAGAGAGGAACCGGCAAAGACTGGGACATCTGGAGAGGAACGTCAAGGCACAAGACAGATGAGGACACAGGATCCGACGAGAGACCAGGAACGCAAGAAGAAGACAAGGGAGCTCCCACGATGAGTAAAAGACCTTGAAGGAGAGACGATGGACTTCCACCCACCGCGGAGTGAAGGGGGCGGGCGGCACTCCTGCCGCATTGAGGCAGCAATGTCAGCGGCCTCCGGGCCACAAGGAACAAGGTTGGGAGCATCTCTGCCTGCCGCGGACAGCGGCGGCGCTTGGGCTGCGCAAGGCAGCAGCATTGGGTCGACGGAAGACAGCAACGTCAGGGCCAGCGGGACCAGCGAAGGTGAGAGGCTGCTCGCGCTGGAGCTCGCAAGTAGCATCGTAACACAATGAAAGATGTATATATATTTTTTGAAATATATTTGATTCCTTCATGTAATATATGTTTGAATATTGGAAACTTCCTACTTACCTTCATGTGGTTATTGTTTAGATGACATCCAGTTAATCAGTACTAATTGAATGTCACTGTTTTGATTTTGTATTCTATTGTGTTTTGTTTTATATTTTATGAATGCCCTGATCGTATTTGGAGGGACAGTATACAAATACATGTAACTAAATATGTTTTTGAGCATTTCAAGTATAGGTAAGGCATTTGGTATTTTCATTATGTCCTCTTGGATATTAATTTGTCAACTTGATTTCTTCACATCTCATTTAGAGTATGCACATTACACCTCTTACCAAGAAAAATCTGAATGTGAAACTAATATCTATGGAGGTGATTTTCAAAGGAGTTAAGTGCATAAATGTATCATACTATTGTAGCAATTAAAAAGCCATTTATGCACAGGGACAATAACTTTCAAAATGGAGCATGGACACACATTGACGCATGTGAGTCGGCATGCGTCTAGATATGCAGTCATTTTATAACTTGCTCACACATATGCGTGCACATTATAAAATAGCTAGGATGTGCCAACATGTACGTGCAATTTTAAGTGTGTGCATGCCAAGCTGCATAAATCTAGTTTCTTCCACATAAGTCAGGGTATTTTTAAAACGGACTCACTTCCACACCATGACCAGTTTTACCAATTTGTCCACAAGTTTGCCCAGCATCTATCCCCACCCCACCCCCAGTTATAACCTGCATTCTCCCAGTTATCCCAGACCCTTTAAATACCTCCAAAACTGCTTCTTCTTTTTTTTTTTTTTAACTTGTATCTCCATAGTAGAAATAAACTTACACGCGCCAGGATGCATAAGTATTTACGTGCACATCTCTTGGCCACACCCTGAATGGCCACACCCTGCCCATACCATGTCCCACACCACACCCCTTATTGAAATCAAGTGAGATATGCGCACATTTGGGCAGCTTTTAAAATTCAGTCACTGGGCATAAGCATGACTTATATGCGCATTACCTCATTCATGCGAATGCTATGCTTTTAAAATCTACCTCTGAAATTGCATTTGCGCACATAAAACTATTGACAATTCAATAGCATATATCGTAGCAATTTTCAAAAGCCCACTTACATGCATAAAATCCATTTTAACTGCATGAATCCTTTTGAAAATCACCTCCAAAATCTCTTGGTTGCTTGCTGTCTTTGGTGGATTGCTCCATTTAAATATTATCAAATTTGTAGTCTGTTTCTAGCATAGAACTAAAGCTACTAAATTTTCTTGTTAGTGCCAAAAAGGGGAAATTATTCTTCTACCTGCTTCTGGTAAATATGTCATTCATAGCTTTTATTCAAAGATTATGGAGCTAATTCTTTTTTTTTTAATTTAAAGTTTATTGTGGTTAATAAACATCCAGTTACAACAATTTATAAGTCCATTCCACATAGCATCCAACTGCCACATAATTCTACAGTTCTTGATTTAGACACCTCCCTCTCCATGTAACTCACTCTTTGTTGTACTGTTGTAAAATTAGAACTGGCTGCATTTTTCTCTAAATTTTGAATATGCTTTGTTAACTAAATTAATTCTGTATCACCTATATAGAACCATACTATAGTCTACAGATTTTCAGCACATCAGAACTTTCCATTTAAATCCTGTTAAAGTTCCTGATGTGCCAGACAAAAAAAAAAAATGCTTATGACCATCAGTATACTAAAATTGGAAAGCAAACACTGGGGCAGATTTTTAAAAAGTACGCGAGCGTGTACTTTTGTTCGCCACCCGGCGCAAACAAGAGGACGCCAGATTTTAATAGTTACGTGCGTAGCCGCACGTAGCTTTTAAAATCCGGGGCCGGTGCGTGCAAGGCTGCGCAAAATCGGCAGCCTGTGCGTGCCGAGTCGCACAGCTTGCCTCCGTTCCCTCCGCCTCCCCCCACCTTCCCCTCCCTTCCCCTACCTAACCCACCCCCCAGCCCTAGCTAAACCCCCCCTACCTTTATTATAAAAGTTATGCCTGCCTGAGGCAGGTGTAACTTGCACGCGCTGGCCAGCTGCCAGCGTGTGCGAGTTACACCTGCCTCAGGCAGGCATAACTGGAACCATGCCCGTGGCCCCACCCCCAGAACACCCCCGATGACACGCCGCTGCAACACGCCCCCCCAGGAAAGCCCTGGGACTTACACGCGTCCCGGGGCTTGCGCGCGTCGCTGAGCCTATGCAACATAGGCTCGGCGCGCGCAGGGTGTGGAAAGGGCAGCTTTTCGGGGGTTACGCGCGTACCCCTTTGAAAATCTGCCCCACTGTGAGTAGCCTGCTGCTCTAGTGAAGTTTGTATTGATAATGTTAATGGATATCAGTAGTGGTTATAAACAGCATTTCAACAAGGTTGGCCATGAAAGCAGCTCTACTAATACTACCTTGGTATATTTAAAAGTTCCACATTTAAACTTGACCAAAGGAACAAACAGCTGCAGTTTTTATTTTTTATGAACTGTGAAATATAAAGAAGCAAATGTATTCATGTTTTCTTTTATTGATATTGTTGAACAATACTTTTTAAATTTGTAAGTTGAAATTGGGTTTGTATAGTTAAAGCATGTTGTGTTTTCTTTCATTGCAAAAGATCACATTATATTTTTCTTGTCCTCTCTTTTCAGGCCCTGACTATGTTAAACAAAAGTTTCAGGATGTTTTAGAAGTCAAAGAAAAACTTGAGGAAAAGGTTCCAGAAAAAGTACCTTCCCCAAAAGAGTCTCCTCATTTTTATAGGAAAGGTACTACACCCCCACAAACCCCTGAAGAAAAACAGAAGCATACTTCTAGCTCCCCTACCACCCATGCGAAAACACAAAACTCCCTAACAGGAGCCACAGGACTGAATACAGAAAGGAGTTCTGCAAGTGAAAATCTAATGCCAACTGTGAACAAGCCTCTGCCTTACAAAGCACCCATAAGAGAGGAGGCAACCATGAAACCTCAGCCAAAGTCATTAGCCAGCCACAATCCCAGCAGCCCTGGGAATGGGGAGCTTCATTCTCAGTATCATGGTTACTACGTAAAAATGAATGCAGCTGTGCCTCATATGGGGCTGTATGATGATGAGTCAGAAGACTTGAACCCATCTTCCTCTGCACTTGCACGGAAGCCACCAGCTCAAAAGCAAAGTCCCAGAAAATCTCCGCAGAAAACAGATGCCAAAGAAAGCAAACCTGAACCAAAAGTTAAAAAACCTGAACTTGCTACACCAAAGAATCAAGTAAATAACGATTCACATTTTTCTGTGGAACATGAAGAAGTTAATTCGGTAGGTACTAGAGCCGCGTCTTCTATAGAGCTGTTATTGCTCAGAATAATGAAGGGATAAGTTATTGTAAAATAATTTATTATTGGTTTACATAAAACAAATCAAGTTCAGAATTTAGTATGTAGGATCTCAAAAAATAGAAAGCCTTTTGAAAAATATCTAACAAAGAGGGTCATTTATCAAAATGCGTCATCAGGTAGATTTTTAAAGAAGCGTGTGCACGTCCATGTGCATTCTCGCTATCCAGTGCACACACATGGATGCGCCAATTTTATAACATATGCATCCCGGCCTTCCCACCCTCCATCTAACCTTCCTTCCCCTTCCCCCCTCCTCCCCACCCCCTATCCCTATCCTATCTAACCCCCGGTTTTTTAAAAAACTTTTGGTCCTCAATAGGAGCTGTAGCAAGTTGCGCGCACCCCCTGGCACAGCAGCAAATGGCCGCTGTACCAGCCGCCTCCAGCCCCGGACCTCCCCTCTCCGCCCCCAGGACTGCCCCTTTAACTGGGTCCGGCACTTCGGCGCATAATGGGGGTTATGCGCGTGGCTGGGCCCTTTTGAAGATGCGTGCAGCACACACAAGGCCCGGCCACACGCGTAACCCCCATTTTTTACGTGCATGGGGGAACAAAAACTCTGCCATATAGCGTTAATGCACGCAATAACGCCATAACACCTGCAATAGTTATCACAACACGAATGCAGTTCTGGAACTAGAATGGTGAGATAGTCCTATTGCATAGGGGCTACAATAGGAATATGAAAATCGGGTAAATGATTGTGTTTATTCTAAAGGAAAACACAGCTGCAATAGTTAACTTTGAGACTTTATTAGGGAAACAGAGAGACAAAGGGAATAGGGAGAGGGAACAGAACAAAGCACAAGGACATAGTTTGTTCTGGGGGGCAACAGGTCCATACAACTGTACAGTCACCAAGCCACCCCCAAAGTTCCAGTACTGTGTGTAAGCTTTTATATCTTTCATACTGACCAATCAGAACCTACTCAGAGTGCTGATTCTAGATAAGTGCAGTACATTTCATTTGAGAATGTATTAGACCAATCAGCTAATGGGTCTGGGGTGTTGGCTGGCTGCATTCCAGCATGTAGGCTGGCTGCATTCCAGAACGTACACAGGGTCCTCAGTAGTCTTAAACTAAAACTAGCATTCTTGAATACAGCAGAAATGAGGTACTTCAGAAAGTCAATGCACAATATCACATACATATCCCCTCTTGAAGGATTTATGCCTAGAAACCCTTCCCATATGGGCGGAGCTGTGGGTGCCTGTCTTAGGTTGTCCCTTACATCCTAAGCTAGCCTTAGGTGAAGGAATCTTACCCGTCTTTGGCTAAACCCCACTATTGTTCCCTACCCATTTAATTCATGGGGAAGCTCATGTATGTCCATCATTAAACGCTGATGGATAGTAGTTACTTGATCTTGCACTGCAGATGAAGAATTGACCATAATGTTCAATCCGGGCATCCTGGGCAGTGCAGCAGCGATGGAAGATCCAAATCGTCAAAGGCAGAGGCATACGCATGGTAGGCAAAGGCATAGCAAAAGTCCAAAACATCATAGTAGTCCGGTAGGGTATTGATAGCGCTATGCAGTATTATGACAACAACATGTAGTATGTAGCAGTGAAAACAATCGCTATATGGACAGTCCTAATTCAACTGTGGCAGTCACCTGTCCAAGAGATGATCCAACTATGGATGGAAAAACTTCTAAACCAGTTCTAGTCAAGGGGTATAAGCTATTTAGGTAGATGAGGGCTAGTAATACTGCTTTATCTTCGGGTACATCTGAGAAAGCAGGACTAATACCTATCTTAAATGATGGTAAGTCTGAATGTAATTGAGGATAATCATAGAAACAAGTGACAGCTGATTCTGTGAGAGTCTTTAGCATGTTATATGATCTAAAACAAAATAATGTACGTTGCAGGATTGCTAAACCATCAATGTGAGTCTTTGCACAAGTAAAAAGAGATGTAGTAAAATAAAAAATCAGAAATAAGAAAATATTATACCTTCCCCTCTGGAATCCCAAATGTAAACATACTAGCATATAAATAGAGATAAAAGAACATTTCAAGAAACACATAATAGAAATATTTGAACTGGAGATTTCTACAAGTGTGAAAATTGCATAACCTCAAATTATATCATGAAGTTAGGAAATTTAAATCATGGCACTTGCAAAAAGGCATAATAACCAAATACATATAACAATCAATTACCGCATGGCAGCTCAAGGTACATTAATTCATGGGATCAAGAAAACTACATCAGGGTAAAGAATAAAACAAAAAAGAAATCAGGCCAAATGAGTAAATAGGTCATATAATGAAGTAATGTTGGGCTGGCTTGCTAAGACAAACTCTGAATTCAAATAATCAATGGAATATTCATTTTATTCAGTAGGATGTATTAATCTTTCGCTAATCAAAGCCTAAGTTAAATATGTGTGCATAGAATATGTGTGTATGGAATGGAGCAACACAAATTCAAAGTGATGCAGCAGAATTCAAATGTAATAAACAGAACCACAGACAACTCATGGCAGACACTACATAAAACATATGTTTCACAAGACTAACACATATCCATTTATTACACAAAGAGACATAGATGCCTTCATAACATCAAGACAGACAACAGATTACACATATTTTTGAGCTAAAAAATGAAAACAAAAGTAAAAACAAACCAAAAAGGAGTGTCAAACGCGTTTGAAAAATGCCAGGAAAACAAAAACCAGAATTCTGTTTAAAAATGGAAAAATAAAAATAAAAATGGAAAAAAATGTAGAAAAACAAAATGCAGCCTGAATATATTCATGACAGGAAGGACGTTGACCTGAAAAAAAGAAAAGGTAACATACAAAAAATAATACCAATACTTAGGTATAAACTTAGAGAATGAATTTGGTCAGCAGCACTCAGAACTGAAATTCAATATGAAATACCAAGCAATTAGGATTTGCAAGAAAAAGCAAGTGAGGTTTACTGAAATGTAATGACTATAGCACGTTAAAGAAGCATAACTCGTTCAATATCTTTTTGTACATTCAAAACAAACAGTCTAATCAGCATAACCATGCCAAAGTTCCCTCTATATACATACACACCTTCAATAGAAATACCCTGTTTGTTCAAACAAACTAAACCTAATCCTTTCATTTTCTTTCTCTCCTGGTCGCCTGCACTAAAGGTAGTCCATACCCTGTCTCAACTCCTCCCCTCTTCTCCCTTTTTTTTTTTGAATGAAAACACTGTATTTAGTTATCTGTTTCAGAGGTATGAGTGATAAACCAGTTTGATTACAGAAATTGAAGGCTAAATAGTTGAGTTTACTGTAGAATTGTTTTATGAGGATCATTTTCCAAATGCTTTCGTCTTTTAGCATGTTCATATTTCAAAAAAGATTATTTTGAAATGTTATTCAGATTCTATCTGAGTAGTATGCTGATATGTTAATTTTATTGATAATATGGAAATTGACTCAACTTTTATTTGATAAGCATCTATCTTAAAAGAAAAGTTATTTAAGTTTAAATATTTTATTCCAGAAATAAAATTTAAAAAATTTCCTTGACTATGGAGGTTGCCAACACATTAGCAGTAAGAGGTTCTAGTGGTTAGAACAATGGACTGAAAAGTAGGGGAATCAGGATTCAAATCTGCCTCCTCCCACTGATGCTGCTTGTGAACTTGAGCATTGCTTGAGGTACCCTCTTACACCTAGAGCCAGTAAGCCACAATGTTTTTTTGCAGGAGTGGTCTCACTATCGAAGGAGGGTGTCCCAACAATAGAGGGACACCTCCACTGAAAAATATTCAGGCTCAATGGCGTGTTGTCTTGTCTCTCAGCCAAACAACGTGGGACAAAACAATGTGGCTTGTGGCCCTTTGTATGTGATTGCAGCCCCAACTTCAATGGACCATCTTAAAAGATGGACTTCTGAAAGTTGAGCAGGGGTCAGGGCTAACTCCCTGGCCCCATCTGGCCACCACTGGAGACAGCCCCAACACCCCAATGTAAAAAAAAAATAGTTGTTACTGCACACGCGGCAATAGCCCCTCAACCCTTTGTTCACTAAAATGCAGTCCCTACCCCACTAGTGAAAAACAATCGTAGGGTATAAAGTGCACCCCTCCCTCCCTCCCCCCCCCCAAAGGTATTAAATAAAATCATTGGGGTTCAGTGGGACCAAAATGTGAAGAAGCTCCCACGATGGGGCCTGGGAAGCCCCCAGCCCTGAGTCCAGTTGGTACCATTTTTCAAATTCTTGCCAAATGGACCTTGCCCCTATCACATGATAGGGGCAAGGTCCAGGGATCAGACCTTGCCCCAGTCACTGTTGCGTTCGACTAGTCGCAGGACGAACCTGTATCCAACCACTCTTAGGGGCGGATTTTCAGAGCCCTGCTCGCCTAAATCCGGGCGGATTTAGGCGAGCAGGGCCCTGCGCGCCGGTGCGCCTATGTTCAATAGGCCTACTGACGCCCGCAGACCCGGGGACTCGCGTAAGTCCCGGGGTTTTCCGAGGGGGGCGTGTCGGGGGGCGGGACCGAGCCACGCGGTGTTTTGGGGGCGTGTCGGCGGCGGGCCCGGGGGCATGTTACGGCCCGGGGCGGTCCGGGGGCGTGGCCGCGCCCTCCGGACCTGCCCCCAGGTCGCGTCCCGGCGCGCTAGCGGCCCGCTGGCGCGCGGGGATTTACGCCTCCCAGAGGGAGGCGTAAATCCCCCGACAAAGGTAAGGAGGGGGTTTAGACAGGGGCGGGTGGGTTAGGTAGAGGAAGGGAGGGGAAGGTGAGGGGAGGGCGTTAGAGGATTCCCTCCGAGGCCGCTCCGATTTCGGAGCGGCCTCGGAGGGAACGGGGGTAGGCTGCGCGGCTCGGCGCGCACCGGCTATACAGAATCGATAGCCTTGCGCGCGCCGATCCAGGATTTTAGCGGATACGCGCGGCTACGCGCGTATCTACTAAAATCCTGCGTACTTTTGCTGGCGCCTGATGCGCCAGCAAAAGTACGCCTATTCGCGCGGTCTGAAAATCTACCCCTTACCTCCAGCCCCGGACCCGAGCTTGACCCAATAGACACCAAGGAAGCGCCAGTACTTCTCTTCCATATCGATATGGCAGGCCATCGTGCTCCACCAGCCTCTGACGCCGCATCAGTCCCAGGCCTTCCTAGGCATGCGCGCACATGCTGACCCTGCCTTTCCTAAAGGACCAGTGGCGGGAAACCGAAGCCAACGCTGCCTGATGACATCACTGCCTTAAGGATATTTAAGGCCTCTCCTGCAGTTACTCCCCACCTCGGTAATAGGTCGACTCCATTGGAGTAGCAGTTTGCCTCTGCGTTCCTTGTTCCTGATCCTTGCCTCCTGGTTCCTTTTTCAGCTGTGTGTCTACTTGAGTTCATGTGTTCAGTACCTGGTTCCCTGTCAAGTCTGGTCTTCTCTTGAGTTCTTATCTTCATGGTCTGCCTCCTCCCGTCTGTCTTCAGCGTTTTGTCTGCCCTGCTGTTCCTCCTCTCCTTGCTCCTTTGGATTGGACTCCTGGCTTTGACTTTGGATTGTACCTTGATGCTGCTTGAGCTCTGCCTGCCTTTGACCACTTCCTGCTCATCAACTTGCTTGAACTCTTCCTGCCCAGAAATCTGCCCAAACCACGACACTGAATGAAATCCGCCTGCCTCTGACCACAGCCTGCTCCAGTCTCTGCTGCCTGCCGCCTGCCCTAACCACTGCTTGTACTAACTTTGCTTCTCTCCATGCTGGCCTGTAACATCATACTCGACGGATTTACATCTCCACAGAGGCCCATTCCTAAGTCCAACCAGCCTCAGCACCCGAGGGCTCAACCTAAGGGGAACTGGTATTCGTGACGCTCCTGTTGGGCCTCTGCTCCAGCCAGCTCCGCCTGCTGATGGTGGGGACTCACAGGGCTCCTCCCTCCACCTCGGCCCAAGGGTCCACTTCTTCAAAAGATTGCCAAGGCCATGGACCTGGCGGACCTCTCAGGCCTCCAGGCCATTCCTGGCCTGCACAGAAGATCCAGCAGCAGCATCAGTTTCTGGAGTTCCTGGCAGGCTCCATGGAGCGCCTCAGTGCCTGCCCGGAAGCCACAGCTGCCTCTTCACCTCCTGCAGCCACTGCAGTGCTTCCAGTCATACCGGCTCCATCCTTGATATACCTACCGGTTCCCTCCCCCCGGTACGCTGGAGATCCGAAGCAGTACCATGGGTTCTTGAACCAATACTTCATGCACTTCTCCTCCAGTCAGCACTGTTCTCCAATGATACTGTCAAGACCACTTTCATGCTCTTTCTACTGGATGGGAAAGCCTTGGTCTGGCCTCTCCCTTGTGGGAGCGTGGGGATCCCCTTCTGCAAGATCTACAACAGTTTGTGAAAGCCTTCAAGCTCATTTTTTATGAACCTGGCCGGCTGGCCATGATGAGTTTGAACCTTCTACACCTTCGTCAGGGCACTTGGCCCTTAATGGACTATGCCTTTGAGTTTCAGACCATGGCCTCAGAGCTGAACTGGAGTTAGGACAACCTCTGTAGTATCTTTATGGAGGGGCTGTCATCCCAGGTGAAGGAATAGCTAGCCACCGACAAGCTTTATGAATTTCTGGACGCTCTTATTGATCTGTGTTATGGTTATTGATGTTTGGGTGGATCCTTGGGCCCAAAAAACAGAGAGGAAGGCGGTCTAGGAAAGCCGTGAGGAACAGAATAGAGAGTAGCCGAAGATCCTTCGAAAATTCTTTATTGATTGCCCGACTCTAGGCCTGAGTTTCGCCCACAAAAGGGCTGCTTCAGGGGCTGAAAGGCATTAAAATGTCACGTTCTGAGGTGAGCTCGATTGGTTGGAATACATCACAGGCTCATTTAGGTATCATCAATAGGCTTACAGGTTTGCCCTGTCTGTTGTTGCGCACGGATATTATATATCCACCCAGCAATCGGAATTAACCTCGATTGTGGTTTGGAGCAGTTTTAGTTGTATTTTTGTGATCGCTAGACGCAATTTGAATTTTGAAACTGCTCCAAACCACAATCGAGGTTAATTCCGATTGCTGGATGGATATATAATATCCGTGCGCAACAACAGACAGGGCAAACCTGTAAGCCTATTGATGATGTATTCCAACCAATCGAGCTCACCTCAGAACGTGACATTTTAATGCCTTTCAGCCCCTGAAGCACCCCTTTTGTGGGTGGATCCTTGGACACTGTGGCAGCTGATCACGCCCACGGGGGGGCAGTCCCGTGAGGTGTCAGGCTAGACTCTGGACACACAAACACAGATTTGAATCTTTATTTAAACAGTTTGGGAAACCACCAGAGGTGGCAGTAGTGAGTAGTAGATATTGAGCCCGGCTGGGCGAGTATCCCAAAGGACGCTGGAACAGCGAATCCTCTACTTGGCTGTGCTGTAATGGAAAGAGACTGATAGTTATGAGTACACAGTGAGAAACATACAGAGTCCCAGGTAGAATAGGAGAAGCTCCGAGACAGGGAGAACAGGCCCTCGAGGAGCGAGTACCTGATCCCTTAGAGTAGAGAGACTCAGTGGTATTGTACTCACACAGCGATTCCATTAGACGAGAGGTCTGGCACTGGAACAGAGGGCAGGCCCTCGAGGAGCCAAGTACCTGATTCCAGGGAAGCAGTACTGTGGAATAGATGGTAGTTGTACTCACAGATGGAAACTGTTATTTATTTATTTATTTAGAATTTTTCTATACCGACATTCTTGATACAATATCAAATCAAATCGGTTTCCAATATAACAAAAACAGACGCTGTTGAGGGGTTACATTGAACAAGGTATCAGAACTATAGAACTTAAATTATTATATTATATAGTGAAGTCTTCCAAGTAGAAAGGGTTGTAGATGCAGGCAGCAACTCAGGGAACATGGGCCCTCAAGGAGCGAGTACCGGTTTCCTGATAGCACCTGAAAGAAGCAGAAGAGGCCCCCGAGGAGCGGGTACCCCATTAGCAATAAGAGTTCCAGAAAACGCTGGAGTGGCAGAGTAGCTTCGGTACGGAGAGTGAATCCCATCCGTAGTGTTCCGGGAGTTGCTAACTCGATTAGCTAGCAAAAGTAGTAGGTTTAAATATCCGGGCAGCGTGACGTCATCTCAGGGGGACGCCCCTGAGGTTCGCGCCAACGAGGAAATAAAGATGAGGGCAGCGTGCGCGCGCGCCCTATGGTACCTTGGAGGAGCATGGCGGGAAGCAGCACCAAAGCCGGTCCAGGGACGCCAGAGAGGTCAGCAGACAGATGCCTCGGCAGCCAGTAGTCCGAGGTGAGTGGGAGGAGCCGCAAGAAAAGTGAGGTAGGCGGAGCGAAGCCGTCGCAGACCGGTCGCAACAATCTGGCCAGGAGAATCAACCACCGCCTCCAGCAGCAGGCATAGGAGTTTTGTCCACCATGCAGACAATTTGTGCTTGCTCCTTCATTTTCACACCCTCTCTCTCCCATGTCGATGAAAGCCCTATCCCAGGCACGATTGGAAGAACTGATGCAATTCAGACCGGGATGTCTCACCCCTGAGGAAAGCTCCACCACCGCCAGCTGGGTCTCTGCTTTCACTGTATCAGGACTAGGCACCAACTTGCATGCTTCCCTCTGAAGATGGGAAATTAACAAGCCTAGGGCCGGATTTTAAATCACTTACACACATAAAACCTGGGCCTTATGCGCACCGGGCCAATTTTCAAAGGGCCCAGCCACGTGCATAAACCCCCGGGACGTGTATAAATCCTGGGGTTAGCGAAGCAGGAGCAAAAGGTAGGA
This sequence comes from Rhinatrema bivittatum, assembly GCF_901001135.1. NCBI lineage: Eukaryota > Metazoa > Chordata > Amphibia > Gymnophiona > Rhinatrematidae > Rhinatrema > Rhinatrema bivittatum. Next base: position 671,094,983 of record NC_042616.1, on the reverse strand, counting down.
TAAAGAATTTGGGTGGATTTAGGATAGGGGGAGGGGGAGGGCAGGATAGGGGAAGGGGAAGGAGGATGGGAAGGAAGGCTAGGAGGATGGGAAGTTCCCTCCCAGACCGCTCCTTAATTGGAGCGGATTGGGAGGGACCTGGGGAAGGCCCCGATGTGTCACCGCATGAATTTGCAAAATTATTCCCCCCCCTTGCGCGCGCCTACCTGGCATTTTATAACATGCGCACGCATGTTATAAAATCACATGTCCATGTGTGTGCGCCCGCGCAATTTTTAAAAATCTACCCCTTAGGATATAGTGGGGAGATGATCCTCTGCTTCACATCTCCAGCATCTCAATTGACACTTCCAGTGGCTATTTCTGTGGATAACCATGAGTTTCCCACCCTCGACTCGAGTGCCGGGTGGAACTTTAAAATGAAAACTCTCGTCGACCACTTGCAGTTTCCTTAAGTTGCCAGGAAGACAACCCTTGTCAATTCCTCCATTCATGGGGATCCTCTCCCTGGCCAAATCACCTTGGCTGTGGCACCCTTGCTGCCCCGTACCAGTATACTACACATGGAGAGCATAGTCTTCCATGTCATTAATAAGGCAGTACACCCTATTGTGCTGGGGCTACACTGGTTGCAACTTTACTCTCCTCACTTTGACTGGGAATCGCTACAGCTGATGAGCTGAGGCTCCATTGCTACAACTCGTGCCTGCAGTTCATTGATCCACTACCGTGCTTGCCTTTGACACCCCTGGTAGGGGTGCCTCCCCAGTATGTTAAGTATACCAATGTGTTCTCCAAGAGGGAGATTTTGCCTTCCCGCAGGATGTACAACTTTGCCTTCCCACAGGGTGAACGACTATGCCATCAATCTGCTACCTAATATTGAACCACCTTGAGGGTGTGTATATCCCTTGTCTGCCCCAGAGATTAAAGTGATGTCAGAGTACATCAAGAAAAACCTTGACCAGGATTTCGTTAGACCCTCCACGTCTTCTTCTGGAGCAGGGTTCTTCATGTTCAAGAAAGATGGTTCCTTATGCCCATGTATTGACTACAGGGTGCTGAATGCAATAATGAAGAAGGACTGATGCCCTTTACCATTCATTTCCAAGTTTTTGGACCATCTTCAGGGATCTAGAATATTTACAAAGCAGAGCCTACATCCTAATTTGGATCAAACATGGTGATGAATAGAAGATGGCATTCGATATGCGGGATGGGCACTCTGAGTATCTGGAGATGCCCTTTGGGTTATGTAATGCCCCCGCTATATTTCAAAAAATGAAATCTTTAGAGACCTCCTTTACATCTGTCATCTCAATGATATTCTAATATTCTCAACCTAGTTTCCCACCATGAGAATGTTCGCCTACTCCTCCAGAGTCTACAAGATAAACTACCGTATTTTCCGGCGTATAAGACGAGTTTTTAACCCCTGAAAATCTTCTCAAAAGTCGGGGGTCGTCTTATACGCCGGGGGTCGTCTTATAGGGCGATTAATTACCGCATTTTTCGCTCCATAAGACGCACTTTTTCCCCCCAAACGTGGGGGGGAAAATGTCTGCGTCTTATGGAGCGAATATAAAAAAAATAAAAATCTAACAAAACCTCCCACCCTCCTGACCCCCCCCCCCCCCCCCCCAAGACCTGCCAAAAGTCCCTGGTGGTCCAGCGGGGGTCCAGGAGCGGTCTGGGAGCGATCTTCTGGACTTGGGCCGTCGGCTGCCAGCAATCAAAATGGTGCCGACGGCCCTTTGCCCTTACTATGTCACAGGGGCTACCGCTGCCATTGGTCGACCCCAGTGACATAGTAAGGGCAAAGGGCCGTCGGCGCCATTTTGATTGCTGGCAGCCGACGGCCCAAGTCCAGGAGATCGCTCCTGGACCCCCGCTGGACCACCAGGGACTTTTGGCAGGTCTTGGAGGGGTCAGGAGGGTGGGGAGTTGTATTTAATTAATTTGGCAGATTTTGGAGGGGTCAGGAGGGTGGAGGGTTGTATTTAATTTGGCAGGTCTTGGAGGGGTCAGGAGGGTGGGGGTTGTATTTAATTAATTTGGGGGGTCAGGGTGGGGGGTTGTATTTAATTTGGCAGGTCTTGGAGGGGTCAGGAGGGTGGGGGTTGTATTTAATTAATTTGGCAGGTCTTGGGGGGGTCAGGAGGGTGGGGAAAACTGAGGGATTAGTTTTAAAGGGGTGGGTTTTTTGTTTCTCGGCTCAGACACAGCCGATAAAAAAACAAAAAAACCCGATCGGGCCAGACAAAAAAAAAAACACGATGTGAATCGGAACCGGAATCAGAACTGATTCCAGTTCACATCTCTATTACCGGTACCTCCTTCTCTGCCTCTCAGATCTCGCACATGCACGTCTGAGTCGCTTCACTGCAGTCCTCAGGAGCGAGATCTGAGAGGCAGAGAAGGAGGTACCGGTAATAGGATACAAGGGTGGGCCAGAGGGATGCGTTACCGCTCTGATAGTCTTGGAGACAGGGAGGGCTGGGCAGGCAGGCAGGCAATAAGAGTTCCAGATAACGCTGGAGTGGCAGAGTAGGTAGTAGGGTAGTCTTATACGGCGAGAATATACCAAACTCTATATTTTAACTGGAAAAGTTGGGGGTCGTCTTATACGCCGGAAAATACGGTATATTTATTTATTTATTTATTTTAACCGTTTTTTATACCGACCTTCATAGTAAATAACCATATCGGATCGGTTTACATTTAACACGGGTATAACTGGAGTAACAATTCAGGTAAACGAAAGATAACAATAGGTAGGAATAGGTCAAAGTTACAATCAACAGGGAAAGAGAACTTGGAGGCTTGCGACAAGCTGGAAAGAAGATAAGGCAGGAAATAAGTATAAAGTGTTACCATAGAGCGTACGGGTTAAAAGCTTAAAAGGTGCTTTAACCTGGAAGTGTCAGAGTCTATATGTGTCAGGTATATGCAACTATATGCAAAGCTGGAGAAATGCCTTTTTGAGAAGCAGAGTCTTCATTTCCTAGGATACATCATCTCCAGCAAAGACTTCCATATGGATCCGGATAAGGTCAGGTGCATCCAAGACTGGCCGCAACTCTCCAGATTTCATGTCCTGCAAAGATTCTTAGGCTTTGCTAACTATTACAGGCATTTCATTCCCAACTACTCCTGGATTGCAGTCCTACTCACAGCATTCACCCAAAAAGAAGCCAACACCAAAGCCTGGCCTTCGGAGATTGTTACTGCCTTCCAAGAGTTGAAAAAAGCATTCCTTAAAGAACCGTGCTTCCATCATCCTGACCCTGCATGTCCTTTGCCCCTGCTCGTTCTTCTCGCAGAAATTCTCCCCATGGAACACAATTATGGAATTAAAAACAGAGAACTGTTGGCCATCAAGTTTGCACTTGAGGAATAGCACCATTAGCTCGAAGGCACGCAATATCGCACTACTATTTACATCGATCACAAAAACATGGAACACCTTCATCATGCCCAACAACTGAACGCCTGCCAAGCTCAGTGGTCGCTGTTCTTCGCATGTTTTGACTTTTAACTGTGATACCGTTCGGCCACCAAGAATGTCCGAGCGGTCTCCTGGTCCTTCCTGTAAGACGACGCCACGGATCCACCCAGGCACATTATCGATCCAGCTCCGATCCTTCTGGCCTCCACCATGACCATTCTACCAGGGAAGATGGTTGTTCCACACAAACTCTGAGAAAAAATGTTAAAGTGGTCCCACGATTCCCATGTCTCAGGTCACCCTGGATGGACCCAAACTCTCATGCTGCTCATGCTGGTGGCCCCAAATTCAGAGAGATGACTTGATCTATGTGGACTCCTATCCCACCTGCGCACAGCAGAAACCCTTAGTGGAACAACCCTCGGGGCTGTTACATCCATTGCCAGTCTCCAGGGAACGCTGGACCCATGTGTCTACAGATTTTGTGGTGGAGCTTCCCCTCTCTAACAACTGCATAATTATTTGGGTCATAGTTGACCAGTTCTCAAAGATGGCTCTCTTTATCCCTCTTCCCAGCCTTCCCACGGTGCCGGAGTTAGGCCAATTATTCACTCAACACATCTTCCGCCTGCATGGCTGGTCCAAACATATCATCTCTGATTGGGGCACCCAGTTTACTGCCAAATACTGGCACTCCCTCTGTAAAAATTTAACAACACCCTGGACTGTACAACGGCATACCACCCCCAAGCTAATGGCCAGTCCGAACGGACCAGTCAGACACTGAAAGTCTTCCTTAGAGCCTATGCGAATATGGCCAAGAAAACTGGGCTGCTCTTCTTCCATGGGCAGAGTTTTCCCATAACTCCCACATCAGCTCTGCCACAGGGTCATCCCCTTTTCAAATTTTGTACAGAAGACAGCCACTCCCCCGTTACCAATTCCATTGACTGTCCCCTTACCTGTGGCTCTATTGACCACTCTGGAGCCCCAGGAACTCTGTATCCACACTGAGGAAATGCTCCAGAAGGCGGTGGAGAGAGCCAAAAAAGCCATGGACGCACACCATAGACCTGCGCCACAATTTAAGCCAGGGGACAAGTCTGGCTTAGCACCAGCCATATTCAAATCTGGATGCCCTCCATGAGACTCGCCCCACCCCCACCCCCGTTACATTGGGCCCTTCCCAATCACCCACCAGGTGGGCCCAATAACCTACTAGTTGTGCCTCCCAGATTCCTTGGGAGTCTACAATGCATTCCATGTTTCCCTTCTCAAGCCTCTAGTCCTGTCGTGGCCCTCCAGGAAACTGCCCAAGCTCCAAACGGTATCCAGGTGGAAGAAACTGCCCAAGCTCCAAACCTACCAGGTGGAAGAAATACTGAACGTCAGATGTCGAGCCAAGAGATGAGAATATCTTATATCATGGGAGGGGTATGGCCCGGAGGAGAATACTTGGGAGCCTGCCTCCAATATATTGGACAAAAACCTCCTGAAGGAATTTCATCCTTCACACCCCAAGAGACCCAAATCCTCTGGGAGGAGGTTAGAGGAGGGGGTACTGTCGCATTGGGCTGGTTATGGGACAGACCCACGACCAGCCGCTCTTACCTCCAGCCCGGGACCCAAGCCGGCCCCAGCAACGCCAAGTGAGCTCCGATGCTGCCCTTCCCCATTGACACGGCAGGCCGCCATGCTCTGCCAGCCTCTGACACCACATCAGTTCTGGCGTGGGCACGTGCTAACCCTGCCTTTCTTAAAGGGTCGGGGCAGAAAACCAGGGCTGGTGCTGCCTGATGACATCACTGCCTTAAGGATATATAAGGCTCCTCCTACAGTTGCTCCCCACCTTGGCAATAGGTCGACTCCATTGGAGTAGTGGTTTCCCTCTGCATTCCTGGTTCCTGATCCTTGCCTCCTGATTCCTGTTTCCGCTGTGTGTCTGCTTGACTTTGTGTCGTGATCCTGTTTCCCTCACAAGTCTGGTCTTCTCTTGACTTCATGGTCTGCCTTCCCTCGTCTGTCTTCAGCGTTTCATCTTCCCTGCTGTTCCTCCTCTCCTCGCCCCTTCGGATTGGACTCCTGGCTATGTCTTCAAATTGTACCTTGACTCTGCTTGACCTCCGCCTGCCTTTGACCACTGCCTGCTTATCAACTTGTTTAAACTCTGCCTGCTCAGACCTCTGCCCGAACCACGACACTGAACACTCTGCCTGCCTCTGACCATAGCCTACACCAGTTTCTGCTGCCTGCCCCGACCGCTGCTCGTACTGACTCCGCTTCTCTCCATGCTGGCTTGTAACACCCTCCACAATGAATCTACATCTCCACAGAGGGCTATGCCTACGTCCAGCTGGCCCTGGCAAACAAGAGCTCAGCCTAAGGGGAACGAGGACTAGAATAGGTGAAACTCCCGTTGGGCCTCTGCTCCATCCAACTCCGCCTGCCGATGGTGGGGACCTACAGGGCTCCTCCCTGTGGGTTGCGACAACTCCACCTCAGCCCAAAGGTCCACTTCTGCAATAGTCACATGTCAGGGGCAAGGTCAGGTTGGTACCATTTTGAAAAATGGTGTCAACCGTAATTACTTTATTTTCATGCATATATATTTAAAATAGGTAGGAAAAGTACGTGCTTTGCATGTATTCACACGAAAGCATACATATAAACATATGTTGTGGGATAAAAATACATGTATCTTATAAATATGCACAGTTTATAAAATACTAGCATAGATCTGCTTTCAGCCATATATACATGTACATGCTGTCATGTACATCTGTTTGAAAGTTATCTTCCCTATGTTTATATGATTTTGTACCATCAGTTCCTCTAGGACTAGAATAGGTGTTTTGCTTTTCATTAATGATGCTTTGGTTCAAAGGGGATATGGGTAAAATTCTGCAGTGGGGGCAGAATTGTTATTTCTGAATTCCTTATTTTGGCCAGTTTCAGACAGTATGACTTATAGTGGGATGCACTTTTGTGCAGGCACCATTTTCAGAGGCTAAAGAGGCAGGGATAATTAGCCTCAACAAATCCTATTTTCCACCTTGTCTTGGCTATGTGAATTCTGTGTCTTAATAAGGTATCTATGCATAACTTACATTTTCTGAACTACACATGTAGAAATATGGCTCAACAAAGAGTTTGTAGGTAATGCTTTTTTATTGGACTAACTTTAATACATTTGTGACTAGCTCTCTAGTGTTTTCCTCCCTTCATAAGTTCAGTGAAGAAACAGTTCAATTACACTAGCAAGTGAACTAACATGGCAACCACAATTCTTTGCCGAATCTGCTCAAAATTTGTATTTTAGAAATCTCAGAGACATTTCCTTGGCAAAGTGTTTTTTAATCCATAAGCATTAAAATTAAACATGTGAAATTGTGTTGCTTTTTAGTAATCATTCTCCAGTTCAAAGGAAGTTATAGGCAAAAAATATTTTGCAAAGAAAAGTATTGTCATCAATTCCTAAAACCCTCATTTTTGTCTAGCTCCAAAAAGTATAACTTGTTTTAACATATCTTATTATGCAGTTTGTTTTTTTATAGATGGGAAAAGAGCTGAGCCTATAGCAGTTTATAAGTGATCTGGAAACTATCTGAGATCCCTATCTCTTTTCCCCACAAAATTTGTCTGTGAACAATGAAACATCCTGCATAGTCGTACGTTTTGAACTTAGACAAAATTAAGATACTAGAAATGGTAAAGATATTTCTTTCCTAGATCTGTCCAACATCCTTCTTGAACTGGAGTAAATATCTAGAAGTACCCCACTAATCTAGTTCACGGGAGCATCGGTAAAAAAAAAAAAGTGCATAGAAAATGTCTTCTTCTTCCCTTGAAACCTGCAGTAAGTCTTATCAGAAACCATAGCTTGTAGAAGAATGATTATTTTATGCAGTGTAATAGGAATAATAGGCAGTGGCTCACAGTTGACCTTGTCTTGTCCTTGAGTTCATAATTTCTGAACAATAAAGCATCCAAGCACAGATTGTTTTCTGAAGCTGCAAAAGAAAGGGGGTGTCCCAAATGGATGCAACATATTTGACTCAGATTTTCTTATCCACAAGCCCTACTGAATTGAAGCAAAGGTGTGGAACGATGGCATTTCTCACTAATCCTATTTTAGTCAAGGGGGCTATGGGTAAAACACTCTTTTCAGAAGAGCTATCACCCTTTCATCCCTCATATCTGGTGATCCCTCGCTGTCAAGTGCCTCGCTCTGGTAGCCAGTTTCCGGCATGGACTTCCGGCGGTGATGGCATTAGCCCTCTTCCCCCGCAGCCAGAGACCGACTCTGTACTTGGCTGGGATGGGCTGAGCTCAGGTAAAGAGTTAAAAAAAAAAAAAAAAAAGAGTAAGAAGAGAGAGATTTAGGAATTCCTCTCCCCTCTTCTGTTTCGGGTCTCCAAACCTAAGCACATCGATCCGACATGCATTCCGGTCTTCATGTGGGACTTAGGGAGTAGCAGAAGTTTTGTCGGGTTGAGTGGCCCTTTCGGCTAGGCCCCGCTCTCAGGCTTCACTGGGATGCTGCATAGTAGGCCGCAATGGCATTCATGCTCTTTTTCTGCACAAGTTGCCCACAAAAGTAGTCCCTGACTCAGTTTGCGCCTAGGTGTTCAGGCTGAGCATCAGTCTGGACCACGTGGTTGGACATCCACATTTTGGCATTCATATTAAGTGCATTCAACAGAGTATATCTATATCTATCTATATCAATATATACAAAGATTTATGTATATCTATAGATAAATAGATAGACATAGATATATGCATCCTATAACCAGGCATCCTAATTTTTGGGCGACCTGTCAGGGCTTGCCGGGGTTAGATGCACTGTTGGATGAACAATTGTTCAACACTTGTGTTGTTGAGCGTGCTGCCTCTGGACGTCCTTTTTCCATGGCACCGGTAGCAAAGAAGGCTAAGCGCCTTGCAATTTGTAAAGCTTGCCATATTCGGGCATCACAGCCGAGGGTCCCCTCTAATCTTTGTCAGCACTGCTTGGAGGTTCAGGGTGAATTGTCTCCAACTGATTTTGCTGAGCCCAGCCCTTCCAGCAAACTGCAGGAAGGGAACTGGAGAGGGACCTGATAGAAGTTTTGCTGGTTTTAAGGCTCCCCTAACTGGTTAGAACATAAGAACATAAGAAATTGCCATGCTGTGTCAGACCAAGGGTCCATCAAGCCCAGCATCCTGTTTTCAACAGAGGCCAAACCAGGCCACAAGAACCTGGCACTAAGAAGATCCCATGCTACTGATGCTACTGATGCAATTAATAGCAGTGGCTATTCCCTAAGTAAACTTGATTAATAGCCGTTAATGGGCTTCTCCTCCAAGAACTTATCCAAACTGTTTTGAACCCAGCTACACTAACTGCACTAACCACATCCTCTGGCAACAAATTCCAGAGCTTTGTGCGTTGAGTGAAAAAAAAATTTCTCCGATTAGTCTTAAATGTGCTACTTGCTAACTTCATGGAATGCCTCCTAGTCCTTCTATTATCTGAAAGTGTAAATAACCGAGTCACATCTACTCGTCCAAGACCTTTCATGATCTTAAATACCTCTATCATATCCCCCCTCAGCCGTCTCTTCTCCAAGCTGAACAGCCCTAACCTCTTCAGCCTTTCCTCATAGGGGAGCTGTTCATCCCCTTTATCATACTGGTTGCCCTTCTCTGTTCCTTCTCCATCGCAACTATATCTTTTTTGAGATGCAGCGACCAGAATTGTGCACAGTATTCAAGGTGCAGTCTCACCATGGAGCGATACGGAGGCATTATGACATTTTCCATTTTATTAACCATTCCCTTCCAAATAATTCCTAACATTCTGTTTGCTTTTCTGACTGCTACAGCACACTGCGACAACTATTTAACAGTATTATCCACTATGATGCCTAGATCTTTTTCCTGGGTGGTAGCTCCTAATATGGAACCTAACATCATGTAACTATAGCAAGGGTTATTTTTCCCTATATGCAACACCTTGCACTTGTCCACATTAAATTTTATCTGCCATTTGGATGCCCAGTCTTCCAGTCTTGCAAGGTCCCCCTGTAATTTATCACAATCCGCTTGTGATTTAACTACTCTGAATAATTTTGTATCGTCCGCAAATTTGATAACCTCACTCTTCGTATTCCTTCCCAGATCATTTATATATATATATATATATATATATATATATATATATATATTGAAAAACACCAGTCCAAGTACAGATCCCTGAGGCACTCCACTGTTTACCCTTTTCCACTGAGAAAATTGACTATTTAATCCTACTCTCTGTTTCCTGTCTTTTAACCAGTTTGTAATCCATGAAAGGACATAGTCTCTCAAGAGGGACTTCGTCAAATGCCTTCTGAAAATCCAAATACACTACATCTACTATATCTATTGATTCAATATGGATCAATACGGATGTATAATGGACTTGATGCCTGCTGAACATGGTAAGAATGGAATAGCACAAACAGTATTAGCAGATTATCACTATTGGCATACAGTGCTCATTTAAAATCTCTCCTAATAAAAGAGCGACTATAGCCTCTATTCTAAAACCTTTGAGGTAATTCAACTGCAAGACATTTAAACTCAGCTGAAGAGCAAATCCGACACAATCACAAAAATTAACCAATGGTTATGTTGTTCAGTACACCCTGTGGGTGGAAACTACTATAATGAAGTAATGTATTCTTGCCTGGGGCCTTCCTAAAGATGGAAGTGCATAAAACCCCCCTTGTGTCTTATAAACCCCAAGATCTAAAAGTGGTGTACATTCTTGATGATATTGAAAACTGAATTGTAAATTAGAATCAAGAATATTAATCCATTCCATAAATCTCTGTAATTGATCAATTGGCTCTGACCAAATACAGAGGATATCATCAATATACCTCTTGCAAATAACCACATATTTCTAGAACACTGACTCATATATATATATATATATATATATATATATATTGACATTCAAATCGGTCAACATATAAACAAGCAACTGATGGGGCCATAGATGACTCCAAACTATAGTTGCCAGCTGACATAAGAAATCCACTATCTGTGAAGATATGAGATTGTCCCAACACATCCTTAATGATAACACCTGCTGCATTCTGTAGTATATTAGTGTATAAGGCAGAAATATCCGCCGTGACTAACCACCAATCTGGCTGTACATGTTGGATCTGAGACACTTGTCATGCAATCTGAAGTGTCCTTGATGTAAGATTCAATTTGAGATATAGAAGGTTGTAAGAAGCTGTCAATATATTTAGAAATCAGTTCAATTAGTGTTGCGAAACCAGACACAATAGGTCGACCAGGGAGTAAGATGAGAGATTTATGTATTTTGGGCACCAAATATGATACAGGGGTGATAGGGAATTGTTCATACAAATAATCCCCCAATTTCTTATCAGTTAATTTGAGTCATACTGCATTTTGTACGATCCCAAAAATTTCAAATTGTATACCTGTTGTAGGATCTTCAGAGAATAGTAAACATTTTCATCACTTAATTGACAGGATGCCTCTGCTACGTATTGTGTTCTGTCTTGGATAACTATCCCACCCCTTTTGTCTGCGGGCTTAATCACTGTTGAAGAATCCATTTTAAGGCTGTTAATAGAGAGATATTCTGATCGAGTAAGATTCAAGTGACAAAACTGATCTGGCTGTTCCAACACTATTAGATCACACAATACCATCTTCTCAAACACTGTGATAAAAGGATCCAGTGAATCAGGTGGTGTCCATTTTGAACATCTACAAATTTAGGGCCAAGACTCATATCTACTTGAGAGTTGAAAAGCTTTGCAATCTTTAAACAAAGAAAAGATTGAAACAGTCCAACTCAAGTTTTGAAGGGGGTCATACAATGTTGTAGGGATAAATGAAAGACCTCTGTTCAAAAGATGAAGTTTATCAACAGTTAGGCTCCTCAATAACATATTGAATTCTGAGCAGGTGTCTATTCCAAACAATGGCTGTTGCAAAATCCTCTTGACTGAATTGTCCCTTGGGATACTTGTTAAGTTCTTCTACCACTGTAATTCTGAGATCATAAAAAATGAGGCATATCCCTATTATACATAAGATTAGGATTATCATTGACATTATGGGGACATACAGTGGTGCCAGTGGGATCAGCTGCAATATCTATTTGCCTACTGCATCACGGTATCAGCCGGAATGAAGTCAGCTTATTGGTGTGTGTTGAAACTTTTAGTTCTGGGTGCAGGGCTCTCCCTGAGGATGCCACCTCATCAAATGACACTGTATATTGATGCCTCCACCAGAGGGTGGAGGTGCCGCTCAAAACCAAGAAACATTATCCTTAGTAGAGAGTCATATTCAGGTCAACTTCTTAGGGCTACGCACATCTGGCATGCATTGAAATTTTTCTCACTTTCTAGTAGGAAAGGAAATCTGGATTCAAACAGACACTATATTTGTGTAAACAAACAAGGGGGGGAACAGGCTCGTTTGTTCTTTGTCGAGAAACACTCAAGATCTGGACTTGGGCTATCCACAACAGAGTTCATCTAAAAACAACATACTTTCCAGGATCCCAAAACATTCTGGGGGACTACCTCAGTCGAGTCTTACTTCCTCACAAGTGGTCACTGCATCAGCAAATGGTTATCAGTCTATTCGATCTTTGGGGTCTGCTGATGATCAACTGATTTGCTATAGAGAACAACCAAAAAAGTTGGAAAGTTTTTTTTTGTTCCAAGCAGATTCAGTTCTGCTCTGACCCTTTTCTGCTGTGCTGGGATATAATCTTCTATATGCCTGTTCTCCAGTCCCATTAATTGCAAGGACAATTAAAGTGCTACGGAATGATTCTCATTGCTCTAGCATGTGTGGTTCCCCTATCTCCTGAGGCTGTCTGAACAACATCCTATTTCACTGGTCACATCCCTGTCCCTCATCACCCAGGAATATGGATGTCTTTGCCATCCAGATCTGTCTTCTCTAGCCTTTGCAGCAAGGGTGGCCAACTTCAGTTCTCAAGAGTCACAAACAGGCCTGGTTTTCAGGATATCTGCAATGAATATGCATGATAGACTTGCATACACAGAAGACAATGCACACAAATCTACCTCATGCATATTCATTGTGAATATTACAAAAACCAGGTCTATTTATGGCTCTTGAGGACTGGAGTTAGCTTCACCTGCCTATGGCATGGATGTTGAATAAACAGTAATTATTTCTCTGATTCTTCCTAAAGAAATAGAAGATATACTCAGGATTGGCTCTAGGCTAACTGGCACCCTGTGAGAAAAATGAAATTGGCAGGCCCCTTTCTTCCCCTGACAGCAGCAGCTCTGGCACAGCACTCCCTCCTGAAATGGCAGTGGCTCCAGCATTGTATAGTCATCTCTTCCCCCAACACTTTCTTCACCCTCTGCCCAGCACCAGTATCCCCTCTACTGTGCTCTCTTACCTCCTGCCCACAGTACCCAGCAACCCCCCCCCCCCCCCACACACACACACACTCTCTCTTTCCCCTAGCATCCCCTTAAGAGCAAGACTGAGTGGCACATTCTCTTGAGAACAGGTTGCAGTACATCGGAGATGAAAGACTTACTGGAATTTTCGGTCTATACATCATAGAATGCATGTCTTTCATCTCCAATGTGCTGTAACTTGTTCTTAAGACCATGACAACAAACCTTATTTAGCCACTAAATCTACATCTCATTCTGCCGGCAAGCATTCTGCCAGCAAGCATTCTCAATCATCACCCTGCCAATGCAGATTCAAATGTAGGCCTGCAAACATAAAGGGAAATTATCAAGACTTTTTTTAATGCTATAATAGATAGAGTACACTATTAAGAGCACTTTGTACCTTTAGAGCATTTCACCATTGCTGACATTTGGGGTTGAAATTTACTTTTCAGGTACATAAAATCAGCATACTTAGCTATGCTTTAATAAATATATATTTGTTGTACTATTAAGGAATTAAACTTCATTGTGTGATTTGTCATGATATTAGCATATTTGCTTTATAATATTTCTAAACTCATATAGTTGCCCATCTGTGTAAAACTTTTAAATCTAAAAGAAATCATATACTTTTATACATATCACATAGATGCCATAAATTTTAAATCTTGGCAAAAGCAATATGAAATCTTTTATGCTAATAGTGACATCACAGCAGTACAATACAGAAATAATGCTGCTCTAAATAGCCAGAAGGCTGACTGTCATAATAAAAAATGTGCTTGCATGAAGGTGATGGCAACTGTATATAAATTTAAGAACTTGCCAACTACAGGAAAATAGGGTTCATGGTCTCATATTTCCAGTCTTGTTGTGAACTACTTTTATCTTCCACTGTCCATAAGAAAATGGGGAGGCCATAACTAGTAAGAGGCAGAGTGTGAAACATCTAAGTCATTTAAACTGAGTCTATTTAATTGTGCCATTTGGCAAGCATATTCAGTAGATGCTTGGAAAAACTAACTGCTGTTCATTGATGAATGTGCCTGCACTTAAATTATTTCCTCATAAGCTATATTACTACTGTGGGGCAGAGGCAAGAAAAACTTTTGCTGATTGTCTTCCCATCATGCTCCCCACCCCCATAGGCAATGCTATGTTTCTTCTCTAAGGCAGCAATTGCATGCAGTCCCATTTGCTCATGCTGGAGCATCTCTGCAGTGCCATGGCAAAAATGGAAAGAAGAAATCATTTTATTGTGGGGAATGCACATGCATTTGTTAGCAGAAGACGCATACTAAACTTCAGTGCAGTCATGTTTCAGGACTGTTGTAACTGCTTGTAAGTAGTAGCAGCATGCAAAGAAAAGCAAAAATCATTGTAAGATTTTGTAGATAGAGAAGGGCAAAAAGTAGGTAGAACCCAACTTACTGGTATAGATTTGGAAATATCATAAAATAGTAGTGACATTTTATGTGTGAGCTATGTTTGTGTCATGATTGGATTCACCAGTGTCCTGTTAAAATATTTAAACTTTTTTTTAATATCTTGGCTCATCTAGGAATATGATCAATTTTGGCTTGAATCCATGCAGATTACCCCAATGCTTCATTACTGTCCTCTTGTGTCTAAGGGAACCTCTGTTTGTTCATGTTTTTTTGAATTCTGTTACACTTTTTATCTCTTCCACCAAATCTTGGAGGGCATTCCAAGCATCTACAGTCCTTCTGTGAAAAAAATATTTCCTGATGTTCCACCTTAGAGCTTCATATCATGACCCAACTTCTTTTCAGTTGAAAAAAAGGTTTGCTTCTTGTGCATTATCTTTCAGGTATTTATTATAACTATCTCTATCATATCTATACCATATCTTATGTCTCTCCTCTCCTAAAGTGGTGTGCATATTTAGATCTTTCAGTCTCATCTCATATGGCATTTGATACAGTAAATGTTTTATTAGATATCTTGTATTCCACAGAGACTCTCAAAGTACTTTACAAAATAAAAAATCATGCATTATAAAATAACAAAAGCACAATATAGTAAATGTTACTCACTTACAATAACATTTATCATATTACAAAATAGCCAGAAAAGAAATAACTTCAGATTCTCTCCTATGCTGATCTCAACCCCTCTTTTTCACAGAGGGATTGGGACCTAATCAAATCCATCCGTCCTTACCCCAACCGCCCTCTCACAAAAGGGATATGATGCAGTAATAGTTATACAAGAGCCAATAAAAGATGTTATCCCAGGACAAGCAGGATGCTAGTCCTCACATATGGGTAACGTCATTCCCTATTGCGGAAAACTTTCTGTCAAAGTTTCTAGAAACTTTTGACTGGCACTCTGAGCCCACTGAGCATGCCCAGCATGCCATGATATTCTCATGGCCTCCCGTTACCACCTGCCGGTGAGTAATTTTTGTCTCAATTTCACTCTTTTGAGGAAAAATATTTTTCTCTCATTTTCATTGACGGCTATCAAGGGAAATATGGCCACGGGATTCAAAAAATGTCCCAATAGTAATCGGACCATGTCCATTACAGATCCACACCTCGAGTGTGTACTTTGTTTGGGCCAAACACATGATGTAACATCCTGCCCAAAGTGTGCCGAAATGAACGCGAAGGGTCGAAAGGCCTGACAAGAAAAGATGGAATACTTATTCCATCTACAACTTTTACCTTCTCCATCGACATCTACTCAATCATCTCCAGCCGGAGTTTCAAAACATGTAATTCTCAAAAAACGTCATCCAGAAGGTTCGGGGTATCGTTCATCGCCGACCCCATCCGTGGCATCGACGAAGTCAGCGGTGGAACATCGACCGAAGCATCGGCATCGACATCGTCACCCATCGATTCTGGAGGCTCTTCTCTCCCCAGAGAAATCGACTGCCAAACGGCCTCGCCTTCAGGAAATACCGAGGCCTTCGACGCCGAGGCATTCACCTCCTCTCGATGTGCCGACCATCAAACCTCCACAGAGCCCTGTGGAAGGACTAATAACACCTCCACCACCACCACTTGTAGCTGCTCTGCCTGCACCAGCTATCACGGAGGAATTCACCCTATACAAAGTTCCTACATGACAGAGTGGTTCTCCATACACATCCGAAATTCCTCCCCAAAGTAGTTACGGAATTCCACTTGAACCAATCCATAGTTTTGCCCACATTCTTTCCAAGGCCTCATTCTCACCAGGAGGAACGGGCCTTACATACCTTGGACTGTAAACGTGTGCTAGCATATTACTTAGACCGCACTGCAGTCCACAGGAAATCCACTCACCTCTTTGTATCTTATGATCCAAACAAACTGGGTAATCCAGTGGGCAAACACACTCACTCCAATTGGCTAACAGATTGTATAGAATTCTGTTATGAAAAAGCAGGCCTTCCTCTCCAGGGGTGAGTAAAGGCACACTCAGTAAGAGCAATGTCAACCTCAGTAGCACACTATCGTTCAGTGCCAATTCTTGACATATGTAAAGCGGCAACATGGAGTTCTCTTCACACCTTTGCAGCTCATTATTGTTTGGACAAAGAAGGACGACAACATTCAGCCTACGGACAATCTGTCTTAAAGAACTTGTTTCCAGTATAACCCCAACTCCTCCTACATCCAACCTGCTGTGATCTTCGGCTGCCTCATTTTCACCAACAATACTTCAGTGTTGCTTCACTACAAAATGACTCAGCCTCTAGCTTGCTAATCACCCATATATGAGGACTAGCATCCTGCTTGTCCTGGGATAAAGCAAAATTGCTTACCTTGTAATAGGTGTTATCCCAGGACAGCAGGATGTAGTCATCATGAAACCCACCCGCCACCCCGCGGAGTTGGGTCTGATATGTTTTATTATTTTATTTTTGCTAAAGCTTATTGCTATATACGAGACTGAAGGGAGATCCTTGTGGCTGAGAATATCATGGCATGCTGGGCATGCTCAGTGGGCTCAGAGTGCCAGTCAAAAGTTTCTAGAAACTTTGACAGAAAGTTTTCCGCAATAGGGCTCCATTAATGACATCACCCATATGTGAGGACTACATCCTGCTGTCCTGGGATAACACCTATTACAAGGTAAGCAATTTTGCTGTTTCCAAAATACTTGCATTTATAGATATTTCTCATTCTTATGTTTGGTTACAAGTTGATGAATCATATTGCAACGAGAGCTAGAAAGCTTTTGTCAAAAAATGTAATTGTATTTGTGGGAGCATCCCAAATGCACTATCTGAATTAAAGTACATAGAAAACAATTTTTTTATTCTCATATCTTGCAACACATTTATTTCAACATTCTTTTTAATTGCTCCCTATCTTCAGCGTTATGGTATTAAAGTTTGCTCAAAAAATGAAATTTTATGATTTGATACTTTTAAGTTAGTAATAGTTCATGTGGTTATATTGTTTTTTTTATATTTTTTTGTTATTTTCATTTTTATTATCTTTTAAGTATATTTTTATTGTTTTTTATATTTTTGGCCATTCTTATATTTAATATCTGTTTGCGTTATTTTATCTGTTTAATTATAATTTATTGTAAGCAGCCAGAACATGGGATGGTGTGGCCTATAAATTTGTAAAATTAAATAAATAAAATAGTGCCTAAGAAACTATTTTTTAAGTCTGACAAACACATTATTATCACCAATTTTTTATGTATATTATTACAACATGAAAGATTTGGAGTCAGTTTGGTTAGCTTTGGAATGTACTATGTTTAATACATTCACTAATATAATTATTGCCAAAACATTATTCTGATCATGTCTTTATTTTATTTTCAGAGTCCCAATTCAGTCATGATTGCCTTGGTCATGCTGTTAAATGTTGGTTTAGCCATTCTTTTTGTCCATTTTCTCACTTGATTGGAATTACTGTAGAGAGGGTAAGTATGGTCATCTTTTTTGTACCACACAATGCAACTTAATGGATTCCCAATAACCTTATAAAAAATGCTTGCTTTATTACATATGCATTTGCATATCTCTGAATTCTTGCTGACCTTACTAACTAGATTCTATATTTATAGGCTATGGAGTGAATTTTCAAAGGAATTGCATGTGTAAAATTAGCATATATGTGCATAAGTAGCTTCTACTTGTGTACATACTATTTTATAAACATCAAATGTACATGAATATTTTTGGTTTTTGCACACACATTTACCTGCACAAACAAAGAGTGGTCTAAGGACATTCCTAGGTGGGGCCAAGAGGTATGCACGTAAATTGTTATTTTGCAAGAGATTTATGCAACAACATTAGGCAACTTATTTGCGCAATTTTACACCTGCTAACTATCTAACACAATTGATATCAGACTTTTCTGTTATCTGCTATTGGTTGGGTAGGAGGTCTGGGTGAACTGGGGATAGCTTAGGGTGAAGAGCTAGGAGGGTCTCAATGACCTGGAGAAGGAATAAGTGAATTGGTGGAGGTATTAACAAAGTGGTGATTTCAATTACACACACATATTTTAAAATATACCGACTTTTAGATATAAATCAGGGTTTTGGGTGGGCAAGTTCTATTTTTTTCATGCATAAAATAGACAAACATATTTATAAAATAGGTAGGAAAGGTGCACACTTTCTATGCATTGCAGGTATTCCCTTTAAACAAACATATGCGCATATGTTGGGGGGTTAACATGCGTATTTTGTAATCTGCTTGTACCTGAATCACGCAGGTTAAAACATACTGTAGTAAATCTCTGTGCAGCCGTATGTGCACATATATGGGGCTTCATGGAGTTGTTTGAAAGTTATCCTCTATATGTACTGCTACAGTCTAAACAATTACCCACAATCTACTTCCTGTCTTTAACTGTATCTGAATATATGCTCCTCCTTCATGTTTAATGTGCTTGTTTTGATCATACTGTAATTGTTATATTTTACTATAATTTTGACAGTAATCTACCTTGAGACTAACTTGGAAAGATGGAATATTAAACATTCATAAATACATTTTATAAATTGTAGCTATGTCTGATTGTGATTCCACATTGTTACTTAATGATATAACTGTTTTTACCCTTCAGTGAAGTCATGACTTCTAAGTGGCGTTAACCCACAGTACTCGGCAGTTGTGTCATCAGCCTATTAACTGGCACCAGTCAAACTTAGTCACAGGGAAGAAGGATTGGAATTAGAATGGGAAGCAAGAGATGAAACTTGGAATATTCAACTGGTGAGGCCTGATCGGTGATTTGTGGCTTTGGGGTCCTCTGCGAACTGAAGCAAGCAGCCACTTTTGGAAAACAAAATAGAACAAAAAAAAAATTCTGCTGAAGCAGTCTGACCAGTAAAGTGCATGGGCTACGCCATCTGTCCTGGCTGTGTGTGTGACTAAACTGGAAATGTATGGCACTGCACTTTGTTGATGGAAACTAACAGCTGCCTTACTATTTTACCCTGTGACGTCTTTTCAGTGGGGAGATGGGAAAGCGACTACCAGAAGAATGTGGTCAGAGGATTCTGTTGCTCTGGAAATGGTTCCAGTGTTCATTTCTATTTCATTAAAAGAAAGTGTTAGCAGCATCACTCGCCAGTCTTATTTCATTACCTGCTGCTTTTAACATCTCCTGCAGTGTTCTTAGAGGTTGAGTTTCATTTGCGTGTGCATGATTCTGCTCATTTCATTGTTTGTTTAAACTGATGTGTAGTCATAATATGTAGTCCAGCCTAGAGAAATGTTTTTTGTTCCAACATAAAATAAAACCACTCTATCAATCTGTTTCTCTATCTCCCCCCTCCCTCTCTCTGTGTATGTAGGTATGTATGTATACACGTACATAAGAATTATAAGCTTTTTATAAAAAAGCTCAGAACAGAAATTCACACACACACACACATGTATGTATATGTATATAGGAGAGAGAGATATCATGCATACAGATATATTTATATGAAAATGAAATTTTATTTTGATGTGCTGCTTTGAAATGTAACAAAAGTTACAGTGCAAAACACCCTGGCATATTTTCTATAGCTTCTATTTTGTTTTCAGATGCTTGAGTTAGTAGATGCTATAATGATTTATAAACACTGAGATTATTCACAGTAATTCTTTTAAAAATTAAAGTGAATAAAAGAAAATACTAAAGCATATGATCTAGATCATGCACGCTTTTCCTTTCCTCGGTGTTAAAGTTTTTAGTGATATGAACTCTTATGTTTCTGCAAAGAAGCAATGTACTGCTGTGGCAGTTAGAATAAGACTTGTCCAAGTGCACATGAGTCCCAGTGGAGGTTCCATTTAATGGGTGGTGGTAATACAATACAATGCTTTTATTTACATGTTGAATACATTCAGGTAGAGCACACAGGTCTAGTAATATGTTGCATTTGACCTCTTTAGCTTAGTTGAAGTTTATATATAAATTTTACCTCAGAATAAAAAGCCTCAGAAAATGTTATTGGGCATGTTTGTCTTAAATAGTTTTTCAATTCTAGTTTGTGATCATGTGATCAAAGTTTATTTTCTGTGCCATTATACTGTAACTGATGTATCCTGAATTCTTTGAAGGCATGTTTATTTACTACTTGATGAACAGTATACATGGTGTGATTATTTTAAAAGCAAACATTTAAATAGTAAGCATTATGCAAGTAAGGGCTTGGAATATCTCTTTATATGACAGGGTTGCAAAAATTATAATTTCAGAGCTGGTTTGTAAGCTTTATTTTCTTTTCTTTTTTTTTGGTTTTTAAGTAGTTTGCATGGCTTACTAACAGATGCATTAGTTGTTTTTAGACGCAGCATATACAATGACTTAAGTGTGGAACAGATGTTTTGTAGCCTGAAACATCTCAGCACAGGGCAGTAACAAGGTGAGATTTTTTGCAGAAGTATATTGAGAGTTCTGTGTGTGACCAATGTGGAATAAATAAAAAAGTTCAGAGAGAGCTGATGAAATTAGTATTTTTATCTATGATTTTGCTTTCAGAATTAGAAAAATATGTTAAAGTAAATGAGAACAAGTCAAAAAAGACTACTATGTAAATTCTTGTCGTAATTTTCCCTTGACCTCCAGCACCCCTTTCCAGGAGAACCTAATTTTTTTTAAACTGAACTATTTAATTCTTATTTATGCTTTGGAAACAATACATAATAACCAGCTTTTGAGAATGTTTATAAATCTAAGTGAGCGTGTTTAGTTCCATTTATAAATACAGTGTGATTTATAAGCTTTTATAACATGACGCTCTAAAACAGAAATAGTTGGTATTTTTCTAAACTGTGCACAGCTGTATTTTACATGAAGTTATTTATAATTGGTTGTTATACTGTATACTTCATTTTGGACAGCACATGAAGTCTGCCAGTGTACTTAATAATGTCACTTTGTCTATTTAAAAAAAGTTTCTTGCTGTGAAAGAACTCTTTATCTGTGAGTTCCTCTATTTATAATCCTTGAACCCTAAATGTATAATGTACAGTTTTCACAACTGTATTTGTGCTAATAAAAAAGATGATTCATAATAAAGTTATTTTTATTGTAAGCAAGTTTTGTTAAGATTTTTATCCTAAACACATTCTGTTCTATATCCCATGTATAAAACGTTCAACACAGTCAGTAGTTGACATTCCTAAGATTAAAGGTAACAGGCACTTTTTTCCTAGTACCAGTTTTAACTTACTTCTGCTTCTGCTCTTCCATCTCTCCATTCTCTCTCTCTTTGTATTTCTCTGTTGCTTATATCTTCAAAAACTGTTCCATAGTATAGGTGGAGCATTATAATTTGAAATTGACTAATTATATTGGTCTGGATAATTTAATCCTTTTCTGATGGCAAATACCCACTCTCATGTCCACTATCAGGAATCAGTAGCATAACTCTGAAATTTTAATGATCATAAAATAAGTTATATTATCCCCATGCTTTTATATATGAATATTTTATTATATTCCTGGTATACTGCATTTGTTTTTTAAAGTCCCTGTCACACAGAATTTCCTTCATATTTAGATCAATCATGTTAGTCTGATGGCCCCTAAAATATAGGGGAGCAGGAAGGCTGAAGCTGGAAAAACACAACCTTTTTAGGATAGGTTCATATTACTGTGTTTGAACAAAGACTACTCTTCTGAAACATATTAGCAAAGGTGGCTTATCAATGGCTAATCCTTGTATTTGCATTCACTTGTCTAGTTTTTTGTAAACTTTCAAATTGAGACCAAATATATCTCACAAAGCCAAGAAATGCAGTTTTAAATATTGCTGAATTTTAACAAATTAAGGCCTGGATTTATCAAAATGCACTAAATATCACATGTGATAGGAAAAGGGGTGTGTTTTATGGTAATAGGCAGTTTATTGTGATTTGTGCTAATCCTATGTGAAGTGCTAAGGTAGTGCAAATTGTGATAACTTTTTTGCACTTTGTGATAAGTGCCAGAATTGTTGTATTTACTAGATACAACCACTGGGGTGACTATGTTTAGTAGTTTTAAGCTCCTGGAGAGCCAGCCTAGCTGCTAGGACCCTTCCACAACTGCAGGAGAGAGAAAGAGACTAGCTATAATGCCCTCATCCTAGATAGGTATTATATCTCTATAGGAGGCCCACCTAGTAACTCAAGGTGAGGTTTAGGTCTTAGTGTAGGGGTTAGGGGCCACTTTGACATTCAAAGTGAGACGTTCGAACAGAACAGTGCTCTCGTGAAGATTTGATGACCTTCGGAGTGAGGAATCTCACCTAAAGATGAGATTTGTGCAATGTTCTCTCAGCCTATCTTGATGGACTCTCTCTCTCTCTCTCTCTCTCTATCTCTATCTTGAGCTAGGCTGGCTCTCCAGGAGCTTAAAACTACTACAAATGGCATGTATGAAAACATTACAACACGCGATAAAGCCCTATCGCACGGCTGTACGCAAATGACAAAGGTGTAGTTTAAATTCGCATTAAAGCCATGTGATATGACTTCACAAAACTGTGAGCCCAGCCCATTTAGCCACATATCCCACCCCAAACTCCTCCTATTTTTCTCATTTACATCGCACAGTGTGTTATGGTGCTTTCGCATGCGTTAAAGGCGTTTTCGCATGCGTTAAAGGTGCTTAACGCATGCAAAAGTGCCCTAACGCATGCGAAAACACCATATAACACTTTGATAAATGACCCCCTAAGGTATGTATTTGATAATGTGTTAATGAGGGGACAAGATGGCAGTCCAATGCTATGGCAAATCTGAATAGCCTCCACTGATGACCCTCTTTTCTTATTTTACTTCCTTTTGTTTTCTCAATACTCCATACCAAGAGAAAGGGGCAATTCAGGATTGAAAATTCAGCCACTCTCCTGAGTTCCCTTGGTTAGCAGAAGATTGTAGGTTTTCTTTCCACAGCACCAGAAAACTGCTTCGGGTTAGCAGAAGATTGTAGGTTTTCTTTCCACAGCACCAGAAAACTGCTTCGGGTGCATCCTTGGTGGGAAGGGCCGGGGAGCAAGCAGCCTCCCCACCGAATCTTGATATCGTGTTTAGCCCCAGAACTGCTCGGATGCCTTCCCCATCAAATTCAAACAACTTGATCAGGGAGGCACTGCCATCAAGCTCCTCTTCAGCTCGGGAGTTATTGATGGCTGGGGTTGGGTCATTTCCTCCCTCTGACATTGCGGGAGCTGGTACAAGAAGGGCTTTCCCATAGGGCAATCAGCAGACCACGTTTGTAAGCGGGAAGGATGGTAGTCCTTCTTTCTTGGTGTCCACCGTCCACCACCTCCCCCCCCAATCTGGTGGGGATTATGCTGAATCTAATATCGAATGGATGAAAATGGTTGTGGTGAGTCCTTGAATTTGGGCCTTTGTAATGTTTTGCAGACACCTGCTACTATTACCATAGATTCTGTTTAGAGAGCTTTCATTACTCTTCAAAAGTCTATTTCCTCTTTAACAACTATTATTACTGATATACACAGATGAATCCAGATTTCTGAGACTTTGGCTACAACACAAAAGGGAAAATTGGAAGAACTGGAAAAAACAACTTTCTGATATCCGTGGTATACAAACAACTTTGGTGCAAGGAAAATATGGTTCAAGATAAAAAGCTGGAAAACTGGAAAACTATCCAGATATTTAAATCTTAGAGTGTTATAGTCCAGAACTGGAAAAGTTTATCTCTCCATTGGATCATTTTAAAAATTATATGATAGAGGCTATTCCACCTATAGTAAAAGCTTATTTTCTGCCCATGGAAAGAGAGGGGGCTTCTAGTAATAGAGCCCCTTCCGATCCATGTCCTGCTGAGACGGGTATAAATTTGACTGATTTCATTGAACATTCGGTATTTTTGAAAGTGGCTAGCAGAGGTACTCTTCTGGTTTCTTTTGTTTTCCCTCAAGACTGTGATATGGTCTTGAGATTGTTTCTACATAATTATTTGTCTTTATTCAAAGACCAAAGGTCTGGATTTATCCAGACATTGCTCGAGTAACCCGGATCGTTGGTGTACATTTTTGTCAATGAGTCAGGAGGCTATTGCTATGGGAGCTCAATTCATTTTTCGTTATCCATGTAAAGTTATATTAAAATTTAAAGATGCCAAATATGTTTATTTTGAACCTTCCTAATTAATATTTTTTCTAGACTCCCAAAAGCCCAAGATATCAAATTCTCACAAGGTTTAATTAGTATTATCTGATGCTTTGTCTTTGCATATATTCCTTTTCCCATTTCCTTTTGTAATGCTCCTTTATACCTTGTCTCTCATATTACCTTCAAGTTTGAGGACACTAGCATTGTTTAATATTTTCTTGGTATCTATAAGTCTAGTTGCTCTGTAATTTTTGAGTTATGCATATCTTGTATTAACAGTAAAAATTTGCAATAAAGAAATTTTAAAAATGTGTTAATGCTAATGCACATTAAACATGTTAATGCACGTTAACATGCTCTAACTCATTTAATGCTTGTGTTATTTAACACATTGTAGCACATTAGTCCATGTTAACATGGACTAATGGAAAAATGTTAATGAGCTGTGAGACAAAGATTCATACAAAATAGTTCAATATTAAAATGAGCTAGTACCAATTACATAAAAGTAACATGATTTGTGTTAACCCATCTAACACAAAAACTTAATTACACCTCGGAAATTATAGTGTTAACCTCAAGAAGCTAACAAGCCACAATGGAGGCTGTAATGAAACCGCTATCTGATGGGAGGAGCAATCAGATAGGAGTTAACAATCTATAGTATTTAGGAGAGTTGTAGGTGGATCCTTGGACCAGTGGCAGATGACTACACCCCCGGGGAAGACCCCGAGAGGGACCACCGGTCAGGCTCAGAGTATGGAGACAGACACACACTAGTTCTTTTATTAGACAGTATACTGAACCACCAGAGGTAGCAGTAGGGAGCTGGAATGCCCGGCTGGACTGTAGCCCCTCAGAAGCTGGAACAGTGATCCCTGGAGGCTGAGCTGAAGAGAAACTGAAAATTAGTGAGTAGGCAGGGTAAGCAGAGTTCATGTAGTGAACCAGATGGTAAGACTCATACAATATCTCATAGAAGCCCAGGAGCTGGAATGTATAGGCCCTCGAGGAGCGAGTAACTGGTTCCAGGGAAAGCTCTGAGAGAATGATGGTAACTCACAGATGTAGTAGGCAGTGCTGATTTCCTGGCAGAAGTGAATTCGAAGAAGTCCGGGAACAAGGGCCCTCGAGCGAGTACCGGTTCCAGACTGCAATCTACAAAGTAAGAGAGAGAGGGTGAGGCCCCCGAGGAGCAGGTACCCCTGGTTAGTCCGAGGAGGCAGAGTAGCATAGATAGAACGAATCCATATCCATATCCTTATCCTTGCTAACTCGATGTGTTAGCAAATTCTAAGACCTTAAATATCCGTGGCGGGTGACGTCATCTTCGGGGGATGCCCCCGAGGATCGCACCATCACCGGTACTAAAGTCGGGGCCGTGCCGCACGCACGCCCCTAGGCCTCCAGAAAACATGGCGGTTAGCAGCGTGGAGTCGGTCTGGGGACGCCGGAGAACCTCAGTAGGAAGACGCCGCCGCAGCCAATCTTCCCACGGCTGAAGAGGGAGGTGCCAAAGAGGTGAGGGCGGAGAGAGCATCGGGAACCGACGGACACAACAGAGGCTCCACACTTCCCCTCTATCCCCCCAGATTTCCAGTCAAAATGAAGGCCTCCCCCCCCAGCTGAAGTCACCCCATCCCCATGTACAAAGCGATAGCGGTTGCCAGAGTCCCCTGACACCTTCCAACACCTACATACCAAGAAATGGTGGATACCCAAGCTTTTCTTCCATCCTACTCACAAGTACAGAAAAGTAGTAGTTGCCCAACATCCCCCGCCATCCCTTCAGCTACTGGGTACAAAGTAATAGTAAATACCTGAGCCCCACCACCCCAAAAACATTTGCTACTATAGCCCCCCCCCCCCCCCCCTCCTCCAATTTCCCCTACCCCAGAGTACAAAAGTAGTGGCTGCCCACACATCCCAAGTACCAAGAAATAGTGGATGCTTGAGTTCCCCTCCCTGGGTACAACAAAGTAGTTGCTGCCGGAGCCCTATGTGCAGGGCAAAAAAACACAGAGATCATTGGGCTACATTTGGGAGATTGGCATCAGTGTAGATGGAGGGAGGAATATGCTGCCTCCAATTACACTTTTCAAGACCTCCAAAGAGGTAGGTGTAGGGATGAGAAGGCTGTTGGGCTGCCACTGCTGCTTTCTGCTCAGGAAGGGGGCTCTAGCAGCCAGCACTGCTTTGTTTTCAGGGGGGTGATAGAGATGAATTGCTGTTCACATCAGGGCTAGACTTGCTGCAGTAAAATCCACTGTTTTCTCCTGATTTGCTAACATGTATAACAGCCTTGAGTACATCAGGTATTAGATTACCAACAAATGCCTGCCTTAGAATTGTCAGGCCATGTAAAACTAATGATTTTCACACACTTTAGTAAATAGGCCCCGAAGGCAACTCATTTGCAATTGGCAATGTCCTTGAAAGTGAGTGTTTTGAAATTAATATTGATTTTGAGCTTCTTTGAACAAGATACATTCAAAGTGATTTAGGGTGACCATGTGATGATATAGCCCTATTTATCTTCGAGAAATCAAACTGAGAGATCATGCAATGGGGCAAAATCAGGGCTGCCTCAACCCGTCCCTCTTGACATGGAGCTATATGGCAATCCTATTTATATTACACATCCTAAAAACCATCTCTTATTGTAATCATTGTAATTGTGTGACAGTATTAGTTTTGAGAGCTTACCCAAACTTTATTTCTAAACTGTGCGTGCACACATGGGTCGTGAAGGCCGTGCACATAGCAAAACTTAGGGGCAGATTTTCAAAGGCTACACGCGTAACATACGCGCATAACATAACCTGAGAAAATCTGCCCATGCGAGCGCCGAGCCTATTTTGCTCGGCGGCGCACGCAAGCCCCGGGATGTGCATATGTCCTGGGGCTTTGAAAAACAGGGCAGGAAGGGGCGGGTCCGGGGGCATGGCGGTGGTCTAGGGGTGGGTCCGGGGGCGGGTCTGGGGCGGTCCCGAGGCCTCCTTCGTGCAGCCGTGCCGGAGGTTCGTGTGCCGGCAGCTGGCCCGGCGCACGCAAGATACGCCTGCTTCGGGCAGGCGTAAAAAATAAAATAAGGTAGGAGGATTTAGGTAGGGCTGGGGGTTGGGTTAGATAGGTGAAGGTGAGGGGGACCAAAATAAAAGTTCCCTTCAAGGGCGCTCCAATTTCGTAGGAATGGGGAAAGCCATCGGGGCTCCCCTCGGGCTCGGCGCGCGCAAGGTGCACATGTGTGCACCCCCTTGCATGCACCAACCCTGGATTTTATAACATGCGTGCGGCAGCACACTCATGTTATAAAATCGGGCGTAGATTTGTTCACGATGGGTTGCATGAACAAATCTACGCCCGCGCATAAGTTTTAAAATCTGGCACATAGTGTGCACAAGCAATCCCAATATTATTGCATTATACTGGCTCGAAGCACACACATTTGAACACTGCTTTATAAAAAAGCTGCACAAAAGAAAATATTTGAACACGTAGCCTTTCAAAAATTAGAAGGAACATTGCTCTAGGATCAAAAAATTTAGTATGGTCAAGTGGTGATATCACCACATTTCTGAGAATCTAAATAGGACGCCATTTTTAAAGAGGAATTTACAATTTGTTAATAATAATTTTGAAATCACACTATTTTGGGAGGTATTTAAGCACGTTTTTAAATTTTAAAAATAAAAGCTTCCATACTGAAGGTCACTGGAGTTCTGCTGGTTACATCCTACCATCAAACCATAGAGGGTTTTGGTTTTTTTTTCCTGAGATGTTTATGCATTCCTTTGCTTTAACACAGTGTTTCCTAACATTTTCAAGCCTGAGCCTCATCCTACATTAACAAAAATATTGTGTAGCACACCAGCCTCAGTAGAGCAAGTTGTGCAGACCCAGAGAGGACTTAATAGATCAAAAGAAGAGTTAGGAAAGAACTGGGAGCTCTATGAGTCTCGCTTCCAAATTTTAAAATAAAGGGAAAGAAGAGACATGCATATGGATTCGTCACAATGAAGCAGTGTTCCAGTGGCTTTTCAAATTTACTGTCACTGTCATGTCACAGAAGGAGGCTCCCCTACACTACTAGCTTTAAGCAGGTGTGATTATACACACACACAATCTCTCTTTCTCCTATAATTTATCCTAAGGGACTGAATAAAGCCATTGAATGGAAGGCTTTTTTTTTTTTAACTGCTCTTTACAGTAACCCTTAGGTATAACAAAGTCCATATTCATCGCCATTATACTTAAATTACTAACTCATTTGGTGGGTCTTTATCACCACATTGAAACAGTATAGATGGCTGGGGAAACATTCTTACCTGCAGACAAGAAAAGATTCTTAGAACATAGTGAAAGCAATTCGGCATGATCACAAATGTACAGTGGGAGGCGGTACTCTTAATGAGTTCTGGGTTTGTAGCATTCCACAGGGGACAAGAAAGTTTTATACAAATTGATCTTGAGGAGCCCTGTGTGTGGAGCTCTCCACAGGTGTCAATAAAGGTCTATACAAATCACCACCGGGTACCAACAGCTAAGAGCCCCAATGTGACACTAACAAGAAGGCATTGCAGTCTGCTACAGACAGCTCTGGCAAATCGACAAGGGAAGGTTTCCAATAGAGTTGTGAATCGTGTCCTCGATCATCTTAACGATCGATTTCGGCTGGGAGGGGGAGGGAATCGTATCGTCGCCGTTTGGGTGTTTAGAGTATCGTGAAAATCGTTAAAATCGTGAACCGGCACACTAAAACCCCCTAAAACCCACCCCCGACCCTTTAAATTAAATCCCCCACCCTCCCGAACCCCCCCCCCAAATGCCTTAAATTACCTGGGGGTCCAGCGGCGGTCCGTAGCTAAATCGGGGGAAGGGGGAGGGCAGGAAAACCGGCACACTAAAACACCCTAAAACCCACCCCCGACCCTTTAAATTAAATCCCCCACCCTCCCGAACCCCCCCCCCCCCAAATGCCTTAAATTACCTGGGGGTCCAGCGGTGGTCCGTAGCTAAATTGGGGAAAGGGGGAGGGCAGGAAAACCGGCACACTAAAACACCCTAAAACCCACCCCCGACCCTTTAAATTAAATCCCCCACCCTCCCGAACCCCCCCCCCCAAATGCCTTAAATTACCTGGGGGTCCAGCAGCGGTCCGTAGCTAAATCGGGGGAAGGGGGAGGGCAGGAAAAACCGGCACACTAAAACACCCTAAAACCCACCCCCGACCCTTTAAATTAAATCCCCCACCCTCCCGAACCCCCCCAAATGCCTTAAATTACCTGGGGGTCCAGCGGCGGTCCGGAATGGCCTCCTGCAATTGAATCGTGTTGTCTTCAGCCGGCGCCATTCTGCGCCGCCATTTTGCAAAATGGCGGCGCAAAATGGCGGCGGCCATAGACCAACACAATTCAATTGCAGGAGGCCATTCCGGACCGCCGCTGGACTTTTGGCAAGTCTTGTGGGGGTCAGGAGGCCCCCCCAAGCTGGCCAAAAGTCCCTGGGGGTCCAGCGGGGGTCCGGGAGCGATTTCCTGCCGCGAATCGTTTTCCGTACAGAAAATGGCGCTGGCAGGAGATCGACTGCAGGAGGTCGTTCAGCCGGGGTCCGGAACCCCCGCTGAACGACCTCCTGCAGTCGATCTCCTGCCGGCGCCATTTTCCATACGGAAAACGATTCGCGGCAGGAAATCGCTCCCGGACCCCCGCTGGACCCCCAGGGACTTTTGGCCAGCTTGGGGGGGCCTCCTGACCCCCACAAGACTTGCCAAAAGTCCAGCGGCGGTCCGGAATGGCCTCCTGCAATTGAATCGTGTTGGTCTATGGCCGCCGCCATTTTGCGCCGCCATTTTGCAAAATGGCGGCGCAGAATGGCGCCGGCTGAAGACAACACGATTCAATTGCAGGAGGCCGTTCCGGACCGCCGCTGGACCCCCAGGTAATTTAAGGCATTTGGGGGGGTTCGGGAGGGTGGGGGATTTAATTTA
The DNA here is from genome assembly GCF_901001135.1 of Rhinatrema bivittatum. Lineage (NCBI taxonomy): Eukaryota > Metazoa > Chordata > Amphibia > Gymnophiona > Rhinatrematidae > Rhinatrema > Rhinatrema bivittatum. The sequence continues at coordinate 671,064,516 of NC_042616.1, read as the reverse complement.
AAGGGTCGGGGGTGGGTTTTAGGGTGTTTTAGTGTGCCGGTTTTCCTGCCCTCCCCCTTCCCCCGATTTACGATTTTTTGATGATAAATCGGGGGAATTGGTATTGTATCGTGGCCCTAACGATTTTTGACGATTTAAAATATATCGGACGATATTTTAAATCGTCAAAAAACGATTCACATCCCTAGTTTCCAGCACGCTGAGAAGGTAACACAACTCTCTGTAAAAAGTGAGGGGCACGGTTTTATAAATTCCTTGTTTAAACTGAAGTCATGCATCCAAGCTTGCTATGGGTAAAACTTTCGTAAATAGATAAAGAACAGTGCTGAGGAGGTAATGCCACACATACAAAGGTAGATTTTAAGAGACACGCAGGCATCCATGTGTGAGTGGTTCCCAGCGCACGCTCATGGATTTGCCGATTTTATAACATGCATTTGCCAATGTGCGCATGTTATAAAATCTGCCCGATTTTATATCGGCTTGCACATGTGTGTGTGAATGCCGACATTTTAAAAAAATGTGTGAGGCGATGAACTGGGCTTTTCCCCACCTCCTACCTATCCTTCTTACCTTTTCCCCTCTCATCCCTGACTTCTAAATCCCCTCTGCTAAGTGTTTTTTTTCTATACTTACCTGCTGTCCAGAGCAGTAGTAAGTAGCGCACGCTTCACCTGGACAGTGCCTAATGACGCTGTCACGGCCGGCCCTCACCCCACCTCTTTTTTTAAAAACTTTGTTGTGCGCATTCTGGGAGATACGTGAGTGACCGCAAGCATTTGAAAATGCATGAACAGCCACGCACATATCTCCTCGTTTCCACGCGCTCTGGGCTTTAAAAATTAGCCTGTTAACAGCAATATTGTCGCTACCAGTAAAAAGTGAAAGGCACCATTTCTGGTCTTGAACATTCAACATTTAATGGTTCTCATTAGAGTTCAATCAGGCAGGGGTTTCAGAATTAACGATTAGATATACATTTTTATTTTCAGACATCAGAAGTTCAAATATGATTATGCCGTATTTAGCAAGCTGCTGATTATAACAGTTGAAGTTTTGAGACACTGAATTGGCAAATCGACATAAAGGTCAGACAAATATCTGCTGAAAAAGATTGGTTTGCAAAACCTTTTATCCAACAATAACCAGATACAGGCATTAATACCATTATTTTGTATAATATCTAATTTTTCCAGTAGAATCAAAAATAAAAGATTGAGTTCTCTTCACTAAATGCAGTCCATGATATCAACGCAAGAATAGTTATGAACCATAAATTCCCCTGAAGAAGCCTGTATGTCAAAACAGAGGCCTTTGTAGGGACACAGAAATAGAAGTGGAACTTATGTGAAGTGATAACGATATGGACGGGACTCTACCCCAACAGTCCTGTGAAACAATTACAAAGTCTCCTTTCTTGTGGAACTGTGGTTCACCTGTATCCCCTTTCTATTGAAGGTGTCTTTCATGTGACTCATTTGCAATTCACACAGTAACTTTCTTGAAGTTCAACTCTGTTGCAAGGGTTTTATTGTTTCATTACAATCCCTGTGCATATATTTTGGCAATGTTTTACGTTGGTATTTGTACATGCTATAATTGCATAACACTAAAGAGAGTTTAGAAGTGGTGTGAATGAGGATTGATTGACTAGGACAATTGATCAATACGTGTGTGTGTGTGTGTGTTTTTGAGTAGTTCTGATATTCTTTGTCATTGTGTAATAAAGCTTGCAACATTAAGCATCTCTTAAATCATTTAAAACATTAGTGGTGTTTCTTACCGTATTTTGATACTTTAGGGTTCTCTAACGGATATATTATTTTAGGTACCTACATATTTTTATTTAAAGCCTAGATCCAATATATGATATATATATAGAGAGAGAGAGAGAGATACAGATATAGATATATATAAAGATGGATAGATATGGGAATCAATATATAAGGTGAATTTAAGCATAGCATCAAAACTGTTTAAATTGACCTTTTTTTTTATTGACCCTCCTACATATATACAGAGACAGATATGGAAGCTCACAGACATTAGCTATGAATTTTTTCTTGCCATTTTCATGGTTTCTTTGGCACCAAAGTACAAGTTGTATTTGGGGGTTTCCCATCACTTCAGCATGTCTTTCAATTACATGCTACAGCCATTGGGGTAGATTTTAATACCTACATGCGCGCACTACCCGGCGCACACTCATGGACGCACAATTTTATAACATGCACGCGCCGGGGTGCGCACGTTATAAGATCGGGGGTCGGAGCGAGCAAGGGGGTGCACAATTGTGCAACTTGCGCACGCCGACACCCGCAGCCTTCTGCCGTTCCCTCCCAGGCCGCTCCCATTTCGGAGCGGCCTGGGAGGGAACTTCCTAACCCCCTAACCTAAGCTCCCTTCCCCTTCCTCTAACCCTCCCGCCCCCTAGCTCTCACCTAGACCTTTATCTTACCTGCTGCGCCTGCACGTGCCGGCAGCCTGCCAGCATGTGATCCCCTGGCACAGCGGCAAATGGCCCCTGTGCCAGAAGCCTCTGACCCTGCCCCCCTCCCCGGACTGCCCCACCCTTTTTTCAAAGCCCTGGGACATACTCGCATGGCCGGGCCTTTCTAAAATAGGCCCAGCACGCAGGCATTTTAAAATCCAGGCCATAATTTGGTCCTTTTCTGATAGATAGAAGGACTCGAGAGGAGGCCTGGGGGTAAGAGAGGATAGAAGGGTATAAAGGAGTAGATTTTCCTCTCTGTGTGCGCGCTTCCCGGTGTGCACACGTGGACATGCTGATTTTCTATCATGAGCTCAGCGGCGCGTGTATGGTGGAAAATCCATGGGCCTTTATAATCCACACGCGTATGTGTGGGCAGCGCAGGCAAGGGGGGGGGGGGGGACGGGACTTCTGCAATTTCCACGCAGCGGCGCATTCTGGCCCTCCCCAGTTCCCTACCATCCCCCCACCTTACCTTCCTTCCCCTTCCCCTCTCCTCCCCACACCCTGAACCCTACCGTTTTCTTTTTTTCTTCTTTCTTAGATAACTTACTTCAGCTCCCGAGCTGAAGCAAGTTGCGCACGCTGGCAGCCGGGTCTTTGGGACAGCGAACAGGACCACCCAGCCAGGCCCCCGGACCACCACGCCACGCCCCCGGACCATCTGCCCCGCCCTCGTCCCACCCCCTGCCTGCCCATTCAGGGACATACGTGTGTCCCAGGGCTTTACACGCGCCGTCGGGCCTTTTGAAAATAGGCCCAGCACGCGTAACCCCCCCCGAAAATCTGCCCCTATATGTATTAGACCTGCTACACTAAGGGGTAGATTTTAAAAGGTTACGCGCACGCACATGGACGCCCAATTTTATAAAATGCGTGCGCACATGTTATAAAATCAGGGGTCAGCGCACGCAAGGGGGTGTAAAATTGTGCAACTTGCACGTGCTGATGCCTGCGGCCTTCCCCCCTAACCTAACCTAACCTCCCATCCCCTTCCCCTAACCCTCCCACCCCCTAGCCCTATCCTAACCCCCGCCCCCCCCCCACCACCACCACCTTAATTTTACCTGTTGCGCCTGCCTCTGGGCAGGTACAAGTTGCACTCCCCGGCAGTCTTCCGGTACGAGATCCTCCGACGCAGCGCCAAATGACCGCTGTGCTAGAAGCCTCTGGCCCCACCCTGCCCCCTCTCCACCCCTTTTTCTGAAGCCCCAGGACATACGCGCGTTGCTGGGCCTTTCTAAAATAGGCCCGGCACGCGTAATCCCACCTACGCACGTAGGCTTTTTAAAAGGGTACATTTTTACTGTTTCTGTTTCTTCTTTTTGGTTTGCTTATGTAAAATTGGTTTCTGTAGTTTCTTGACAAGTATATTCCTGTATATAACTGAAAATCGAAATAAAAAAGACTGGAGTTGTAATGGAACGCTTCATGAAAGTATGTTTTGAAGCAGAGTTTGAAGTTATATAGTAATGCAACTTGTTGAAGGCAGAGGAGAAGTGCATTGCAGAGATACTGTTATTCCACTGAATAATTCTAATGAGACAAAAGGGGAAAAGCAGTGAATCCTTTGGAGGCATGCACAATGAGAAGATAAGAAAAATAAGGGGTGGAAGTTGGGATGATAGTACAAAGCACTAAGTTGTTTGCATTTAACAAGAAAAGATCTAAAGAAATCTAGAGTTTAGAATTTTTGGGCACTTTACAATTTATATGAGGAAACATTGTTTAAATAAATTGAATTTTTTCTGTTTTTCAGTATAATTATAATTTTTGAATTTATTAAAATGTATGTTCCACATTTGTCACAAGATATTCAAAACAGATTCCTAATCAAATATACATAGAATGAACGTACATGTCATAGAACTCTTCCCTAAATTATTTAGTACTTTGCATATGAAAAATACCTCATTTTCTACATATTATATGCCAGATGCTTACAGTTTCTAACACACAGACCTCGAAATCCACTAATTGGAACATTCTTTATCTGTCATGTGAGAGACAATATCTAACTGGGCCATAAAATAATCTATAGTGTTTACACTTAAAATTTTTGTTAGCTGTTTCGCCTCGGCACTTTCAAGCCAATAAAAATATATCCAAAAAAATCATAATATATCATGAAACAACTTTAAAATGGCCATTTTGAATAAAATTGCACTGTCTTTGTTTTAATCTCTTTTTTTTCATGTATATAAGATGTTTCCTGAGACTCTAGTTTTCTATTTATTCTTCCCTGGTCTTATAATCAGCCCTGTGACATTATACTTATTTGCGCTAATATTTGAAATACAGAACTGTGATTCAGGTGAGTTTAAACAGAAGTTGAAACCTAAAGGACTATAATATGTTTTTCACATAAGTAAAGTACAAAAATATATAAAACACTGAAAGAACATCTTTTGCTTAGCAAAGTTTTCACTTTTCCCAGGTGCAAACCAGAAATGAAACACAAAGGGCTGGATTTTAAAAGCCCTGCGTGCGTAAATCCGGCCGGACGCGCATAAGTCCCGGGGCTTTGTACAAGGGGCGGGAGGGGCGTGTCTGGGGGGTCAGGGGGCGGGTCGGGGCGGGTCTGGGGGCGTGGTGCCAGCCCGGGGGCATGGCCGAGGCCTCCGGACCAGCCCCCGGGTCGGGTGATGGCGCGCCAGCAGCTCGCTGGCGCATCAGATTTATACCTGCCTCGGGTAGGCGTAAATCTGCTGACAAAGGTAGGAAGGGGGTTAGATAGGGCCGGGGGGGTGGGTTAGGTAGGGGAAGGGAGGGGAAGATGAGGGGAGGCGGAAGGAAAGTTCCCTCCAAGGCCACTCTGATTTCGGAGCGGCCTCGGAGGGAACAGGCAGCGAGCGCCGGGCTCGGTGCGCGCAGGTTGCACAAATGTGCACCCCCTTGCGCGCGCCGACACGGATTTTATAAGATACGCACGGCTACGCGTGTATCTTATAAAATCCAGCATATTTTTGTTCGCGCGCGTGCTGTTTTTAAAAATGTACCCCAAAGTTTTCTATATATCAAATCCTGTTTTTTGTATAATGAAATCCAGCTTTGTTTGTTGTAAGAACATTTGTTCCAGTAAAAGAAAAAAAGGAAATACTGTTGCTCTGAAATTAAACATTTTATATAGCAGGAGTTGAATTTGAGCTAATTATGATGTCCCAAGCTTTTCTCGAGGCCTTTATGCCTTTTGGAAAGATGATAGCGATGTGCATTTGTTTTAAACAAATGGGTATTCTGAAACAAATGGAACCCTATTTGCTTCACTCTTGGGTCCCAAAACAAATGAAGGGTCTCCACAAATAAAACAAATTCTATTTGTCCCATTATTTTTCATTCCCCATTTATAGCCTTGGCCCGGCCTAAAGCCAGGTGCTGATCAATTAAGCCCAGGCCTAGGTCCTATTGCCTGGGTCCTTGGGCTGAGCCTAAGTATAGGCCTAATGCTGGGGCTCAGCCCAAGGCTGGGTCCTGGTTGCTTAGAAGTGGGCCTGATGGTGGGGCCTGGGCTTAGGGTAGGCCCAGGCCCGAGATCTGGAAGCAGGTCTTCCGGTACCATCTTTTCCTGATCCGCCAACTAAAAATGACCTCCTCTGCCTGGAGGATACTCCACAGTGATGTTACTGCGGTGCCTTCCTCCAGGGCAGATGGCACCATTTTGTTGTACAGCTGAGGACATCATTTTTAGTCACCAGATCAAAAAAAGAGGCTGGGACGCCTGCTCCCTTGGTCTAGGCCCTTGACTTCAGCTGGGCCCTGGCAGCAGGGCTAGGCCTCGGCCTAGGCCGAGGCCAGGGCCTCAACAACAGGACCCAGCCTCAGGCCTAAGCCCTGGTCTGCTTTTCTTTTACAGTAAAGTCAATGGGTCTTCCCCCATTGACTTTAATGTAAAACAAACTAATATTTTTTTTTCTTTCCAAAACTAATAAAGTTAATTGTTACCTACAAAACTAACCAACAAACTGAAACAAATTTTCAAGGCTGCACATCCCTAAAAGGTAAAAATAAAATCAGGCAAATGATCAAATGTTATTATATATCATAATATGGCAGAGTCCAAGGCTGCTATACTTGAGCTGGAAAATAGAGGAAAGGTTGGGATGGTTATCTTTTGGTTTTATTTTTTAAAGTAGTGAGCGTGATCTTTCAAATAGATTTTTTGGCAGTTTATGCAGCACCTGGAAATACCCATGCTTGGGCATTTCCTGGCCAGCATCACACACATTACTAAAGTCTAAAGAGACTGAGGTATTTGCCTTGATAGGGCACTAATTTAAATCTTTTTCATTACTGATATTCAAATATATAGTAAATCCATGCAGCCTCCACGATCAGACCCAGTGTGAACCCTGATGCTCCCATGCTCCTTCTGTAAATGTTTCTAAAGAAGAAATACTAAGCAAACCTTCTGATCAACATTCACCAAATAAGGTGGTCAGCAAGGTTTGCAGATAGTACTTATGGTGACATAACAATGGTTGAGTAGTGATCAAGTGTTCATTAACTAAAATTTATTGTAGAGAGTATGGGGCAGTTATAAATATGAGTAATAAATAAAATAAACAGAGGAAACACTTGAGCACCTTCAAATATAAATCTACCTTTCATTACACAAGGCCAATGTGTTTCCAAGCAAATGATTTCAAAAGGACAAAGGTCTTTGCTGTTGTTTCATATTGTAGCACAGCCAAAGACTAAAGTTGTTATTCAGAGGCTTAAGGATGAAGAATAATCTGAACCTCAAAAGCTTTTTTCAGCTAACCAATTGTTTTAGTTGGAGAATAGAGCATACTGCTATGAGGTAGTAGCGAATTGTGAGACTCTGCCACTGTAATGCCTACGCTACAGGGTGATAGAGGTGTAAGCAAGTTTAGGGGTGCAGAGACCATTCTGCTACAGGACACTTCCAATTGCTCTCCCACCGTACTTCACAATCCTAAGTCAAGAAAACGCAATGTGTATTCTCCTCAGAAAAATACTTTTTTATTTATCAGATTTGGCAGGATATAGCATTTAGAAAATAATAATTCCTGTCTCTTAACATCCTGGCCACTAAGCACCAGTTTTCCCTAAAGAAAGTTCTGTATCATGAGTGGTTTCACATATGCCATAAACCTTAGCCTACTTAATATATTAATACTTATGGCTAACTTACTTACCCCTGATCCCAGCTTCAGGCAATATCCCTCTGTTTTATCTGAAGCAGACGTTGGCTGGCGGTCCGGAGAATGTGGTCAGGGCAGAGGCTTGCTTCCTGGGCTTGGTACTAGCAGAACAGGCAGGCAGTCCTGGAAGGAACATAAGAACATAATATGCTGGGTCAGACCAAGGGTCCATCAAGCCCAGCATCCTGTTTCCAAAAGTGGCCAATCTAGACCATAAGAACCTGGCAAGTACCCAAAAACTAAGTCTATTCCATGTTACTATTGAAAGTAATAGCAGTGGCTATTTTCTAAGTCAACTTAATTAATAGCAGGTAATGGACTTCTCCTCCAAGAACTTATCCAATCCTTTTTTAAACACAGCTATACTAACTACACTAATCACATCCTCTGGCAACAAATTCCAGAGTTTAATTGTATGTTGAGTGAAAATGAACTTTCTCCGATTAGTTTTAAATGTGCCACATGCTAACTTCATGGAGTGCCTCCTAGTCTGTCTGTTATCTGAAAGAGTAAATAACTGATTCACATCTACTCATTCTAGACCTCTCATGATTTTAAACACCTCTATCATATCCCCCCCTCAACCGTCTCTTCTCCAAGCTGGATGGTATTTTTTAACAATGACCACGCCTCTTGCACACATTTACCTTTGTAGCTGCTCCTTTCAGTTTTTTTCTAACAATTTTTCTCATTTGATCAAAATTTCCCTTATGAAAGTTTAGTACGAAAGCCGTGGATTTGCTTACTGTCCCCCTTCCAGGCATTAATTCAAATTTGATCATATTATGATCACTTTTGCCAAGCTGACCCACCACCGTTACCTTTCTCACCAAATCCTGTGCTCCACTGAGAATTAGATCTAAAATTGCTCCCTCTCTTGTCGGTTTCTGAACCAATTGCTCCATAAAAATGTCATTTATTTCATCCAGGAACTTTATATCTCTAGCATGTCCCGATGATATATTTACCCAGTCAATATTGGGGTAATTGAAATCTCCCAATATTACCACACTACCAATTTGGTTAGCTTCCCTAATTTCTCTTAGCATTTCACTGTCTGTCTCACCATCTTGACCAGGTGGACGGTGGTATACTCCTATCACTATAGTCTTCCCTGACACACAAGGGATTTCTACCCATAAAGATTCAATTGTGCATTTAGTCTCATGCAGAATGTTTATCCTGTTGGACTCTATGCCATCCCAGACATAAAGCGCCACACTGCCTCCTGGGTGCTCCTCTCTGTCATTGCAATATAATTTCTACCCCGGTATAGCACTGTCCCATTGGTTGTCCTCCTTCTACCATGTCTTGAGATGCCAATTAAGTCTATGTCATCATTCACTGCTATACATTCTAATTCTCCCATCTTACGCTCCAGGGGTGATCCGGGTAACTACAGACCAGTGAGCCTGACTTCAGTGCCAGGAAAAATAGTGGAAACTATTCTCAAGATCAAAATCGTAGAGCATGTACAAAAACATGATTTAATGGAACACAGTCAACATGGATTTACCCAAGGGAAGTCTTGCCTAACAAATCTGCTTCATTTTTTTGAAGGGGTTAATAAACATGTGGATAAAGGTGAACCGGTAGATGTAGTGTATTTGGATTTTCAGTATTTGACAAAGTCTCTCATAAGAGGCGTCTAAGAAAACTAAAAAGTCATGGAATAGGAGGCGATGTCCTTTCGTGGATTACAAACTGGTTAAAAGACAGTAGGATTAAATGGTCAATTTTCTCAGTGGAAAAGGGTAAACAGTGGAGTGCCTCAGGGATCTGTACTTGACAAGTGCTTTTCAATATATATATATATATTCTGGAAAGGAATACGACGAGTGAAGTTATCAAATTTGTGAATGATACAAAATTATTCAGAGTAGTTAAATCTATAGAGAATATTTACTCTACAATTTACATTTGGGTATTATATAACAGTACTTCTCAATAAAGTCTTTGACTCCCCCTTAGCCAACCTGGATTTCAGGAGTAGATTAATTTGACTAATAGTAAAGTTGTAAAATGAATATGAATGAAAGGGATTGCTTCCATTGTATGCAAATATATCTCATGCCTATTCATTGTGGAACCTGAAAACCAGTTCAAAGACTGGGTCAATAACCACTATTGTATAGCATCTGTAAAGTAGAAAGAATACTGGGATCAGACAAATCAAAACAAAGTATTAAAATAGCAATGGGAGAGCTCTTCTCAGGAGTCACTAAGTGATTTTTGGCATAGTAGAATGCAGCAAAAAGATGTCATGGTAATGTAGCTGTAGGTATGATTAACTATGTATGGGAGTAGTAAAGCAACTGTAAGCCTTGCTTAAAGCATTAGCAAATAAAAAGTGGTTTGTATATTGTTTACGTGAAAGTAAAATAAGGTTAAGATCAAATGGAAGATCTCAGCCACGAGCTGAGGACAGTCTCTTGTCCTTTTGGCTGAGATTGAGAACCTCTTCAATACTGAAAGTTCAGTCCCATCAAGGATATAAAATGGTCTTGACCCTTGTCAAACTGGCAGAATTAAGCCTGTTTGTTTTTTAAGGAAAGGAAACCTATTTGGGAATTTTTGTTTCATTTTGAGTTTTGATTTTACTTCTTTTGGTTTTTTTTTAAACGATTTCTTCTCGGTCCCTTTGGATAAAATCAATTATAAGATTTGAGTCATGAACTGAGTATGGTACCTTTTTGATGTAACCCAAAGATTAAAGAATAATCCTGAATGGTCTCAGGGTTCTTTTAAACTTGTGGTCAGTCAGTTGGTGTAGTGAACAACAAGTGAAAGCACTCAAAATAAAGGGGACCACTCCTCTCTCTGGCACACATTTCACTTTAGTCAGAATTCGAAACCATGGCAAACAGCTCCAAATCTGTGGTTTCAAAATTACAGGAAAAGTTATTAGCAAGCTATTCCACAGGCATATTTACATTGTATTGTGCTTAATATGATGTAATCACTTAATACTTGATCCAAACCAACACCATATGAATGGAAACATTTATATATATATATATATATATATATATATATATATATATATATATAATATTTATATATTGTGAGTAGAGACCTCATATATAATTCAGTGGAGGCAACTTGCTGTTTACTCACACTTAATGGAGACAGTTCTTGCTTAGTGCACCATACAATTCCAAAGGTGCATTAAATCACCATCTTTAAATTTTGTATAATCACTGGTCTCACTCACAGTTTTTTTTTCTTTTTTTAGAGATGAGCAAGCGTTAATTTTTTCAAAACACGTGCAGTTCCTTGTTTTTCTTATACTTTAAGATTTTCTCTTTGTTAAACCAACACAATCACAATTGCTAAGCGCTTTAACACTATGACTAGCAACTTATCATTTTATGCTGAGAGTGAGCGGAAACAGATGAACACTGAGGACGCGGAGTAGAGTCTCATGCCCGACACGGCTCGTGTTTCGTCAGCTAATTCATCAGGGGCTGGCACTCTTTCTTTAATTTTACTAAGATGAAAAAACATATAGTTACTGTCCTTTATATTTATAAAAACCAAGAAAGACATAAATGAACCGCCATACCTACTCTCCAGGGATTTTTCAAACAGTTCTGCTCATTTCAGTCTCGCTACAGTGTTTCCCGAATACATTGTATGCAGATACAGCTCATGCGTATTCATTATGGCCACCGTTGCATTATGTTTTTTCCACTTGCGGATTCTTCCCTTAGTGTGAGTTAGAAGGATCTTATTACTTCATTGGTCTATGTTGTTCACTGACTGGAAACCTCTCACAGGGAGGCTGCATATTGTGATAAGGATCAACAGTCTTAAAAATTACTGCGATTGGGGGAGGGAGTCATCTCTTAACCCTGAGGGTGTCCCTTGGCCTGGACATCGTGGTAGTGTCCAGTGTGGCAACAGGACCAGCAGGTGGAATTGGCATGGCTGGAGCACAAAAATTGCCATGCAAAGGAGTTCTTGGATTTCACTAGATAAGAGTAGGACTATTACTGGTTTTGGTTTGTTTCCTCTTCTCATCTGTTCAGGCCAGTGTTTTGGAGGGAGACATGGACCTATGGCTAAGAGAGAAGCAGTGTAGTGCCGCTACAGGAGGGCAACCATGGCACTCTGTAAGGGAGGGGCAGAGCGAGCAGGAAAAATCGCTGCTCTGCAGCTACTGCTTCTCCCAGTCATGGCAGCAACACGGAGGAGCCATGGCTGTGATTTTGCCAGCTCGGTGAAATTGAAGAAAGAGTCCAGGAGCCATTGGGAAAGCCCCCAGCGCCTAAATTTCCTAGCGGTCAGGTCTGACGGTGATGAAAATAATGTCACAACCTGGAAGTGCATGGGGTCATGGTACCACACAGAGAAAAAGTATATAGAAATTGTAAAAATAAAGATATGGTGTGCTGAATAGGCAAACAAGGAACCTGAACAAGCCCATGGCTGACTGTTTAAACCCTTAGTACGGTTCAGAGAATAGCAGCAGTTTTGCCACGTGATATTCAATTTGAAACAGTTGCGCGGGCACACGTGTGCATCTTTGCGGGCTCATGCCCAGGGATGCGGCCATTTTATAACATATGCATATATATTTGCACTTTTTTAAAAAATTGACTGAACCTGCGCACATGTGTGCAAATTTTAAGTAGGGGAACACCTATGTGCGCAAATGCCACTTTTACCGCAGAAGTGGGAGGATTTTAGTAGATGCACACTGATGCCATTACCAATTTTCCCAGTTCATTCCCAGTTTCCCAGGCAAGGGATAGGACTTCCAAACTCCCAAAGGCTTAATAGTCTCTGTTCCTCCCTGTTAACCTCAAACCTTAAAACCCTGCTGACAGTCCATAGCAGAAATAAAGTTACGTGGCAGGGGATGCCAACGCGCGCTAGTATTTATGCGCTGGTTTCATAAAGAAATCCAGGAACACCATGCCCCGCCCCTTTTTTAGAAAATAAATTTTGTGCATGTTGTGGGAGATTCGTATGGGTGCCTTTTAAAATTCTCTCAGCGCATGTCGGCCCAACTTGTACACATATCTCCCAATTTTAGTGCACACTGGGCTTTTAAAATTCATCTTTAAGTGAATTAACCAGGGCAGGATGGGTGGCAGGATGCCATGGGCAAGCCCCTGCCATCTCTAAAATACCAAGGGGGCATTTGTTTGAGATTCAGGAAGCCCTTAGAAAAATGTACAATAAAAGGGATACCTCCATATTCAGCGATGGAAAAATTCCATGCCAGGTTTTACATTGAGCCACAGTCAGTTTGAAGGGTTGCCATGGTAACCTTTTCAGCTTTGAGAAAAGCATTTTGGTGGTAACAGGAAAACAAAAAGGTGATTTGCCAGTGGAGGGATACTAAGGGTATAGTGAGACTGCTTGCCTGGAATTTTAAAGGCCAACTAATTTCAATAATATCAAAATAGAATAGAGACTGCAAACGCCTGCAAAGGGGAGGTGAGATGGATGGAAGAAGGCTGAGTAAAGAATGCAAATGTGATTAATTGGCACTACTTAACAGAGAAAGGATACCATAACAAAAAATCAGTTGCTGTAGTTAGAGAGTTGCTATAGTTAGAGAAATATAGTTGCACTAGAGAAAGTGCAGAGAAGGGCAACCAAAATGATAAGGGGCATGGAACGGCTGCCCTATGAGGAAAGGATAAAGAAGTTAGGGCTGTTCAGTTTGGAGAAGAGAAGATTGAGGGGAGATAAGGTAGAGGTCTACAAAATTATGAAAGGAATTGAACAGTTTAATGTAAATTGGTTATTTACTCTCTCACGGGTAGATTTTAAAAGCCCTAAGCGCATAAATCCTGGGGTTTACGAGCGTGGCCAGGCCTTGCGCACACTGGGTGAATTTTCAAAGGGGCCCAGCCACATGTGTAAATCGCGGTATGTGCACAAGTGCTGGGTTCTTCAAAGGGGCGGGCCAGGAGGGTGGGGAGGGGCGGGGCGGGCCAGAGGTACTTGTGACTTGGATTGGCCACTGTTGGAAACAGGATGCTGGGCTTGGTGAACCCTTGGTCTGACCCAATATGGCATGTTCTTATGTTCTTATGAGAGATGATTGGTACTGTACAGAACAGGGGTGTTGAGTCAGTTCTGCCGAGGTGCAGCCAAAAGCTTGTAAAACACAAAAGTTTGAGGGAATAATTGGAAAGCAATATATAAGATTGTGTCTGAGTGTGAGTGTTTTGATTAGTAAATTCCCCAATGATGAAGAAAAAGGTAAGAATAGATAACAGTAAATCTGAAGCTAAAACACAGAGGGGCCAATGCAATAAATGTGAGTAGAAAGCGGGTGCTGAACAGTCAGCGCCCACTTTCTTAACTTGCCCCAGGTGCCCTCAAGGGGGGCGTCTTGCAATATTTAAATAGGGGGTCATGTTAGCAAGGAGGCGTTAGGTTCGCTTGCGTGCCCTAGTGTCTCCTTGCTAACGAGAACCTGATCATTTTCCTAACTCGGCCATCTGCCGGTTTGGAAAACTGATGCCTGGAGTTCAGGAAATGGATGCTTGTCAGTTGAGCGTCTGTTTCCTGCACCCAACTGTGAAGTATTTTTTAAAACTTGTTTCTTAAGTTTTTCCTCCTACTTAAAATTGCAATGATATTAAGTGGGAGGAAGTACAGAAAAGCATTTTTTTCTGCTTTTCTGTACTTGTTTTAAATGCGCTGGGCTATTAACGCCTGCTCCAGAGAGGCGTTAATAGCTGATCGCTAAATGTGCATCACAAACACACATTTCTTTTTTGCATCGGAGTGAATGCCTAATAGCCTCTTTCACATGCATTTGCACATGCATTTGAGGCTGAGTGCACTATATTGCATTGGCCCCAGAAAATTTCAATCAATTCTTCACAGTTGGGTCCTGGAATGATTAAGGATAGAACATTTTATTTCTTTTTGTTGTTGTTTGTGTAAAAAAAACAAAAAACTACAACCTGAGTTGTGTGAGCATAAAAGCTTATACAAATCCTGGGTTTTGAACCAAATTATATTTTGAGTAAGCTTAAGCAGTTTAAGCTCTGTCATTTTTTAAAGTACATTGGAATTAGTTTTTCCCAAACAATCATTCTCAAAGTTTCTTGTAGGAAAGTAGACCAGAGAGCCTAGGGACATTAAAAGCTCAATCCCAGTGAAAGAAGAAAACCAGGTCAGAACTGGATTTCCAAAGATATTTGACATTAATCAGCAGAGACTTAAGACGAGATGGGTATTCTGTTAATGTTTGGCTCTAATGCTGGTTTAAAAAATATAGGAAAAACTACTCTAATAGTACAACAGAATAAGACAACTATACAGTGCAATTTTAAAAAACATTTGAAATAAGGTACATTCATTTATAGTGATAAAACAGATGAACAAGGTATTGATATATGTAAAGAAAATCAATCAGTATATTGTATGCCAAAGAGAGAATGAGCGTACAAATTGTTAAAGATCTATGCTAATCGTTCCTTCAATCAACAAGAACAGGAGCTCTTGCTTATCTTTTTACTTTTATATTAGTGTCTAGTACAAAAAACCTTCATGATACACATTAGGGAACATAATAGATAATTGTAAAAATTATGGGGTTAGAGTATTTAGTTTCTCTTTTTATGATAGTTAAAGAATAGAATGGCAGGTACCTGAAAATCTCAAGGGAGAGAAGAAAGGAATACAGATGGCTAACCAACCTAAGAGGTGATAGAGACAACACACCCTAATGACCAGAAGATAAAAGATAAGTGTGCACACCACTATTTATAAAACAGCTAGACAAGGATACTAAAGAAAGGAAAAACACACAAACATACAGGAGAAGAGTAATATACAAGAACAACTAGAAAAGAGAAACAACACATCAACCCAAAAGAATGTAATAAACAACAAAACATACCTCAGGAGAACAATCCGGAAACTTGAAACATCTGTAAGGAAGAAAAACACAAAGAATCAATTTCTACTGATGAAATTTAATTTACTTACAAACACAGCTAAAAAATAAAAAACAGCTATACTTATCTGGTTATAAATAGAAAGAAAAAGAAAAACTCTTTTTTAGTTGCTTTTCCTAATTGTCGTATTTAATACTGTTTCTTTAAAAATAAAATAAAATACTTGTTACCAGCTAATTGTTAATAATACATTTCAATCAGAAAATCCATAACATTACTTTGTTTAATTTACAACTTTAACCCTGCTTTCCTTCTCTACCCCTGGGAGAATATGGAGTGGGTTACAGACCCTGCTTCTCTGCATTAAACTCAGTTGGAAAGACATCATCAATTGGCTTATCCCATGAGTATTCCATCCGGAGGTCTTGTATAACTATACCATCTGAAACTTCATTACACATTTAGCCACTGATAGTGGTGAGGTCTCGGCCATAGGAGGGGGTTGATTAGAATATTTCTCCCAAGAGCTCATGGCCTCAACAGGAGCCAGGCATTCCTTTTCTTGCCATTGTGTCTAGAAGTTTAACTGTATCTCCAATCCTATCTACATAGCTACTCACACATCTGCTGCTTCATACACTGAATCAATTGAAGCATACTCTGACTGATCTTATACAATGAAATGCAATTCAACTGCTCCCTGTAGAGCAGTGGTTCTCAACCTTTCTAATGCCGTGACCCCGCAATACAGTTCCTCATGTTGCGGTGACCCCTCGCCCCGCCCTCGCCCCGTGAGGGTGGGGTGAGGGCGGGGCTTTGGTCATATGGGGGCGGGGTTATGGATGGGGTTGGATTTTAGTGCACACTTATCATTTAATTATGACATTTATAATGTGAATGTAACTCAACTCACCATAGGTTCTCACATGCATGGCACACTGACCCATGATCGTCACGGGGCTAGATGTAAAGTACAGTTTGTATCCACAGGAACCCCCCTGACCCACAATAATGGATGTAAAGCAGAATTATGACATTCCCCATACAACTCACCCTACAAAAAAGATATTCTGGTTCTAGTGACATCTCAGTAACAGCAACTCAAACTCCTTCTATTTCCAGGCTCAATAGCCCTACTTATGAAAAGACAGCAGTTTACCACCAATGCATGTCCTCTGAGAAAACACAACAAATAAGACCGATACAAACGCTTACATGCTAGCAAAATATCTCATCTCAGTAACAGACACAGAACCGACCTAACATACTCCCAGGATCTGTAGTAATGCACATAAACTAATCCGCACACAGTTACACCTGTATTATGGAATACACTCAAACAGGAGCAACCCTATCTATGAAAAGGCAACACTACAAATATTAAATCAGGTCCTAAAAACCAATACACCTCTTATTAGGAAAACAGAACTAGCAAGCAGCTATAGATCCCCACACAGAAATAATTGTAAAACTATACTAATAAGCAGAATAAATGTTTCAAAACAGCTATGAACATCCAACAATTAAAAACGCATAAAAACTATTAAACATTCTCCAAACACCAATAAAATATTTCAAAAAAGCAGACATCACACAATTAAAATGGCAGTCAAGAAAAATAAACTTAAAAAGCCACCTTTACTTACCCCCTCCAGCAGCTCTCCTACTCCCCTTCCCTGCAGGCCGTGGCACTCACCAGAAGCAGCAGTAGAAGCTAAGCTCTATACTTATGGTCCGCTTCCTTAGTGCCCATGTCTCTCACACACACACACCATACCAGTCATGCCCCCATGACCAGTTTCTGTCTCTCACACACCAATCATCTCCCAAACAGTCTTTGGCACACACACACCAGTCACCTTCTTGAACAGTTTCTCTCATGCCATACACACACACACACACACACACAGGCTTCCCACTCCCGTGTTCTACTTACATATACGGGCTTCTCACTCTCATAATCACTTTCTCACACACACACACACCAGTCACCTTCCTGAACAGTTTCTCTCATGCCATACACACACACACACACACACACAGGCTTCCCACTCCCGTGTTCTACTTACATATATGGGCTTCTCACTCTCATAATCACTTTCTCTGTCTCTCTCTCTCTCTCACACACACACACTCACTCACTCACCAGTCTCTCACTCCCATGCTTGTTCTCTCCACATGCACAGGCTTCTCATTCCCATAATCACTTTCTCTCTGTTACACACACACCAGTCTCTCTCATTTCCATGCTCACTCTCCAAGTGCACAGGCTTCTCATTCCCTGAATCACATTTTCTCTCATTCACACACACACACCAGTCTTTTTCTCTCACACACACCATCACCTTACCAAGCAGTCTCTCTCTCTCATGCATGCACACTCACCCTGGTTTCTCACTCCCATGCTTTCTTTCACCCCCACAACACCAGGCTTCTTACGCCCATGCTTTCTCACATACCCAGACTTCTCCCTTCCATGCTTTTTCTCTCTCTCACACACACACATCAGTCACCTCCCTGACTGATGTCTCACACTCTCACATACACATCAGTCATCTCCCTGAGCAATCACTTTCATTGTCTCTCACATACACACACACATCAGCTCTCTGACCAGTCAATCACACACAGGCTGGCTGGCTGCTTCTCTCTCTTTCTCTCACTCACTTCCTCTTCTCCCCCGAGCACAAATGGGAGCTGCAGCAGCCTCCACTGGCCAAGAAAGAAGAATCCCATCGGCCGCGGGAGGCTCGTGCTGCTCTCTCCTTTCTCCATTACCGGCTGCTTCAACTGCTCGGGGGCCGATGCTGCAGCCGCCGCTGCTACTTTTTCGCGCGGCGCAGCTCTCTCTCCTTCCCGCGCACCACGATTCACTTCCTGTTCCGGGTCACGGGAGGGGCAGGCGCAGGAAGAAGAAAAGGCCCAGCCGCGGGTGCAGGGCTTCTTCTAGCGCCGCTGCCGTTCCCGCTGGGCTTGAACGTGCTGACAGCCCGGCGGCAACGGCAGCGGGAGAGACCGGGAGCGTGCGACCCCTGCGTTTTGGGCGTTCGACCCCCGCCGGGGTCGCGACCCATAGGTTGAGAACCGCTGCTGTAGAGCATGCTCACAAAACTCTATAGTAGGAATGTGCACAGGAAAAACATTTCTTTGCTTTGGTTCAAATGCAGTTCAAAATTCCAATATTTGTTCCAAAATACTCATTCATTCTGTTCATTTTCAGAAATGTATGCACTAAATTCCATTTACACACATAAAATCAAATTTTATGTCCATGAGAAATTTACATCCACAAGCTGCCAAACTTGAACAGAATGAATGCACATCTCTGTTCAAAGGGGCATTGCCACTGGGGCTCAAAACAGGAGTTCATAGTTTTCTGGGACTTGCCATGTGACCCAGGTGCTACATCGAGAACCAATATAACATAAGGGAATGTTCAGGGTTAACACTTCCTAACAAAACCTAGCAGGGATACAAAACCGGACCTTGGCCAAACTGGGATGATTAAATCCAGAAAAAAATCTGTTCTTTTCTACACAGTTAAGAAGAGCAGAACTGCAGCCGGTTTGGTTAACTTCTCTACCTTGATAATTATGTCTACCAACAAATAAGCAACACAATCTGCACGATGTTTTTGTGCCACACTTATGAAACCCAGAAAATATGATGCAGAAACCCAAGGGAAAGTACTGTATTGGAGGTGAAATTCTTCTAAGCACAAAGGAAGTGCGGGATCTGGGGGTAATTTATCTAATGATCTTAAGGTGGCCAAACAGTTGGATAAAGCAACAGTAAAATTCAGAAAAAGACTCAAAACATGGCTTTTCAAACAAGCCTTCCCAGACTCAGACTAAAAAAATAATGCTCTCTGATATTCAAATTCCAAGCAACAATTTTCTTTTATAACCATCCTGATAATCTTCTCCTAAACTTTATAAACACCCAGTATCTTCATTACTTATGATTTCTTCTTTATTGTTAAAAACTGCATTTTTGAACTGAACAACTCATTGTAAAATATACACTTCCATTTTTTGGAAACTTTACCTTCTACAGGTTTATACACCATGTTAAAGTTACTATCTTTTCTTCTTCTTACTCCCAGTTGCATGTTTCCTTGTTTATTGTAACTGCATTTATAATATGTATATTACATATTTGTTCTCGGTTCCGGTTATTACCCCATTGTTTATTGTAAACCGGCTTGATGTGATGTTATCACGATTGCCGGTATAGAAAAAATTAAAATAAAATAAATAAAAGCCAAAAAGATGCTTGGCTGCATAGGGAGAGAAAACCTGAGGTGATATTGTTTCTGTATAGGTCCCTGGTGAGATCTAAATTGGAATACTGTGTACAATTCTGGAGACTGCACCGTCAATCAAAAGGATATAAACATGATGGAGACTGTCCAAAGGGTGGCTACTGAAATGGTTAGTGGTTTTCATTTTATAGCACATGGGGATAGACTTAAAATATCTAAAGATGTACACCCTAGAGGAAAGATAAGATAGGGGAGATATGATAGAGACATTCAAAGATTTCCATGCAGAGGAGATGAGTCTTTTTCAATAGATAGGAAGCTTTAGAACAAGGGGTCATGAGATGAGGTTGAAAAAGGATAGACTCAGGAGTAATCTTAGTAAATATTTCTTTACAGAGAGGGTGGTCGATGTGTGGAACAGCCTCCCAGTGGAAGTGGTGTAGACAAAAACAGTGTCTGAATTCATGAAAAACATGGGATAAATACAGGGAATCTCTAAGGAAGTGATATAAATTATAATAATTAATTGGATGGATAGACAGACAAGATGAGCCATATGGTCTTTTACTGCCATCATGTTTCTTTGTTTCTATGAGTGTAACTTCCATCTGAGCACAAGCGAGCTGTGAAAAAGAAATAGGAAAAAAATGTTTTAATTTTCTTTCTTAAAGTATTCACTAGACCTTTTTGTATTACAAACTCAAAAGGGCACTGGTGGTAGAGAGAATCATTTTTGACACAAAATAGTGTGCCTGTATTATCATGGGATGATTGTGTATGCTAATTTTTCTCTTTACAGAGGCACATACTATGCAGTTTTATCATCCTTGTCAAACAAACATAAGGCGTGGGAAGCTGCATCACAGGTTGAACCCAAGTAATTTATGTAATCTGTGTGGGCTAGGTGTTTCCTTGGTAATACAGGAGGGGAATTCCACTTCCCTGTCAGTAGCTATAGTCATTGTTAATAATGAATCCATTATGAAGTATTATCAGCACAGTAGCACTTTAACTTGCTTTAGAATTATTAATCCAGCTACTTCCCTATTTTCACCATTTGGAAAGCTGGCATGGCAATGTATATCAGTGACATTCACTGTATAGGCTTTAGAAACCAAGAAGTAAAACCAGTTTTGTATATCCAAAGTATTGCAGGGATTGGAATTGCAGGAGAAAATGTGAAAATTGAAAACCGAAAACAGAACTTTCTATTGTACTAGTGTTAATTATACTGTGATACTCCAGTGAGTTCTGTTCCCATTAGATGAGCACAGACAGTTCTCACTTTTTATAAATCAAAGATGTCTTCATTGTCATCTGATAAATAAAATGAATTAAGTAGTTGTTAAAGCATTTTTAAAATGTATATTCAGATTAGACAAAGATCCTTTGTGATATGATTTAGGAATGGCAGATCCTACCTAGAGGCCGCTGTGTGGAATGGATCAGTGGTTCTCAACCCAGTCCTCGGGGACTACCTGAGCAGTCAGGTTTTCAGGATATTCACAATAAATAAATAAATATTCACAATGCAGGCAGTGCATACAGATATTTCTCATGCGTATTCATTGTGGATATCCTGAAAACCTTACTGCCCAGGCAATCTTTGAGAACTGGGTTCAGAACCACTGAACAAGATGACCTCTTGAGGTTCTACTGGGATATCTTATGGTACAGGGGTGGCCAACTCTGGTCCTCAAGAGCCACAAACAGGCCAGGTTTTCAGGATATCCATAATGAATATGCATGGGATAAATTTGCATGCATTGCCTCCGTTGTATGTAAATCTATCTCAAGCATGTTTATTGTGGATATTCTGAAAACCTTGCCTGTTTGTAGTTGTCAAGGATCGGAGTTGACCACCCCTGCTATAATTCATTGTTACTAATTTAGGACAATATAAAGCACCGTTCATAGCAGATAGGACAGAACCAAATATTTAAGTTTGAATCTTACCCAAGCAATTTCTTCCATGCTGAGCCAGCCCTTCAACAAAATCACTGCTGTTTCATGTCAGAAACATTAAGTCAGAATTAAATTGCACTGTTTTACCCTCTATGAAGGGAGCTATTTTGGAGCACTAAACATCAACTGTATACTGACGACTGTATATTTGGAGAAATAACAGATTACTTATGGCATTGTTAAATAAGCAAAAAAAAAAAACCCAGTAGCTAAAGTGGCTGCTCAGAGAATTGAATGCCTTTTTACACTTCAGAACTTGTTTAGCCATACAATACCATGAAATGCAACCTCAGGGAATTTTGCACCTGCAGAATTTTTAACAGCACTTATAATCACCTAATTTGCAAAATCCCCTGGAGTGGGAATGGTGGCCATGTTAGAAGTGGAGGAAGAGCTTAGTGGTTAGAGCAGTGGAATACAACCCACAGAAGTCATGTTTCAAATCCCATTGCTGCTCCTTATGACCTTGGGCAAGTTAACTTTACTCTCTGTTACCTGTGGTACAAAATTAGATCTAGAGGCACTAAGCTGCAATGTTTTTCACAGGACCACTAGCACAGGGGGTTATTGCAGTGAAAGTGGGACCCTTCCCCAAAAAAGCATGGTAGGTTGATGATGTGTTGGTTGTTTTGTCTCACGGCAAAACACCATGGGACAAAAAACACAGCTAGCGGCCGTATAGGTGCAATAGCAGCCCTAACCTCAAAGGATCGCCATCACTTTAAAGGGCAGACCACATAAAAAAAGGCCCAGCAAAAAAGATGCAGTTGAGCAGGGGTCAAGGCCAACCCCTGGCTCAAACCAAAGCCATCTCGAGGCAGCCCTGACACCCCAAAGTGTAAAAAGACCTTAAAATCCTTGTGCAGCAATGGCCAACCCCCACCCCAAACTCTGGCATCATAAAATAAATTGTGCCCCCCCCCCACACCCCATTTCTAAAAACATACAGGCTGTGACTGCCCCCATCCCAAAGAAACCCCCAAATCATTGGGGGTATAGTACCTCCCCTTCCCCTAAATTAAAAAACATTGTTGGTTTTGTGGGACCCCCCCCCCCCAACCCCTCTCATTCCCCCTCTCCCACACTCCCAAACCCAAAAAGCTCTCAAGGATATTGTGATGGGACCAGGGGTGCCCCCTTCCCCAGGGTCAAATCGGTACCATTTTTCAAAATGGTGCCAACCTGACCATGCCCAGGTGATCTGTTCTGCAGCCCCCTAAAGAATTTCTCCCAGCTGTAGACAAGTCATGTGAGAGAGGGCTGCAGAGACAGAATCAGATAAAGTAAAGTAGGGGAAGCTAGGCTGGGGTTGACAGGGGATAGGGCCGGCAAGTAATACACAGGGATTTAATTTTAAAATTTCCACATGTGTTTTCCCACACCAACTTTACACCTGCTATAGACCAGGTGTGAAATCCATCTGTGATGCCTACCAGCCTCTGAATGTTCCAAAGGAAACTCCATATGGAGTATCTCTTTGAAAATCAGTTTGCAGGTCTGTGAGTGCAATCAACCTACTTATATTTAAAACTAGCCCCCTTATGGTATGACGACCTTTTGGGATCATCACTATACGGCCCTCATTTGAGCTAAGTTTGTTGTGCCCCTGCCTGTGGAACCACGGGCAGGGCCTTACCTCACCGGGCCTGTTCCGCCCCCAGACGCCGCCTCGTGCTCCGCATCTGGCCAGCCACCGCTTCTGCCTCTTCGTAGCTTGGAGGCCACTCCGAAGCCTTCAGCTCACGCGGCCTGGATGCGGACGATGACCAGGCCTCTCATGCGGTCTGGATGCCGCCGACACCGAGCCTTTTCCTGCAGCCTGAGGGCCGCTCCAAACATCCTCTTCTGCGGATCGGAGTCTGCCCGGAAGTTCCTCTTCTTGCAGCAGGGAGCCGCCATCAATCTTGTTCTTCAGCGGCAGGAGCCACCTCCGCTTCGGGCCTGCTCTCCCCTGTGCAGCAGGAAGCCGCTCTCCATGGTCCTGCATCCTGTCTGGCCTTTTCCTAGGCGTGCGGGTGTGCCTCCTTCCTTACTTTAAAGGGCCAGTGGCAAGAAGTGCCTGCGGCCCCACCAATGTCGTCTTCACCCTCTTCCTGGATCTGCCCTATAAAAAGGGCTTTGCTTCATTCCTCCATTGTCTTCGCATCTATCCAGATGCTCCTGAAGACTTATCTTCAGCCTGCTGCCTGTTCCATGTCCTGAGGTCTATTCCATGTCCTGATGTCCGTGACTCTGAACCCTGATGTTTGTTCCATGTCCTGATGTCTATGCTCTGTGAGTCCATTCCAAGATGTCTGTGAGTCCATTCCAAGTTGTCCGTGAATCTATTCCAAGATGTCCGTGACTCCATTTCAGAGAGACGTCTTTGACTCCATTCCAGAGAGATGTCTGTGACTCCTTTCCAGTTATGTCCAAGTTCCTCAATGTCTCAAGCTTCCTTGATGTCCCAAGCCTTCCTTGATGTCCCAAGTCTCCTTGATGTTCCAAGTCTCCTTGTGTCCCAAGTTCAGTCATGTTTCTGGTCCTAATGCTCCAGGTCCTGTAGGACCTGTGCCTCTGGAGATTCCCTGCTTTTAGTCCGAGTTGCCAAGCTCCAACGTTTTATCTTGTCTTCCTAGTCCTGACTCCAGAGGATCCGAGGGGGTCACTGCAACCCTGCGCTAAAAGACTTCCTGATCCTGTCCCATTCTCCTTGTGGTCCATGACCTGCCATCTGTCTGTGTAGGGCGCAATGGAGACAGTGTGGTCCGCGACCAGCCCCACGTGCTGTGTAGGGCACCTGAGGGTCTTGCTCATCCCTCCTTGTCACCTGTCTTTCATCTCCTTGTCTCCTCAAGTCTCCATGTCTTCAATTCTACGTCCAAGTCTATGTGTCCCGACCTGAGCTGCCCCATGGCTCAAGGGCTCCGCTCTCCTATGAGCCAAGTGACATGCACTGAGCCCACATCATCGGCTCCCGAAGGTTGCGCTCGCAACAAGGTTAGAGATAGGAAATGGAGTAGTGCACCATTTTTGAACAGCTCCTCCACTAAGGTTGCTGGAATGGTCAGCCCCCTGGATTTATAAAAGTAGCCTACAGCATAGCTAAGTGTGGCATTTGAGTTAGAGAGCAGGTGCATAGGATTATTTATTTTAAATAGAGTTTGTTCCCAGCTCTGCACTCTAGGTGTCATGGTGCAGAATAACATCTACAGTGGGAAGGGGACCTGTTTCTTCTGGGTGCTTGTTCCATAATTTTGATTGCTGAATTTTGGGCTTATTCTTTTGAGGTTTCCTTCCTGTGAAAGTCCTGATACCCCTGGCTGTAGGATTTCAGGGCGTCCAATAGCTAGATTAGATCAGGATGTAGGGGAACGTTCCACTGCTCTCCATCCCACAAACCATGGGTTGCATCAGGGGTGACTTACTGCAGGAAGATTCCATATTTCCCCATTTTTGTGAAGATTTCTACTTTGAGTTACTGGGGAGAAAATTCATGGCCATCCTTCCTAGCCTGAAGACGGGACATCTGAGAGAGCTGCTGTCCTTGCTATCTGGACTTTTCCTAAGAAAAGACCCTGTTTTGTCATCTGAAGAGAAGAACTATGAATAAAACCTTTTTTCTACATTTGAGGATCCCTATCAGGAGTCTTCACCCTGAGGACAGATACCAGGGGGAACTGTGCAAAGACTGAGACCTTGTATTTTTGTATGCTAGTATTTATGGAAGGGGATTCATTCCGCTCAACTAGGATACTCCCTGTCCACTGGGAAGACTTGCTTTTCCATTTTCTGGAGGGTAAACATTTTCCTGGCCCCAATACAGAGAGACTCTTGCATAGCTATAAAAAAGATTGGAAACCTGTGATTTTTAGCTGTTGTGCCAAGAACTGGAGTGAATTGTGTCAAATTTGCCATTTAAGAACATTTTGCATTAAAGAATTATCTTACACACTTAACTGGAGCCTCCAGAATATTTGTTTGGCACTCGCATCCCTTAATGGTAAGAGTCTCAAGATGGTATCAAAATGCTATAAAAATAGCGAAAATATTGCCCACAATAAAAAAAGGGCATGGTTAGGCTAATTTCCAGCCTACCACATCACATAAGTAAGTAATGCTCAGCACGTTGCTTCAATGCATGGCGTGTTGCATCAGCACATACTGTGTGGTGCGATATTTTTGCAGTTTATATATCCCTGCTTCCGGTAGCTGCCTCTTTGAGGGTGTGCCAGGCATGGGAGAGAGAGGAGAGAAGAGTTGGTGAGTGCTTTAGTGAGAGCAGGAGCTTTTTCAAATTCGATTGCCTGAGTGCATTACATAAGAACATGCCATGCTGGGTCAGACCAAGGGTCCATCAAGCCCAGCATCCTGTTTCCAACAGAGGCCAAACCAGGCCATAAGAACCTGGCAAGTACCCAAAAACTAAGTCTATTCCATGTTAATGTTGCTAGTAATAGTAGTGGGTATTTTCTAAGTCAACTTAATTAATAGCAGGTAATGGACTTCTCCAAGAACTTATCCAATCCTTTTTTAAAAACAGCTATACTAACTGCACTAACTACATCCTCTGGCAACAAATTCCAGAGTTTAATTGTGCATTGAGTAAAAAAGAACTTTCTCCAATTTGTTTTAAATGTGTCACATGCTAACTTCATGGAGTGCCCCCTAGTCTTTCTATTATCTGAAAGAGTAAATAACCTATTCACATCTACACGTTCTAGACCTCTCATGCTTTTAAACACCTCTATCATATCCCCCCCTCAGCTGTCTCCAAGCTGAAAAGTCCTAACCTCTTTAGTCTTTCCTCATAGGGGAGCTGTTCCATTCCCCTTATCATTTTGGTTGCCTTTCTCTGTACCTTCTCCATCACAATTATATCTTTTCTGAGATGTGGCGACCAGAATTGTACACAGTATTCAAGGTGCAGTCTCACCATGGAGCGATATAGAGGCATTATGACATTTTCCATTTTATTCACCATTCCCTTTCTAATAATTCCAAACATTCTGTTCGCTTCTTTGACTGCCTCAGCACACTGAAATGACGATTTCAATGTGTTATTCACTATGACACCTAGCTCTCTTTCTTAGGTGGTAGCACCTAATATGGAACCTAACATTGTGTAACTATAGCATGGGTTATTTTTCCCTATATGCATCACCTTGCACTTATCCACATTAAATTTCATCTGCCATTTCGATGTCCAATTTTCCAGTCTCACAAGGTCTTCCTGCAATTTATCACAATCTGCTTGTGATTTAACTATTCTGAACAATTTTGTATGATCTGCAAATTTGATTGCCTCACTCGTCGTATTTCTTTCCAGATCATTTATAAATATATTGAAAAGTAAGGGTCCCAATACAGATCCCTGAGGCACTCCACTGCGTACTCCCTTCCACTGAGAAAGTTGTCCATTTAATCCTACTCTCTGTTTCCTGTCTTTTAGCCAGTTTGTAATCCATGATAGGACATCGCCACCTATCCCATGACTTTTTACTTTTCCTAGAAGCCTCTCATGAGGAACTTTGTCAAACGCCTTCTGAAAATCCAAGTACACTACATCTACCAGTTCACCTATATCCACATGTTTATTAACTCCTTCAAAAAAGTGAAGCAGATTTGTGAGGCAAGACTTGCCTTGGGTAAAGCCATGCTGACTTTGTTCCATTAAACTATGTCTTTCTATATGTTCTGTGATTTTGATGTTTAGAACACTTTCCACTATTTTTCCTGGCACTGAAGTCAGGCTAACTGGTCTGTAGTTTCCCGGATCGCCCCTGGAGCCCTTTTTAAATATTGGGGTTACATTAGCTATCCTCCAGTCTTCAGGTACAATGGATGATTTTAATGATAGGTTACAAATTTTTACTAATAGGTCTGAAATTTCATTTTTTTAGTTCCTTCAGAACTCTGGGGTGTATACCATCCGGTCCAGGTGATTTACTACTCTTCAGTTTGTCAATCAGGCCTACCACATCTTCTAGGTTCACCATGATTTGGTTCAGTCCATCAGAATCATTACCCATGAAAACCTTCTCCAGTACGGGTACCTCCCCAACATCCTCTTCAGTAAACACCGAAGCAAAGAAATCATTTAATCTTTCCACAATGGCCTTATCTTCTCTATGTGCCCCTTTAACCCCAGATCATCTAACGGTCCAACTGACTCCCTCACGGGCTTTCTGCTTTGGATATATTTTAAAAAGTTTTTACTGTGAGTTTTTGCTCTACGGCCAACTTCTTTTCAAATTCTCTCTTAGCCTGTCTTATCAATGTCTTACATTTAACTTGCCAATGCTTATGCATTATCCTATTTTCTTCTGTTGGATCCTTCTTCCAATTTTTGAATGAAGATCCTTTGGCTAAAATAGCTTCTTTCACCTCCCCTTTTAACCATGCCGGTAATCGTTTTGCCTTCTTTCCACCTTTTTTAATGTGTGGAATACATCTGGACTGTGCTTCTAGGATGGTATTTTTTAACAATGACCACGCCTCTTGCACACTTTTTATCTTTGTAGCTGCTCCTTTCAGCTTTTTTCACCATTTAACTGGTAGTGACCTACAGATTGATACTCTAAGGCCGCGGTTGAAACAGTGCGGCAGTGTCAGGCGCACCCTCGTTCCCCGCACGCACAGTTCTCTTCACCTACCGCTCGATACTCTCTTCAAATTGCATACAAATGCATGCCGCGGCTGCGAAGCCTTAGGCAGGCGTTAGGCCCGCGCAACCCATTTTACTGTATAGAGCGCCTATACAGTATCCTGGGTTCGCGGGCCTAAGGCTTCACGGCCGCGCTGGTATCTGTCATTTCAAATGTCATTTCAAATGACATTTGAAATGACAGGTACCAGGAAGTAGACAATTATGTTCCCCGATGCTCAGCAAACTTTCCCCCAGCCCCCGCTCACCTGCCCTGGCCCCGTCCGGTCTCCAGTGCAGCCACAGTCCTGTCCCCTCCTCCCGAAGCAAAAAAAAAAAAAAAAACCCGAAAAAGTAGCAAGGCTCGGGCCTGCTACGGTAGTCCCTTCTCCCTTCTCCTCTCCTCCTGATTTCGGCACTCAAGGCGGCCGGGTGGGCGAGCATTCATCCAGGCAGAGGGAGCCGGCGGCGAAAGCGGCCTCCGGCTCCCTCTGCCTGGATGAATGCACGGCCCCCGCCGGCAGTGAATGAATGTCCGTGCGATTTCGGCGCTCAAGGTGGCCGGGTGAGGTGCATTCATCCAGGCAGAGGGAGCCGGCGGCGAAAGCGGCCTCCGGCTCCCTCTGCCTGGATGAATGCACGGCCCCCGCCGGCAGTGAATGAATGCCAGTGCGATTTCGGCGCGCCGGCGGCGAAAGCGGCCTCCAGAGGCCGCTTTCGCCGCCGGCTCCCTCTGCCTGGATGAATGCACGGCCGCCTTGAGCGCCGAAATCGCACGGGCATTCATTCATTGCCGGCGGGGGCCGTGCATTCATCCAGGCAGAGGGAGCCGGAGGCCGCTTTTGCCGCCGGCTCCCTCTGCCTGGATGAATGCACGCCCACCCGGCCGCCTTGAGCGCCGAAATCGGGAGGAGAGGAGAAGGGAGAAGGGACTACCGTAGCAGGCCCGAGCCTTGCTACTTTTTCGTTTTTTTTTTTTTTTGCTTCGGGAGGAGGGGACAGGACTGGGGCTGCACCGGAGACCGGACGGGGTTTTGAGCGCCGAAATCGCACGGGCATTCATTCACTGCCGGCGGGGGCCGTGCATTCATCCAGGCAGAGGGAGCCGGAGGCCGCTTTCGCCGCCGGCTCCCTCTGCCTGGATGAATGCACGCCCACCCGGCTGCGGCCTGGATCGAACACGCGCCCACTCGCCCGCCGGCTCCCACCGCCGCCTGGATCCAACGCGCGCCCACCCGCTCGCCGGCTCCCGCCGCCGCCTGGATGAACGGGCGCCCATCCGCCCGCTGGCTCCCGCCGCCGCCTCGATGACCGCACGCCTGGGGGATTCGGAAAGTGACAGGTATTTATACATATATATAAACTTACGCTGCAATGTTTTTTACACTTTACGGTTTTACCCCCATTGTTTACACTTTATTCTCGTTTTAATTTTCGAACACCACACTAACACCACACTAACACCAAGTAGAGGGTAGGCGGTAAACTAACAGGTTAAGGACGCGGCAAAATAGCGGGTTACAAAGGAGATAATCTGAGTGCACGTCACAGTATCGGAGGGGAATAGCTAATTCCTTCATTTTACAGCTAATTCGTTCATTTACATATCATATACATGCTGCGTGCGGAAAGGGTTATGCATCTGTTTTAAGAAGCGCTAAGGACGCGTGAAACTGGAGACTGTATCGCTGGATCGCCTTACGCGTCCGAATTGTGCGCTCCCAGCACGTTACAGACGGGAAATCTTCAACCACACGTTACAGTATCGACCTGCTACAAGGGGATGATTAATCTCTTGATAAGGCCTGGGACAATCCTGTGTTTAAGTTAAAAGACTAATTTTTTTTTTTTTTAATGTGAAAGTGTCTCTTACCTATAAATCATAGGATGAGCTAGGGGAGAGTGGGAGGGAGGGAAATGAAAACACCCAAATGTCTTGCTTTTTCCTGCTTTTTGACTTGCTGTTTAATACAGACATACATACTCTTGGCTTCTGCCTGCCTTCTGACTAGCTATTTACTACAGACTCACAAACACACTAAATAATATGCCCCAATAGTTTACTTCTCCCCAAAACTTTTTATGTTACAAAATTTCCCAAAGCAGTACTTACCGATTTTCTTCAGCCACCAAGAAGATGATCCTCTCCTCTCATTGCTCCCACAAGATTGAATATGATGCTACCCATCAGCTGAGAAGAAATGTACTTAATTTGTTCTATTTGCAGAAAACACAGAATTAGCTAATTCACTTGCTCTCACTCCTTTTTCTGGTACCAACCAGTATTTTTCTCTCTTATCCTGAAAATTAATTACCTGAAATATCTAGTATGGTATTATTAATTAATCTACCCCTGAAACTTAATTTATCTAAATTACTTCCTTGTGATACTCTGCCACCAATTTCCACTGCCTAACTAGTGGGTTAGTCTATAAAGTTAGAAGTGAAGGTAGGGGTAGGAGAGAGTAAGGGTGGAGGGAGGGTGCTCCTTCCTTCTACTTTTCCTTTCTAAAACTAAGTAGAAAAATGACTAAGAAACAAAAAAAGCAATGCAAAAATCCCTTTTTCAAATATTAAAAGAACAAAAAGTTATTTATAACCCTTCAAAGTAAGGTCTCCACAGTTCAATTCAGCCAGAAAAAAATTACCTATTGTAGTTTAGCTCCTCCAATAAAGTAATTAATACTGCTTTTTTATGCACACAGCTTCAAACTGGTATGCTGTTTTGTCATTTGGTATTTGGTAGGATGGCTTCTCTGAGTGAGCGGACATGGCAGTAGGCTAGGAGAGGGGTGACAGTGAATGTCCCTGAGATAAAAAGGGTCATACTGAGAGTTAACTAGGATATACTGGGCTATAATGGGGGAAGTGAGTGAGTGTGCCTGGGACTGACAGGGCTATACTGGAGGGTGGGATTCTGTGATAGTGAAACCATATCCAAAATGACGCTCATGGGTTAATGAGTACGCATGTCACAACAGTTGAGGAAAGAGAGATAACAGAGAAGGCGAAGGTGCTACTAGGGATGTGCAGAGCAAAAGTTTATGTTCATAAGTCCATAAGTCGAAAGGGGGGTCCCATTTGCGGTCAATATGGACATATGGAGAATTCCATAAGTTGAGTCTATGTCCATACGTACAAATAAAAATTTAAACCCCTCACCCTCCTTAATCCCCCCCCCAAGACTTACCAAAACTCCCTGGTGGTACAGCAGGGAGTCAGGACGCCATTTCTGAACTCCTTTGCTAGGAGCACGTGACGCGGTGTCACGTGATTCCCCGCGCGATCTCTCCGGGATCCTCGTTGCACCCAAAAGGAACTTTTGGCCAGCTTGGGGGGGCCTCCTGACCCCCCCAAGCTAGCCAAAAGTTCCTTTTGGGTGCAACGAGGGTCCCCCGGAGCGATCACGCGGGGAATCACTTGACGCCGCGTCACTTCGACGTGACGCCGACGTCACGAGCTCCTCGCAAAGGAGTTCAGAAATGGCGTCCTGACTCCCTGCTGTACCACCAGGGAGTTTTGGTAAGTCTTGGGGGGGGGGGATTAAGGAGGGTGAGGGTTTTAAATTTTTATTTAGGATCAACAATCGCGATTTCCAACTTATTCAACATAGCTATGTTGAATAAGTTGGAAATCCGATCATTTTCACCTCATCACTTTTTTAAGTTAAAAAAAAAAAAAAAGTTGCGTTTTACATTTAAGTTCAAAACGAATGCACACCCCTAGGTGCTACCCCTTACAGAAAGTATACAGGACTAGGGCATAGTTTTCAGATCTCTCAGAAGAGCAAATCATGCACAGATTCAGATTCCACAAGAAAACCATACTGTACTTATGCCAGCAGTTAGAGCAGGCAATGCACCCTTCCAACTGCAGGAACCATGCCTTTTCTGTATACATCAATGACACTACTACCCTGGAATTTTTGGCCACCGGTTCCTTCCATATGCATAGATCAGTTCCTGGCTGTGATACACTAATATAGCTCTTTCCCTTGGATCAGACAATGGCACATAATGACTGATGTCTATGAATTTTCATGCTTCCCCTTTGTCTTGGGGCTATCTATTGCACTCATGTCCCTATTAGGGCACCAGGGAATGACAAGGCCACCTTCTGCAACCGCAAGGGCTTTCATTCCCTCAATATGCAGGAGGTCTGCTATGCCAAGGGTATCATCTTGGAGATCGTGCTGAGGTTTCCATGATCCAGTCACAATGCCTGCATCCTCTCACAGTCTGGAATTCATGAACGCTTCCAGGAAGAGCACATCACCTGGGGCTAGCTTCCAGGTAGGAATGCACTTACCACTACCACCATACTGCAACTACCCTCTTTTTTTGGTCTCCCTCATATCTATGTGGACTTACAATATTGACCCAGGAGGACTGCTCCCCTGCCCAACCCTAAAGAATATCCCTGTGCTTCTCTATGTTCTCCTCTCCCCTCCCCTAGAGGATAACCACTCAAAATCTGGCTCATGATCCTACTAGCTAACCCACAGATTGCTGTAAAGGCTCTCTATAACAGGGCTTACCGGCAGACTATGGTATACATCAAGAGAAACTTCAGCCTACCCACAATGCATTTCCTTTGTCTGAAGAGAACAGGGGAATGCTTTCTTTACAACCCCCCTAAGGTCTGTGAGACTTTTCTAGCCTGCTGCATTCTTCATAACTTAGCAAAAACCAGAGGCCTGCCTTCTCCAGAGGGACAACTAGATCATTTAGTTGAAGACGAGGACGAGAAAGCACATGACCTGAGTCAGGAGGAATTGCAGGAGATATATCACCAGACTCAACAGCAGGCTATACAAAAAAGGAACACTGATACAAAGACATTTTAGATAGTGAAGGTGCATATATTTACATGCTGTGCAAAGATTAATTAGAAGGTGAAATTGCATTAATTTCAAGGCGTGCTCAAAGAGATTGTGATGAATAAAATAATTTATTTCTGGTCTTCCTTGGCTGGCTTCTTTTATTGGGAAAAGGGGAGCTCTGTTGTCTTGGCCTGCTCAATTCTTTTGTTCCTCAGCAGCAGGGTTCTATCACAGTTTACACTGCCCTCAGAGGGCCCAGAATCTGGGAGAACTGACTCCTTGGAATACCTGCTGGAGGGATCTGGAGGAGTCTGATGCAACAGTGAAGATGGACTGGCAGCAGTGGTGGGCCTATCTTCCTCAGCCACCCATGTTCTCAGAGATGGGGGAGCATCTATATCTGGTGGTGGCAGTGGTGGTGGTGGTGGTGGAGATGTTGCAGGCTGCATCACTGCAGGTGATGGTAGCTGAACAGGGAACTGACCACTAGAGTGATGGTGCAAGAACAGTTGAAGCGGCCCATGGGGCAGGTAGGAATCTGGCCTGTGGAGGCGACATCCAGGATGGTGATGCCTGCAGGCATCATGGGAGTTTGGTTACTCTAGGAACATGACATGGTTACTTTCTTCATATTTCATTGTTCTGTAACTGTATATGTTTTGAAACAAATCAGACATCAAATAGTTACCAAAAAATCTGAAGGATATTGGCATCTTTTCTGCTGCACAGAATAATTTTCATGATATCTTCTTTGAGTTACTACAACAGCCCATGGAAGCATCAGATCTTTTCAGGAAATTCTAGTCTGAAAGTCTCCATTTTACAAATTGAATTATGGGCTTTTGGGGGTTTATAGAATCATTGTTAAAAGACGTTTTCAGATCTTTAGACAAATCAAAGCTCATTAACTCCAACTTATTCAAACCTTTGTGACCAGAATTCTATCCAGGACCAGCAATAGGAAGCACATTAGTCCCGATGCACAAGATAAGCATATAGAATGTGCCAGTTCATGAGTTTTAGGGATGGTTAAATGGCCACACTGATGGGGTGAAGCATTGGTGTGGGCTCTCTCTGTTCCTTCTGAGGTCTCCTGGGGCCAAGTCTGGGTCTAAGCAACTTGAGATGTAGCATACACAGCCACTTAAGGAACCCTGCTTGGTTGTGCATGCGTGCACCTGTTACGACTGTTGCTGCCCGACATCTCCACTCCGCCCACCTTACCTTTTTTGTGACTCCTCACACAGTTGATGGACGTCTGGCTGCCGCGGCATCTGCCTACCGTCCTCTCCGGCATCCCCGGTCCAGCTTGGGCGCTGCATCCTGCCATGTGTCCAGGTACCATAGAGTGCGCGCACTGCGTGACCCTGCTTCTTATTCTCTCTTTGGTGCGAACCTCAGGGGCGTCCCCTTGTGATGACGTCACGCATCCTGGATACAAAAGCCTACACTTTTTGCTAGCTAATTGAGTTAGCAACGGTCGGGATCTCCTTACGGAAGGGATTCGCTCTCCATACCTAGCTACTCTGCCTCTCCAACTTTTGGACTTTATCCTAATGAGGTACCCACTCCTCAGGGGGCCGCTCTCATTTCTTTCAGGTCGCTTTCAGGAACCGGTATTCGCTCCTCGAGGGCCCATGTTCCCTGGCTCGCTGCCTGAACTTATCTCTTCTGCTTGGAAGAAACCGCTGCCTACATCATCAGTGAGTTACCAACTTTATTTCCTCAGAGCTGTTCCCTGGAACCAGGTACTCACTCCTCGAGGGCCTGCCTCTATTCCAGTTTCTGTGTCACCTTCCGGGAGAAACCGCTGTGTGAGTAACTTTACCAATGAGGCTCCATACCAGAACTCTGTGTATGCTCCACTGTACTCGCTATCTCAGTTTTCTCCACTACAGCACAGCCATAGAGGGAATCGCTTCCCTCATTGTACAGCACCCTGTGTGACCACACTGCCTCACCATATCCTGAACATTATAATACCTTTTATGTTAATTATGTTTTTCTGCATGGTGTTCTATCATCTTTGACTAACATGTACAGTACTCCACCACAGATGAGCATCTACTAGTTTATGAACAGCCTACTTGGTAAGCATTACTTTTAATGCAACTGTTAATAATTCCTAATTAGCTCATTGGATGTTATTGACAGATTGCTAGATAGAATGGTTAACCTTAAGAAAGCTAGTTGAAAGGGAACATCTATAATCTGTATTCAATATATTATCTTTATACTCAAATCTTTCAAAATTCAATAACATTTATTGAATTTAAAAAAAGGACAAGATCTAAAAAAATAACTTTTTCAGATAGAATTTAGGCCTGGATTTTCTAAAATCGCAGGGCTTTGTGAAGTGCGCGGTAACGGGGGGCGAAGCGGGGGGTGGGCTTGCGAAAGCACCACCGCGGTGTTATCGCTACTGGTGGCGATAAGGGGTCTTACCTTTTCGGCATCAGTGAAGTTTCCATGGCGTCTGCCCCAACGCCGCCCCAACTCCTCCTCTTCCGATCCCAACTCCACCCCATCTAGCTATCGCATGCGAAAAGGGACTTTTCGCATGTGAAAATTCCTTTTTGCGTGAGATAGGGTTAGAAATGACCCCCCTTAGGCCTGGATTTTCTAAAATCTCAGGCCTTTGTGAATTGCGCGGTAATGGGGGGCGGGGGGGGGTTAAAACAGGGGAGGGGCCTGTGAAAGCCAGCAGCGATCGCACCACCGCGGTGTTATCACTGCCGGTTGTCGCACCCAATAGCACCATCATGAAAGGTGGTGCTATTGGGTGCTCTACTGGCAGCGATAAGGGGTCTTATCTTATCGCTGCCAATGAGGTTTCCGCAGCATCTGCCCCGATGCCGCCCTGACTCCTCCTCTCCCGGTGCCACCACCGCCCCGACTCAGCCCCAATCTAGCTATCGCACGCGAAAAGAGACTTTTTCGCGTGCGATAGGGTTAGAAAATAACCTCCTTAGGGCCTCATTTTCTAAAGTATCGCAGGCCTGCGATACTTTAGGTAATGAGGGGCGGGGGGTCAACCCGGGGGGCGATCCTGCGCTAGCCGGCAGAGATCGCACCACCGCGGTGCGATTGCTGCCGGTTTCGCACCCAATAGCGCCACCATAGAAAGTGTAGCTATTAGGCGCGAACTCTGACGCGAAAAGGCCCTTACCTTTTCGTCGTCCGCGGCGTCTTTGTGGAGTCAGCCCCGGTGACGCCCCGACTCCTCCTCTTCCGGGGCCGACTCTGCCCCCATCCTGGGACTTTTCGCATGCGAAACATCCCTTATCGCGTGCGAGCCACTTGGAAAATGATCCCCTTAGTTTGCTGTTTGGAACCACAGGAAGCTTATGATAAAATGACAAATTTTGAATATTCCCTGTTTACGAAAAACCTTTTTTCAGACATACATAATGAGAACCAGAGAGCATGACTTTAACATCAACATTCTCTCTTTGTTGCATTTAACATTTTTGTTCTTGTATTTATAATTGTGTTGGCACTAAGCTCTCTAAAAGCATTTAATGCAAACCAAAATTTCTAGAAACCCCCCCCCCAAAACATTTGTCAATTCATTTCCGCAATAAATTACATAACAAGAAATGAGGAATTATTTTTAGTTTGTTTTGAGGGTACAGATGTCTCTGAATAATGTATTGTGATCAGAATTAATTTGGATTAATAATAATTTCCAAGTCTCCATTGCCTCTCCTT
Source organism: Rhinatrema bivittatum (assembly GCF_901001135.1). Classification (NCBI taxonomy): domain Eukaryota; kingdom Metazoa; phylum Chordata; class Amphibia; order Gymnophiona; family Rhinatrematidae; genus Rhinatrema; species Rhinatrema bivittatum. The sequence continues at coordinate 671,027,599 of NC_042616.1, read as the reverse complement.
TTTCTCTCCCCATGTCCCCTGTTCTTAAAACAGAAAATTTTAATTTTGAACATGAGAGCATAATTTTTGTTATTGCTGTTTATTACTACATGATTTTACAGTTAGCCTGAAAGTAATATGAAAATACAATGAAAAGTAATGTGTGGCAAACAATATCTCTTAATATAGAAATTTTAATTGTACATACAGTCACCAATGTAGTACATATTTCTAAGCACACAGTCCTTGTGTGTTTTATATTTTTGTGACAGTGTGCTTAGAAATATGTACTACATTGGTGATTGTATGTACAATTAAAATGTCTATATTGTTAAGAGATATTGATCAGTATATTGTTTGCCATACATTACTTTTCGTTGTATGTTCTCTACATGTGTGTGCTGTTTACTCTGCCCTCCTTGTGTGCTTTCGCCCAGTAAATATGAAAATGACATGCGTTTTGTATAGTTTTCTAGATTCTTTAAAAAGCCATATTTTGCAAAAATGTGGCATGCAGAACGGTGATGTAATTTTGATAATTCCAATATTAATATTACATTGGAAGATAAATTAAACTAAAATCATGACAAATTCATTACAGAAGTAAAACAAATCTCAAGATAACTCAACAAAGTAAGAACTTACAATTTGTACAAATGATATTGAAAAAAACCCCAAAAGTGAACAACATTACAACGTACAAATAACATAAAGCTATGTAGAGCCATCTGGAGTATCTGCAGCTGTTTCTACCAGCAGCAGGTAATTCACACACACACACACACACACACCATCCCATTCCCAAATCTGTCACCACTACCACCATCATCGTAGCAACAATCGTTGGTATTTGCATAGGCAACAAATGTCTCCCTCCTTTCAAGAAAAGCCACAAGCAGCAGCAGCAGGAGGGTAAAAGTAAAATCTTTCCCCATACCCAGGAGAGAAAAGCTTCCCACTTTTGTAGCCAAGGCATCATTGCTGTCTGCTTCAATGGCAAATTCTTCTCCTCCTCCTTTTAGTTCTTTTGCAGAGAAATCTAGGGCCAGTCATAAATCCAATGACAGTACCGAGACAGAGTTGCCAGAGTTTAAGACTCAGGGACATCAACATCCTACGGTAGCCACAGTTTCAGCTAAGGGAAAAGACAAATACAGCTCTTGCTCTTCTCAAGCTGTGGTTATTTTCAGGATGATGATAATGATGATGATGATGATGAAACCAGGTCCAGTAATAAGTATTAGAAATCCCACTAATAGCAATACAAGAAACCAAGCATGGTTTTTTTTAATGAAATGACTGGAGATCTTTCAACCCTGACCCTAGCGAAACTTGTCAAGCAATATGCTGCTTATGTGATAGGATCTGTAGCAGCGGTTCAATCCTGTAATGCTGCCTATCGTGACACATGAATAAAAATCATCCTTTGTGAAAGTGGTACTTGCCACGGGAACTTAATTTATCCTTACAAGAAGAGGCAGTGGCAGCAGCAGCAGCCCACAATAACAAATCTTGTGTTCTTCATCACCAGCAGCCCACAGAGAGGGTAAAGTTAGCATAAATCAATCTTCTAGGTAGCCATGCATGCCCCATCTGATGCGCCTTTCTTTGACTATGTGTTGTTTTTTTGTTGGGTCTGCCATGGTGTTATAAATAAGCTCTCGTTCCTAAATTCCCCGTCCAGTCCCATGCCTTGAAACGTCAAACTGTTCAGCAATCAGCTGAAAAGGGCACTGCATATCACAAGAGTCATCGTGTTGCAGTCAGTGAAACAGAGCAATAGCTGCTGTGTGATAGCTTTTGACCTATGTCCTGTCTGCAGCTGAAGTAGTAGATTTTCTGATGGCAGTTTCTCAATTCAAAATGTCATCCTTATTTTTTTTTTTTGGCACAGAAATTCCATAAGTGTAATTTAACTTGTCTCAGGACATGATCCAAGACCTGAGGGACATTGCTGCTCAAAGCAAGCAGATCTTTGTCTTGCTAAATTTGGAAAGAAACATACTTTAAACAATATCTCACAGAAGTTAAAGAAACAGAAAGAGATTGTTGATTTTTTTACTGCTTCTTCACAGGCTTTATTATTTCTACAAAACTTGTATGTGCTGTCATATCTGTTTTGCACATGAGCATTCTTTTCTGAAAAAGGACAGGAGAATGCAAAACAACTTGGCCCATTCCTGTAAACTCTCAGGGCATTTTAGATACTGCTAGGGTAAACAATAAGAGGATAACTTTCAAACAACTCTGCACTGCCCCATATATGTGTGTATATGGGTCCATGCAGATTTACTATAGTATTTTAGAATCTGCATGGATGCATCTGCACAGCTTCTGAAATATGCATATTTATGGCCCCAAAGCTACGGGGTACATTTTTTAAAAAAGCGCGAGCGCGTACTTTTGTTCACGCACCAGGCGCAAACAAAAGTACACCGGATTTCAATAGATACGCACGTAGCCTTTAAAATCTGGGGTCGGCGCGCGCAAGGAGGTGCACCTTGTGCGCGCCGAGCCCTGCGCGCGCTGCCCGTTCCCTCTGAGGCCGCTGCAAAATCGGAGCGGCCTCGGAGGGAACTTTCCTTCCGCCGCCCCCCACCTACCCCTCCCTTCCCCTACCTAACCCACCCCCCTAGCCCTATCTAAACCTGCCCTACCTTTATCGCAAAAGTTACGCTTGCCCGAAGGAGGCATAACTCGCGCGCGCTGGTGGCCCGCTGGCGCGCCATCACCTGACCTGGGGGCAAGTCCGGAGGCCTCGGCCATGCCCCCTGGAATGCCCCCGGGCTGGCACCACGCCCCCCGGAATGCCCCCCGGAACTCCCCGAACTTTGTGCCGACTCCTGACACGCCCCCGACACGCCCCCCTAGCAAAGCACCAGGACTTACGCGCATCCTGGGGCGCGTGCAGGGTTTTTTTTTTGGTTACGTGCGTAACCCTTTTAAAATCCGCCCCTATGGGGTAGATTTTATAATTTAGCACGAACGCATACTTTTGTTCGCGCACCAGGTGCGAACAAGAGTATGCGGGATTTCAATAGATACGTGCTTGGCGTGCGTATCCATTAAAATCCGGGATCGGCACGCGCAAGGCTGCCAATTTTGGGCAGCCTGCGTGCGCCGAGCCGCGCAGCCTGCCTCCGTTCCCTCCGAGGCCGCTCCGAAATCGGAGCGGCCTCGGAAGGAACTTTCTTTTGCCCTCTCCTCACCTTCCCCTCCCTTCCCCTCCCTAACCCACCCCCCCGGCCCTATCTAAACCCCCTACCTTTATCCCCGGATTTATGCCTGCCGGAGGCAGACGTAAATCTGCGCGTGCCAGCGGGCTGCTGGCGCGCCATCACCCGACCTTGGGACTGTTCCGGAGGGCACGGCCACGCCCCCAGAACGCCCCTGGGCCGAAACCACGCCCGCGGTGCCGCCCCGAAACGTCGCGTCACCCGCGCCATGCCCCTGAAACACTGCGTCACGACCGCCATGCCCCCCGGCACGCCTCTCCATGAAAGCCCCGGGACTTACGCGTGCCCCGGTGCTTGCGCGTGTCGCCGAGCCTATGCAAAATAGGCTCGGCGCGCACAGGGGGAGTTTGGGGTAGGTTTTCGGGAGGTACACGCGTATCCTACGCGCGTACCCCTTTGAACAATCTACCCCTATGTGTGTATGTTTTATATTCGTGCACAAATATGCGTATATGGTGAAATGTTCACACGTACCTTGAAACTTGTGTCTATGTTTTTTATGCGCACACATGTGCATTTCCTGTTTTGTCAGGGCATTCCAAGATGGTCTTCACAACCCCCCCCCCCGGACAAGGCAGCCAAACTTCACCACCAGGGACGTGTCAAGGCTACTGTCTCTGGTGGTGAGTGACAAGTTCCTCCTGTTCCCCATTAGTGGGGTCAGGAGGAACAATAAAGAATGCAGCAGGCCTAGAGGAACTCGCATATCTCTTTTAATTGTGGAGCTTCCTACCCCTGTGGGTTTTGATTGCAAATATTACTACCCTTTAATATAAGGCTTGAGAGTAAACTGCATGGAGCAGCAGTTGCTACCCTTAAAAGAAACTTGGGGATTATCTGCATGGAGCAGCAATTAATACCATAAGAAACTTGCTGGGCAGACTGGATGGACCATTTGGTCTTTTTCTGCCATCATTATTATCAGGCCTATTCAGTAAAGTCTACGGGACAGCGGGCGAACGCCCGCTCTCCCGGTGCGCACACAGGCCACTCGCCTCTGCGCGCGATACAGTATTTAAATGAGGCCCGGCAGTAGAAACGGGCAAAAGGAGGCGTTAGGGACACGAGCGCGTCCCTAGCGCTTCCTTTTTGACAGGAGCGGCGGCTGTCAGCGGGTTTGACAGCCAACGCTCAATTTTGCCAGCGTCAGTTCTCGAGCCTGCTGACAGCCACAGGCTCGGAAACCAGACGCCAGCAAAATTGAGTGTCCGGTTTTCGACCCGACAGCTGCCGGCCGACTTCCAATTTTTTCTTTTTTTCTTTTTTTTTAAACTTTTTTTACTCTTCGGGACCTCCGATTTAATATCACCATGATATTAAGTCGGAGGGGCACAGAAAACCAGTGCCAGAAGAAATTACCAGAAACGTTTTGACCAGGGGAACCTCTAAGTGAGATAATATTGAAATTAGATGAGATGAATCCCGGACATAGTAGGGACCTGGACCTCTGGGACCTAGGAGAGCAGCAGGAGGCGTAGACGAGTAGACAGACCAGGTTCGAGGCAGGCGGCTGAAGGTGTAGACGAGTAGACAGACCAGGTTCAAGGCAGGCGGCTGAAGCAGGCAGGCAGGGCGACCGGAACAGGCGGGCTGGATCAGGCAGGCAGGCGACAGGAACAAGCGGGCAGGATCAGGCAGGCAGGCGAACAGGAAGAAACGGGCAGGATCAGGCAGGCAGACGAGCAGGAACAGGCAACTTACTACTCTCAGGAGTCGACCAAGTTGCAAGGCAAAGTTTCAGGTTTAGACGCCGGGGTTAAATTCCCCCTGGCATCTGACATCATCACGGGGGGCCGGCAAGGTTTTCGCGCTGGAGGCCCTTTAAAAGGGTGCCCTCCGCGCGTGCGAGAGCCTAAGGGGCGGGGTCAGCAGTGTTCAGCGGCATCTCCCTCGTGGAGACGCCGCGATACAGGCCCAAATGGGCCCAGCGGATCCGGCGGCTCGGGTGGCGTCCTGCGGGGTAGAGAAGGTAAGGGTCCGGTCACGAGGTGCGCGACCGGAACCGCAACAGTACCCCCCTTCTTACGCCCCCTCCACAGGGGACCGGGTTTACCCGGGTTGTCTTGGTGAAACTGGAGCAACAAGGATTTATCCAAAATATTCCGAGTGGGCTCCCAAGTGTTGTCCTCTGGTCCACAGCCCTCCCAGGCCAGAAGGTACTCCCAGCGTCGACGATGAAAACGTACGTCTAATACTTTACGCACTTGATAGGTTGCATCATCTTGTACCGTGGAAGCAACTGGATCAGGTTCAGGATGATGAAATTTGGAGAGCCTCACTGGTTTCAACAAAGATACGTGAAACACGTGGACATGCATCGAGGAGGGTAGGCGAAGTCGGTAAGACACCAGCCCTATCCTCTCTGCTACCTGGAACGGTCCACAATATCTGGGCGCCAATCTCCGGGATGGACCAGGTAGATGGAGATTCTTGGCGCTCAACCAGACTCTATCCCCAGGCAAAAAGACCGGTGCTGGGCGCCGATGACGGTCGGCCACCTTTTGAGATCATTCCGCTGCCTCTGAGAGCTGTAGTTGAACGGTTCTCCAGAGGTTATGTGCAAGATGGGCTGCAGATTGTGCTGCCAGGGATGGAACAGGTGTAGGTATAGGAACCGGAGGTCTGAGTTGCCGCCCAAACACAACCTGGAAGGGAGATTTCCCAGTAACAGAGTGTGAGTGATTATTATAAGAAAACTCAGCCCATGGGAGTAGCGCCATCCAATTATCTTGTCTCTGGTTTGCAAAGCTACGAAGAAAGACTTTCAACGACCGGTTCATCCATTCTGTTTGCCTGTTGCTCTGGGGGTGGAATGCAGTAGACAGGTTTAACTGTACCCCAAACTTCTTGCATAATGCTTGCCAATACCGGGCAGTGAACTGGGGCCCACGGTCGGACACTATGCTTTGCAGAAGGCCATGTACTCGAAAGATGTGCTGGCAAATAGCATAGCCAATTCGGGTGCAGTCGGAAGTTTGGGCAGAGGAACCAGGTGGACCATTTTGGATAACCGGTCCACCATGACCCAAATGACCATATTTCCCTCCGAGGGTGGCAGTTCCACCACAAAATCGGTGGCTATATGGGTCCAAGGCTCGGCTGGTATCGGCAAGGTCTGTAGAAGTCCCCAGGGACGACCGTTTAAAGGCTTCGGCCTGACACATGTGGGGCAAGAATCCACGTATAGTTGAACATCCTGCTTTACGTTGGGCCACCAATAGTAGCAGTTAAGGAGGTCTAGAGTTCTCTCTCTGCCTGCATGTCCCCCGTGAGGGAATCATGAGCCCAACTTAAGACCTTTTTGCGGTCTCTGCGTGGAACGACCACCCTTTCCAGGGCAGTAACCATGGTGCTGGACAGGTTGACCTTAGCGGGGTCAATGATGTACTGTGGCGGTTCTTCCTTTTCCTCCATGATGGAGTTGCGGGATAAAGCATCCGCTCTGATATTCTTCGAAGCTGGCCGGTATCGGAGAATGAAATTAAATCGATTAAAAAACAGAGACCAGCGGGCCTGCCTGGGATTCAGTCGTTGAGCTTGGCATAAGAACTCTAGGTTTTTATGATCCGTATACATTGTGATGGGGTGGTTGGCTCCCTCCAGCCAGTGTCACCACTCCTCAAATGCCAGCTTGATGGCCAAGAGTTCTTTGTCCCCAATACTGTAATTGCACTCGGCGGGGCTAAATTTCCTGGAGAAGTATGAACAGGGCATCGACCCACTTGCGCTAGAGACTTGGCTCAGCACAGCTCCTACTGCTATGCTGGAGGCGTCTACCTCTACAATGAATGGACGAAGGGGGTCTGGGTGATGAAGACAGGTCTCCAGCAGGAAGGCCTCCTTGAGCTTCTCGAAGGCCTGACAAGCCTCGTCGGGCCACACTCGAGCGTCCACACCCTTTTGGTCAATGCCGTGAGGGGTGCTACTAAGCGTGAGTATTGAGGTATAAAGTGTCTATAGAAGTTTGCGAACCCCAGGAACCGTTGCAGGGCCTTGAGGCCCGTGGGGCGCAGCCACCCCTTAATGGCTGACACTTTCTCTGGGTCCATATGAAACCCTGCTGTGGAGATGATGTATCCCAGAAATGGCAATAATTCTCTTTCAAACAAGCACTTCTCTAGTTTTGCATATAAATGGTTGTTCCGGAGAATCTGCAACACTTGCCTCACATGCTGACGATGAGAGTTCAAATCCTTTGAGTAAATGAGAACGTCATCTAAATACACGATGACGGAGGAGTTGAGCATTTCCTGCAATACTTCGTTCATTAAGTGCTGAAAGACGGCTGGGGCATTACATAGATCAAATGGCATTACTAAGTACTCGTAATGCCCGTCCCAAGTGTTAAAAGCCGTCTTCCATTCATCCCTGGGACGGATACGGACCAGGTTGTATGCCCCTCTTAGGTCCAGCTTGGTAAAGACTCTGGCTCCTTGAAGTTTGTCCAGGAGTTCAGGGATCAGCGGCAATGGATAACGATCCTTCTTAGTGATGGCATTCAGGCCCCAGTAATCGATATAAAGTCTCAGAGACCAATCTTTCTTCCCTACGAAGAAAAACCCTGCCCCAGCAGGGGATTTGGAGGGATGGATAAACCCCATAGCGAGGTTCAGTGATATATTCCGTCATTGCTTGCGTCTCCGGGTGAGACAAGGGATACACCCTTCCCTGGGGTGGCGTGGTACCTGGTAGAAGCTCAATTGCACAGTCGAACGGACGATGTTGCAGTAAGATCTCTGCCTTTTCCTTAGAGAATACGTCTGCGAACTCCTCGTATGGGGTTGGTGGCAACAAGTCCATCTGTGCCAAAGTTACTTGCCGGATCTGGGGAGCTTTGATACAGTTCCGAAGGCAATGAGAACTCCACTGAGTGATCTGCAAAGAGTCCCAATGGATTACCAGAGAGTGTTGTCGCAACCAGGGTAGTCCGAGAACCACTGGATGTACAGCTTTTTCCAGGATCAGGAACGAGATTTTCTCTGTGTGCAGGATCCCGGTCTGCAAGGTAACGGGTGCGGTGACTGTCGAGATGCTGCCAGGAAGCACCATGCCCCGGATGGAAGTGATCAGCAGCGGTGGTACATGGGGTCGCGTGGGGATCTGGAGTTGTTGTACTAGCTCTTGGAGAATAAAGTTCCCCCCTGCACCGGAGTCGATGAAGGCCAAGGTCTCGAACGAGCCTCCTGGGTACTTCAGGGTTATAGGTACAGTACATTGAGGAGCAGAAGTGATACAACCTAGAAGTAGCTCCCTGGATCCTTCTAGGCTTTGGAGTTTTCTGCCCTCTCCTTACACTGGTTCAGGAAGTGGCCTTTCCCACCACAGTATAGGCACAACCCCAGTGTTCGGCGGCGGCGTTTCTCCTCAGGGGACAATGAAGTACGCCCCAATTGCATGGGTTCCTCCATGGGGTATTCCGGGGGTGCCGAGGCGGCTTTGGTAGTCGGCATCAGAGGCCTAGCGAAGGCGGGAATCAGGGGAACCATTCGACACGACGGTCTCCCTTCCTTGGCCCTTTGCTGGAGGCGCCGATCAATGCGCCCGGCGACATCAATTAGGGCGTTGAGGTCCTCGGGGAGGTCTCGAGCGGCTAGCTCATCTTTGATCCTTGCCACGAGACCTTCTAGGAATAATTCCCCGTAAAGCGTTGTCACGCCACCCCCGACTTCCAGCGCCAAGGTGCGAAATTCGAGGGCGTACTCTGCCAAGGGGCACACACCCTGGCGTAGCTGAAGCAACTTCGAGGTTGCGGAAGCCATGCGAGCAGGCTCATCAAAGGCCAATTTGAAATCCTCCCAAATAGCGACAGATTATGGAGCATGGAGTCATTCCGCTCCCACATGGGTGAAGTCCAATGCAACGCCCGTCCATCCAAGGAGGGAGAAGATGTAGGGGCCACTTTACAGAGTCCATGGGGAACTGTGGCGGGCAGCAATGAGAACCGCACAAAGCACTGGTTCAGAAAACCCCGACAGGCTTTCGCGTCCCCAAGAAAAGCGGGACCAGAGCTGGAAGCTGAGTGGGAGTGTGGATAGTCACCACCGGAGGTGGTGTCGGTTCCTCGGGCCGAGTTCTGGAAACCTCGGCGTCCAGCCGGTTAGCCAAGCGTTCAACTGTGGCCGTCAAGGCATCCAAACAGTGCTGTTGCTGCTGTATCCGCTGTGCTATCCCAGGTAAGCTTGAAGACCAGCGAGAGCTGCCGGAATCCATGGCCTTGCAAACTTTTGGGAATCAGGAGGTGGATCCTTGGCGGAGAGGGGACTAACGTGGATCTCCCGCTTGATGGCGTAGGTCGGTAGGCGGTATCGCCGCTGCGGGAGAATGGCTCTTCACCCTGGAGATCCGTGACCCCTCCAGGAGGGTCCTGTGGAGGCCCGGACCGCTGGGACTTAGGTGGCTTCACACTAGAAGTCTGCGGTCCCCCCAGAAGGAGCCCGTAGGGACCCGGACCGCTGGGACTTAGGAGAGTGGCAGGAGGTGTAGACGAGTAGACAGACCAGGTTCGAGGCAGGCGGCTGAAGCAGGCAGGCAGGGCGACAGGAACAGGCGGGCTGGATCAGGCAGGCAGGCGACAGGAACAAGCGGGCAGGATCAGGCAGGCAGGCGAGCAGGAACAGACGGGCAGGATCAGGCAGGCAGGCAAACAGGAACAGATGGGCAGGATCAGGCAGGCAGACGAGCAGGAACAGGCAACTTACTACTCTCAGGAGTCGACCACGTTGCAAGGCAAAGTTCCGGGTTTAGACAGCGGGGTTAAATCCCCCCCGGCGTCTGACGTCATCGCGGGGGGCCGGCAAGGCTTTCACGCCGGAGGCCCTTTAAAAGGGTGCACTCCGCGCACAGCGCGGAGCCTAAGGGGCGGGGGTCAGCAGTAGGTGTGAGAAATGGGCATTTATGATATACAATTGGGAGTAAACATCCTATCCACCAAATTCTGGAAGGAAGCTTTAAAACTATCCCATTAATTGGAAATGATCAGGAACAAGTGAATTACTTAACATCAGTAAAATCATAAATTAATGGAGACTTTAAAGACATTGATTTATTAGAAGAGCCAAAACTGTAAATGGATTGTAAGAACAAGAACTTTGTAACTGGATATATGCATCCATTTTCCATCTTTAATCAATAAAAGTTAAATTGGAAACCAAGATCGGCTTCCAGAGTGATTATTGCCTCTGTGTGCGAGATACTTAATTGTTGAACAACGCTCAGGAAATATTCTGCCCCCCCCCCCCCACCCCCCCCCCCCCAACAAAGACCCTTGGACTTCCAAATGGCTTAACAGCAGGAGAGGAAGTCTAACCAAAATAAACCCATACTGGGAGTGTGCTCCTTGGGGTCAGTAAGGGGACATCAGCCCAGGGGTTACATATAGATAACGTGTTGATGTCACTGTGTCTTAACTGTTTAAAACTGCCGCTGCTCACAGAATTGGCTCAGCCTCTACATGATGGCAGTCTTCATCAGTGAGACACTCCAGCAGCAGCGGCTACTAACTTACTTAGTTTATTGTACCTATTGTCTTCCCTGCAGTGGCGTAGCCACGGGTGGGCCTGGGTGGGCAGGTGCCCACCCAACTTAGACCCAGGCCCACCCAACTAGCACCGGAACTGCAAGGCTGTCACGGGATCCCATCCCCGCGACAGCGAACAAGAGAACCCACGCCTCGTGCGCCATCACGGCACATGTGGGGAAGCGCTGCTACGGCCGTATGGCCAACCGGTCTTCCTGTTCGGGGGGGGGGAGCGGAAGCGCTGCGCGCAGCTTCCGCTTCCTCCCCCCAATGCAGGAAGATCAGCTGCCTCTCCTGCTGCCACCCGTTCTCCTGCTATCTTCGGGTCAAACGGCCCGCCGAACTTCCTGTTTGGGGGAGCGGAAGCGCTGCGCACAGCTTCCGCTTTCTCCCCCAAAGCAGGAAGATCAGCTGCCTCTCCTGCTGCCACCGGCCTCCTGTTATCTTCCTTCGGGTGTCGGGCCCTAGGCCCGCCGATCTTCCTGCTTGGGGGGGGGGAGGGAGGAAGCGGACGTTGTGCTCTGCGCTTCCGCTCCCCCCCCCCGACAGGAAGTTCGGAGGGCAGTACCGCCCGACGCCCGAAGATAGCAGGAGTCCAGTGGCAGCAGGAGAGCAGCTGATCTTCCTGCTCTGGGGAGAAAGCGGAAGCTGTGCACGTGCTTGAATGTGTATGTGTGGATGAGAATGGGAGTGTGTGTGGGTGAAAACTGGAGCCTGGGTGTGTATGTGGGTGAGAATGGAAGCTTGAATATGTGGGTGAATGGGAGCTCGAATGTGTGTATGTGTGGTTGAGAATGGGAGCCTGGGTTTGTGGGTGGGTGAGAATGGGAGCTTGAATGTGTGTATATATGGGTGAGAATGAGAGCCTGGGTTTGTGTGGGTGGGTGAGAATGGAAGCTTGAATATGTGGATAAGAATGGGTGCTTGAATGTGTGTATGTGTGGGTGAGAATAGTACCTTAAATGTGTATATGTATGGATGAGAATGGGAGCTATGAATATGTGTGGGTGAGACTGGGAGCATGGGTTTGTGGGTGAGAATGGGAGTCTGGGTTTATGTGTGTGGGTGAGAATAGGTGCCTGGATGTGCGTCTGTGTGTGCATAAGAATATAAGCCTGGGGAGGGGTGAGAAAGTGAGAACTTGAATGTGAGCTTGTGGGGGGGGTGGGGGGGAGGGAAGAGCATATGAGAGTGACAGCTTGAGTGTGTGAGAGGGAGTCTGTGAGAGAAAGCGTGTATGTGTGTGTGTGTAAGGGAAGAAGACAGTAATAGAAGAAAGACACTGAAAAGGAATTAGGAAATGAGCTATAAGGGAAAAAATGGAAAAAGAGACCAGGACCAACTGATTAGAAAATACAAAGATCAGACAACAAAGGTAAAAATATATATCTATATTTTGAGATGTTAGCAATTTAAATATAAGCAACACAACCGCTCTCTCAAAATGTATGGACAGGTAGGAGCCGTGTATAAAATCGTAATAATAAGAAGGCTAAAGTACCACAAATCACCGTGAATTATGTTTGTATCATTAAGTAAACCTCATACTTAGGCGTAGATGTGAATGCTATGCTGCATAATTTGGCATTATTTATCAGTAAAAAAACAACTAGTAGACCTGCATGCCTACAGCCCACCCATGTTAACCTTGTGCCCACCCAAAAAATCAATTCTGGCTACGCCACTGCTTCCCTGTGCACATAAACAGAGGCCATGGCAGGCACCAGCAAAAGCCTGGTTGGATAAATAAAAACAGAATATAATTAGACAGGGAAGGCAATATAAAAAGATGTTGTTCTTAGCTGGCTTCTGACTGAAAATTTGCTTGTGCTATGTTTCAGAATATATGAGAATTACAGAGCAAACTGGCAAATTTCTAAAGTGCTGGCATAGAAAAAAATATATAATTACCTTATGGTATCTCCAGAGGAGTCCTTAGTCCATTGTCTGAGTTGTGAAAGCAATGAAACACACCCCTAATTGCTATGTGCATGTGCCACCACATGGAACACTGTGGATTTTTTTTGAAGAATAATTTATAGTTTTGTCATTCATGAAACACTAAATTTCAGCCTGTTACTCAGGCAATTCTTCAATTATATTGTCTTTTCATTTGTTTTGCTTTTCTCCTCAGCAGAGACATGCTTTGCTATCTCACTGTTCCCACAGCAGTAGTTCAGCCTTTATTTGTGTGTTGTCATTGGCTGCATCCACATGCTAGATGCCCAGAAATGCATCCTCATTTGTAATGAATGCAACAGTAAAGTTACAAAGTAAGGATGATCATGAATAAAGAATTCAATGATTCTAAAACATTGATTCATTTATTTCTATTTCATTTCACTCCCTATTCGCAAAATATAGCCTAGTGAGTTACAAAGCCCACACCAGCCAAATGCACGAAATAGGTTCCAAATACAATTGCACAAATATAAATGTGCATAATGTATCTTGAGACTAGTTTTCTACTGTTTAGCATGATAAAGTCTGTATTAGATGAGGGAATTACTTCATTAGTAATGATAGGGGCTATTCTAGAAACAGGAGTGGTTCCAAATCCAAGACAGACATGATGCACTAAAGTTGTAACCAGGTTCCTGACTGCCCTCAGTTATTGTAGCAATAGGAGACAAGACAGAACTGTTTAGTAAAACAAAGCATACAAATATCCATCAGGGGGGTCTACAAGTGGCAGGGTCTGAATAAGAAGCTTATTGATCCTTCTTTTTGAATTTTGGGATATATCAAGATGTTTCTAAAAGCATGCAGGTTGTGGTGAAACCTGTGCCTCCAAATAAGGCATGGAGGCATTTTGGTTTTATATCAGTGTTAAAGCTGTGAAAACTGGGAGATTAGGGATTTTAAAGAACCAAATGTCACAATAGGAAAACTGCACAATAGGATATACTGTGCACAGGGATGGTAACATGTACATGTATGCGTGTTTGCCAGCTCATGCCAATGGACCCAGCCATTTTATATCATATGTGCGTATATGCGTGTATGTTATAAAATCAGTAGTATGCACATACATGTGCGCACACTTTTATATGGACATGTGCATATATGCCCAAATGCTGCCTCTACCGTGTAACTGGTGGGATTTTACTGGGCACATGCGCTGACGCAAATACACATTTCCCCAGTTCGTTTCCAGTTTGCCCCGGTAAAAGATAGGTCTTCCCAAACCCCCCCCCCAACTAGAAAGCCTCCCTTTTACCCTATTAACCCTGACCCTTCAAACCCTACTGACTAGCCTTGATGTTTTATTTTAAAACTTACACGCCATCCATAGCAGAAATAAAGTTACACAGTAGGGGATCCCAGTGAACGGTTGTGCACGGAAATATTTATGCGCAGACTACATGTTACAGACTTGGCCCACACATGTCCTGCACAGTCCCTGCCCTTTTTTTTTTGTCTTTCTAATTTATGCTCCTATCGGGAGATACCTGCGTACTCAGTGCTTCTTAAAATCTGCGTGGAGCGCGCCGGCCCGAGACACACACATATCTTCAAGCTTTGCGTGCATAATTAAGGCTTTTAAAATTGACCTTTGAGAAAGCTGCAGGGAGACTAGTAACTGTAGCAACCAACCAATGCCTGTGTGAGGTTATAGCTGGGCCAAAGCCAAGGTGGAAAAAGAAGGCAACTAGACAGGACAGATGACCAATCAAGGTGAGGCATTTTTTTAAACTAGCCTATAGCTGATATCTGGATCAAGTGAGGCAGACATCCTCCCAGTGGTGTATAAAGAAATGCCATTTTCTCTGTTGGATTTTACAGAGAAAGCTTGTCTTTTCAGCATCTTTCTGAGAGTCAAAGGAAAGTTTTGAAACAAAAGAATTTTGGCATTGGCAAAGGGCTTTTTCTGATATTCACTAATGCAGTCACAGTGCTCTCACTCACTGTGTCAAAGAAAAAGAGGCAAGGCCTTCTATCTGTTCAGTGGAACATGGCAGTGGACTAGAGATACAGAAGCAGGGAACACTGATTTTGAGTCTGTCTGAATGTGCGCAGTGCACTGAAGTGAAGAGATGCACTGCCTTGCCAGCCTTCTTAGTTTATTCTCTTTCTAACAGTTTTTGTGTGTGTGTGCAAAAGGAATCAGTCAGCTATACACACATACAGTGTGTGTATGTGTGTGTGTGTGTGTGCAGGGACACCTCTGCATTTACTGTGAGGGATAGCCCTAGAAAGAGAGTCTGAGTTAACACTACTAGCAAGCTGCTTATTCTGCTTGGCATCTTCGCACAGTGCTTGGGTAAGGAAACTAGCCAACTGGGGAGGTTCAGAGACAGATTTCAGTGAAGAGAGATTTGGGTTATACTCCCCCATGTGGGAGCTGCAGATTGTGTGCTCTAGCTGTTTATCACCATCAGGCACCATCTTAGGAGGGTGGAATTTGGATTTCCTGAAGGCAAGAGCTCTGTCTCCTGTTATTTATTTTTGCTACATTATTCTAGAAGGACTGTCTGTTTTTTACCCTTTTGTGATTCAGATGGTTAAGCTAATCTAATTCTGATTGCTTTTGCACTTTGAATCCGTTTTTGGAGATTACCATTGTGAGACCCTTATGTAGACTGATCACAGAGGATTGGGGCATCCCTGTGAATTTATTTAGAAACTTTTATATACCGGTATTAGTGGGGACATCATACCGGTTTACATTTGAACAAAAGGCTTGAAAATACATATTAACAGGGAAAAGAATGTTTGATTTCACTGTGATTTCACTGTGAATGGTGATTTCACTGTGAATGGTGAAATCAAGGGTAGGGAAGATTCTGGAAGAGTTCTATCACTGCTCCAGGGGATACACCTGTTAGTGACCTAATGCAGAAGAGTTTCAACTTTAAAGGACCTGTCTTTTATACTATCTCCTCAGTTGTGAGGCAAGGAAGTTTTTTCCACCCTTCCAACCTCTGGTTTGTTTTCTCCATTTTGTAAAACACTATTTTTTGTCCATTTGGAGCTGAGTGCCCTTGCTACCAAGAAAACTGTTTCCATTCTTTGGAAAAAGGTGTCTTTCATTTAGGAGGAGCCTGAGGAGTGAACATTTGTTCATCTAAGAAGTGGATTCCTGTCCCCGCCTTTCACCCTTAGCAACCTTCCTTGACATTACCTCGCCATTTTGCATCTTTGTTCCCTCCTCCCCCCCCCCCCCCCTCTCCTCTCCCCTCCCCGCTCCCTCCCCCTTCCCCTCTGCATATAATTGAACATAAGGGCATTTGCCCCTTCAACCTGTAAATAAGTTTACTTATGTAACTTTGTAAGTGCAGCATATCTAATCCCTACATGGATAATTAATTAATTTCCATGTCATTCAACTACGTTATTCATGCCTATGGACTCTCTCTCTTGTACTTCCCTATTTCCCCAGTTCCTTATTATCCTATTATCCAATTTTTCTCCCAGTTTTGCCACCCTTGTTCATTGTAATTTCCTTTCTCACTTAATTGTGAACCGACATGATGTGTCCTACGAATGCCGGTATATAAAAATGTTAAATAAATAAATAAATAAATAAATAAATAAATAAATAAGGAAGGAAGGGGCGTAGCATATTCAAGGATTGTGTTTGCCACAGACTCAAGTGTGCTACACTTGAGAGGACAGTGTTCATCTGTTACTTCCAAAAGGAGATCTAAAGTATTTAAGAAGACTTCAGTAAAAGATTGAGAATTGGGACTTACTTTCTGTCGTATTGGGACTTTATTCTAACCACTCAAAGGTGGATAGAAGATGGGTTAAAATTGGAAAGAGGAAAAAGCTTTCCTCAAAAGCTAATTGGACAAAGAGAATATGGATTTCTAAGGAATTGGCTTCCAGTGAATTAAAAGGCTTTACTAGAAAAATGAGGTCACAAATTGATTATTTTTATTCTCCTGGCTATATGTTCATTGACTTTATTACAATTCTGAATTGAATTCTGTAAATATTCCTCAGACATCTAATCAACTAACAGTAAAGACGATGGAAGCCACATTACTTCTCAGTGTGATTTTTAGAGACATGAGACTGTGACTATTATCAAAGCTGTGTACAGAGGGAAAAAAAGGGACTTGTACTGTGTTTATTGCAAAAGAGCCTTGGAACTATTGTTCCTCCCACAGGGAGCCCTGGAACTCAGAAAAGGTGGCTAGCCATGAAGAACAGCCTGCCCAGGGATTACACCTGCTCAGCACTGAAGTGAACTCATCTGTCAAGTTTCTTGAGTGTGTATGACAGAGAGACACTCAGTATTGGAGTGGTACTGGTGAGTGCTGGTACAGTATCAATAAAATATATTGTGATATCAACACCCCTAGTAGCCACTTCAAATTGCATAATGCCACGGTGAGAAAAAGGGGGAGAGGAGGGAATGGCAGCGAACAGAAAAATGGCAGGGGCAGAGGATTGGATGTTGCTGCAGAGCCAGCTCTGCCTGTCAGAAGTCCAATAGTACTAGTAGCAGCGAGAAGAAAGGGAGTCCTTGCCCCTACACTTAAAAGAAACATGCATGCTTTTTAAAAATCTGAATGTATGTGCATAGCTGCAAAACCCTCTCGAACTCCACCCCCAGGAACGCATCCGTTTGATCCAAGTAAACCTACACACAGACATGACATGTGCATCTCTGTTTACCCATATATGGGGCAGGCAATTTTGCAAAAGGACATTTCTATGTGTCAAACACTGTTTTATCCACAGGAGTCATTTTCCAAAATGACCCCTTTTGAGCATAGGTTTTAATACCCTCCTTTTCCTTAAAAGAAGGTGAATGAGCCTGAAAACCATGTTCCCATACTTTGAATGTAAAATTATCTTCCTTTTGCTTATTTACTTTCCAAATGCAAGAGACTCCTGGGGTAGGAGACACTGTCCTGCTGTAGGCTGGTGCCTAGCTGAGGACAGGGAACATCAAAGTAGGACTAAGAGGTCAATTTACCCAATATAAGAAGGTAAATAGTAGAATGCCCCAGGAATCTGTACTGGAGCGAGTGTTGTTTAATTTATTTATTAATAACCTAAAAAGGAAGCAATGCACGAGGTGATGGGTTTTCAGATGACACAAACTTATTCCAAGTAGTTAAAACTCAAGCAGACTACGAGGAATTGCAGGAAGACCTTGTGAGAATGGAGAACTGGCTAATATCAATGGCAAGTGATGCACCTAGGGAAAAATAATCCTGAGTCCACAATGCTGGGATCCATATTAGGAGCTATCACTCGGAAACAGGACTCTGGAGTCATTATGGACAATGCATTGAAATTTCTTCAGCAGAGGTCAAAAAAGAAAGAGTGCCACATATATAGTGCCACTCCACGCACCATTCCTGTCTGTGCTGTCATTTCAATATCTTTTGCCCTCTGGGATCACCGTGACCATTGGTTGTCATTTTTCCAATATCTTCATTTATTGCCTTCAACACTTAATGCTCCCATCTTATTTTGTAGACTTCTAGCATTTGCAAACACCTAAATGCATTATTTTTATTCTTTTTACCAACTCACTAGCAGCTGATTCAGGTAATTTGAAATCAGCTTTTTTCCAAATATTCATTGTCAGGACAACCTAATTTCTCTTTTTTAAGGCATCCTTTGTGGATATTCTGCTTCAAACCATGCACTTCTGACCACTATCAGCGTTCCCGCATTATCTAGTTTAAAGCTGCTCTATCTCCTGTTTAATTGTTAGCACCAGCAGCCTGGTTCCATTTTGGTAAAGGTGGAGCCAAGCTTCCCAGAAAAGGTTCCCTCTTTCCCTAAAAGTCCTCCAGTTCCTAACATTTATACATTTGATTTATATTCCACTTTTTCAGACATTTCAAAGCAGCCTACATTCAGGTAATCTCGTGCTTTGAAGGGTAAAATGACATGACCAAGGTCACAAGGAGCAGCAGCAAGGTTTGAACCTAGGACTATGTAGTTTGTAGCCTGCGGCTCTGACCACTAGGCTACTCCTCCACTCTAAAAGCCAAGGTCCTCCTTCCTGCATTTTTATCTTTTCCATGCAGTGATACTGGTGCTCAGCCTGACTCTGGGTTCCTGCATGTGGAACTGGGAGCATTTCTGAGAATGCTACTCTGGCAAGTCTAGATGTTATTTTACTATCTAGAAGCATAAAAGTTAGCCTCCAGAACCTCCCTCCCACACTTTCTATATGCGGTACCCACATGGACCACAACAGCAGCTCTTCCTAGTACTCTTTCCTATCTAGGCATTGAGTGAGACCCACTACTTTTGCATCAGGCAGGCAAGTTACCAAGCAATCCTCACAACCACAAGCCACCCACTGAGTTACCTATAGTACATTCCTAATGACAATGCAGTACTATCCTTACCTCCGGGACACACATCCTCAATGAGAGAGGATAATATAGCACCTAGAGAGCAGGGCCCAATTACAGGAATGCTTCTGCCACTGAAAGGTGAGCACTCCTGACTCACCTCTAGCTTCCAAAGATTATATTTATTTCCTGAGCACTAGAAGCTCTTTGCACTGGCTGCACACATACAGCCTCTCCCCAATAGAAATATAATCATATATGTTGCTTTCAGTGCAAAATATGTAATACCCTCTGTCCTACAGCTGCCTGCATCTTTTTTTTAACTCAGAAAAGAATTGAAAATTTCTTAATTAAACCAAAATGTTATTGGATTTCTTTGTAAAACTCAGGAAACTAAAGAATTCTAATAACTTTGAGAGTAAAAGAAGAATTATGCACAGATATGACTTTATACGAATGAAAATCATTACATAAAAGAAAGCCTACCTACCACACAGTTAAGAGAGTATAGAAGAGATAATGAAGGTGGGGCAGGTGGGAACTGGGATAGGGTGGGTGGATAGAAATAAAAAATGAAGGTTCAATTTCTAAGTAGCAGTTTCTGTCAAGTCACATCAGAATTAACTGAATAAAAAAGAGAAAAAGCTAGGAACATAAGAAGTTGCTATACTGGGTCAGATTAAGGATCCATCAAGCCTAGCAGTTTCCAACAGTGGCCAATCCAGGTCACAAGAACCTGGCAAGATCCCAAGCTGCTAATGCCGATAATAAGCAGTGGCTACTCCCTAAATCAACTTCACTAAGAGCAGTTTATGGACTTCTCCATGAACCTTTCCAGACCTTTTTTAAAACTAGTTAAGCCAAATGCCTTAATCACATCTAGCAATGAATTCTAGAGCTTAATTGTGCATTGAGTTTTAAAAAACCTGTCTCCCATTTGTTTTACATGAGCTACTTGCTACTTCATTTATTTATTTATTTGTTTATTTAAAAGTTTTTATAAACTGCAATTTGGGCAGATAGCTGACCGTCTAAGCGGTGTACAATAAAACATACATAGTTAAAAACAATACAGGCAAATATTTAACACGTATTGTCATTAAAATACAAAGGTACTTGTTTTAAACTGTAAAGTGCATTTGGTCATAGTTAATGATTTTGATGGAAAATAGGTGGTTAACTGATTTTGTAAGCGGCGGTGAATAGGTAGGTTTTTAACGACTTTTTAAATTCTTTTATATTCGATGTCTGTCTTAGTTCTTCCGGTAGTGAATTCCACAGAACTGGACCAGCGACAGAGAAGGCACGGCGGCGAGTTAGATCTAATCTTGTCTCTTAGTCCTTCTATTATGTAAAATAGTAAACAACCAATTCAGATTTACCCATACTTGTCCTCCATCATATTCCCCCTCAGCCCTCAGCCCCCTCAGCCATTCTATCCCCTTTATCATTTTGGTTGCCCTTCTCTGTAGCATCTCCTGTGCATCTATATCTTTTTTGAGATGCGGTGACCAGAATTGAACACAATACGCAAGGTGTGGTCTCACCATGGAGCAGTACAGAGGCATTATGACATTCTCCATTTTATTCACCATTCCCTTCCTAAGTTATTTATTTCCTAATAATTCCTAACATTCTGTTTCTACTGCCTTCAACATTCAATGTCTAGCTTGAACCCCTAGACAGTCATTTAAACCTCTACCCCAGCTGCAGATATCAGTATAACTCATTTCTTGGTTCCCAAAAACATTTAATTGAATGAAGAACCATTCAATATTCACAACAGATGAATAGCTGAACAGGTTGGTGACACTGATACAGCTGTAATAGGTTTCTCTGAAAGCTGTTAGTAGCTGTGGGTTAATAAAAGTGAAAAGATGCCTCTCAGAGCCTCTTGCCAACAACCTTCTTCCAACTGAAAGTCTCCACAGGAAATAAACTATCCCAGGCATTCCTTGGAAGAAAGGACCAATAGGAAGAGGAGAACGGCATAGAGGGGGAGATAGAGCAAACAGGAATAGACCCAATAGGAAATTCAAAAACATTCAAACAATAACCAATCAGGGCAAGGAAACCTAAGACCCTGTGGAAAACTTAAGCTGTTCAATATCATAAGATGACACCAGGTGGCAGCATAATAAAGAAAGATATACAGACACTATGGAGGCAGAACACAGGTAATCAAGCTCAATATGCTAAAAAAAAGCAGCTAGGCAGGGAAAATCCAGCATAATATGAAAAATATAAGCAGGTAAATAAAAATCAGCACAATAGAGAAATGTACTCATCCTGGGAGCAAATTTTGCATAAATTTAACTTAATTACATTTTCAAGTTTACATTCCACCTTTTGAAATCAAAACTTCTAACATGGAAAAAAGCTAGGCAAATAATAACATCACAATATGGAAAAAAAAAAAAAAAAAGCTAGACGTTTGATTCCAAGCTTCTGTGGATGGATGGTTTTCTTTGTGACTGCAGCTGTCTCTAAATCTTTGCTTTTTCAAATTATTTGGGGCAAAATAAAATGTATTTCATACCTGTGTGTCTTTCTGAGGGGGCTGTTTTAATTTAATTAACAGGGAAAGGATGGGCAAAAGGGCTTGAATTTTAATTGTTTTCTGGCTCTTAAAAAAACTGGGCCCATCTTTTAGGAAGTTGCTGGCTGTAAGTATAGTAAAACATATTCCAAAATGCTTATCCCAAATCAATTTATCAAAAATTTGTATTAACAATTATTTGGTGGAAAGAGATGTGTTATGACCATGGCTGCTGTGCAGCCTCCTCACCACCAGAGGCCCCCCATGAGCACGCTCCCCTGGCTGGCCAGGTCTTCCCTGACTATCTGCTCAATTTCCAGAACTCCCTATTTAACCCCGCCTAGCCCATGCCTCAGTGCTTCTGCATCGAGTTCCTTTGGGCTCCCTGCTTTAACCTTCTGTTTCTCGCCTTCGGGCTTCCCGCTTCCCTGCCTTGCTCTGTGGCCTTTGGGCCTCTGCTGATCCTGCTCTGTAGGCATTCAGCCTTGCCTGCCTTCTTGTTCCCTCTGTCCCTGAATCCCTTTTGGTTGCTGCCCTTTTCCTCTCCTGCTTCCCCCTACTTCCTTGCCTCGCTGACTTCGGGCATTTTGTGGTTTCATGTTCAGTGTAGTCCTTATACTGGTTTGTCTAGTCCCATCATTGTCTGTCTTACTTGCTCTGGTTCCTCTCATCCAGCTCACGCTTACCTGCATGCTATCCTGATTCCACCCATACCTGCACTCAGTTCCGGTATAACGGATCTCGCTTACCTGCATTCCCATCCAAGGTACCCACATGCTGTTCCTGGGTTTCCTGAAGTTCACCTTTACCCCCATGCTCTCACCTCTAGAGAATCTTCTCAACCAGCACCCAGCGTCAGAGACCCTTCTCAGCCAGCACCCAGTTCCAGAGGGCCTTCTCAGCCAGCACCATGCACCAGAGACCCTTCTCAGCCAGTACCATGCACCAGAGACTCTTCTCAGCCAGCACCCAGTTCCAGAGGGCCTTCTCAGCTGAGACCCAGCTTCAGGAATTCCATTATCCTGCACCCGGCTCCAGAGACTCTACTCAGCCTCACCAGATCATCTGCTATTACTCCCATCCTCCTGTCCTGTGTCACTCCTGCAGGTGGTGTTCACCACACCGGGCTACAGCCCAAAACCGTAATAAGATGGAAGTTTCATATCAGGCTATATGATAACCTTCTGGGTTATCAAGGCCATAATCTCTGTAATCATCAACTGCCATCCACCCTCCAATTTTTTTAAAGGTTTTTTTTAAGCAATTAAAATGTGTATGACACAAAATAGGTAGGAAAAAAGTCACATACTTACATTAGTTTTGTGAAAAACTGGAGAATATTTGTAAATGTTCATAAATCAATATGGAATAGTCTGCCGTCAAATCTAAATAATTCATTGAATGGCTGGCATTTTAATAGATTTAGATTTGATGGTGGACTATGTGTGTGTGAAAGAGATCAAATGTGCATGAGTGTGTAAGGGTAAGTATGTATGTTTATATTAAAGAGAGCATGTGTTTGTGTGAGAGAGAATGAACATATGTATGTTAGAGAGCATATGTATATGAGAGAGAGAGAGAGAGAGAGAGGAGAAAGTTTGTGGGACTCCTCCCTCCCAATCCACGACAATCTCAGGGTGATTAGAAATCAAAAGTTCCCAAGTATGAAGAACGTGGGATTTTTTAATCCTTATTTGTTTTTATTAATGCTTGTTATTTGATATATCTGCTTCTTTGAAGTATTTTATTGATATTTAGGAAATTTTTAAAATTTTTACATGATATTTTTATTATGGAATATTCCATTCATCAGCTGTTTTGAAATATTTATTCTTTTTATGAGTATGGTTTTACTATTTTGATTGATGTTTTATATATCTTGATATTATTGTTTGTTTTATGTGGAATGGATGTTTCTATTGTTGCATTACATACAGAGTCTAGCCTGTTGCGATTTCCAGTGCAATTAGTCTGCAAGTTTATGGTCACTTTAATCTGTATTTAGTGAGGGTCTGTCCATGTTCTGCATGTGTGATTGAGGTGAGGGATTCTGCTAGTGTGTAGCTTCTGTGTAAGGATGTGATGCAGTACAGCTTGTTGTGTTTTCCTCATAGGCAATATATTAGTGTTCCAGGCCCACTGCAGTGTGCATTTTCATAGGTACTTTTGTTGCTGTTGGAGTCCTGGGAGTTAGTGCTTTTTTTGGAAATGACAGGTTTGCTAGATATATGCTAGACACAATATTATAGAAGAGGCTTCACTAATGATCTGTCAATGGCATGATCAATTCCTTTTTTTTTTCTGCTGGCTATACCTCTTCCTATGCATCCCAGTAACCCTCTGACTGTTTCACTACCTGTGTTTGTGAAGGAGCCCTAGGAGATATAGATAATAAGTTTGAAGGGGTAGCTATTGGTGGTAGAGAGGAAAGGTAGGAGGCAGAGCAAGGGAGGGGCTGAAAGCAAGGCAAGGAAAGGACTGGAAAAGGGCAGCTGATGGGTTTTTCTCTTTCAAAAAAGTCGGCAGCCCTAGAGCATAGCTAATCACTGGCAGCTAGCACATGTATTTTATTTTTAAATGTAAAGATTTTCCTAAGAAATGAACACTATCAAATCCCTAAAAACTTGTATAAGAACATTCCAGTATTACTGCAGCATTATTTTCACGACCATTTATTTTCATGATTATACATTGAGCTACAAAGTCTTCTCAATATATTCTTCAAGTATTGTAAAGATAATGATCTGGTTATGAACCTAGGTAAAACTAAGATTATGACCTTCAGTAGAAGGATTAGAAATAAGCCCTGGATTACTGATAAAACCAAAGTTGGAATAGTCAAGGTTTAAAAACACTTACTGTGGAAATCTTATTCTTGCCAAGTCCGTTTGGATCACACACAAGGAAGAAGGCTTTTTAAAAAGTAAACAAACTGCTTTTTGCAATCCCATCATAGATTTGACTCTAACTCGATTCCGATGACAAGATATTTCTGTTACGATCCCGGTCACTAGACTAGTGACCGGGAGCTTACCTCTCTCACCCGCGCTGCGAACCGCCGGGTTCGGGGCCCTCCACGCGGCTTGGCAGCGGCGTCTCCACGAGGGAGACGTCGCCGGAGACTCCTCCCCTCGGCGAGGGAACGCGCGCGCGCGAAGGGCAGCGTTTTGTGCTGTCAGCACCCGGATGTGCTGACACGCCCCCCGTGACGTCAGACGCCGACCGGGGGATTTAAACCGGGCTCTTTCCTCACCCAAGTGCCTTGCAACGAGGTTCCTTCTTTGAAGAGCTAGTTGCCGTCGTTCCTGTTCCCCGCTGATTGCCTGCCTGCCTGCTTGATTCCTGCCTGGTTCCTGGATTCCTGCTTGTCTTCAGCCTGCCTTGATTCCGGTTTGTAACTCCGATTCCTGCTTGTCTTCAGCCTGCCTTGACTCCGGTCCGTGACTCCGATTCCTGCTTGTCTTCAGCCTGCCTAGACTCCGGTCCGTGACTCCGATTCCTGCTTGTCTTCAGCCTGCCTTGACTCCGGTCCGTGACTCCGATTCCTGCTTGTCTTCAGCCTGCCTTGACCCCGGTCCGTGACTCCGATTCCTGCTTGTCCGCAGCCTGCCTAGACTCCGGTTCGTATTCCACTCCTGGGCTTCTCCGTCCTCGCCTAAGTCCCAGCGGTCCGGGTCCCTACGGGCTCCTCCCGGGGGGACCTCGGGCTTCCAGGGCGAAGACTCCTAAGTCCTAGCGACCCGGGCTCCCACAGCTCCTCTGGAGGAGTCACGGGTTTCCAGGTGAAGCTCCATCTGCCCAGTGGGAGTTCTGCCTCCCGACTGCCCCCTCGGGTCAGTCGGCCTAAGGATCCACTTCCGGATTTCGTCCTTCGTAACAGTTTGCAAGGCCATGGATCCGGTGGATCTCGCTGGTCTCCAGGCCATTCCGGGCCTGGCTCAGCGCCTGGTACAACAACAACAGGTTCTGGATTCCCTGGTAGCCACGGTGGAGCAAATGGCTACCCGTATGGACGCAGAACCTCCGGCACCAGTTCCTGTGGTCGCACCTACGCCGGTAGTTACGCTCCAGACGCCTACACAGCTGCCTGCTCCTTCACGCTACGCTGGAGACGCCAAGGGGTGTCGCGGGTTTTTGAATCAGTGTTTCGTGCGATTTGCCTTGCTTCCGAATCAGTTCCCTACGGATTCTGTCAAGGTCGCTTATATTTTTTCCCTACTGGATGGGAAGGCTCTGCACTGGGCTTCACCGATGTGGGAGAAAAGTGATCCTACTCTCACCAATTTGGATCTCTTTGTGGCTGGGTTTCGTGCAGCCTTCGACGAGCCAGCCCGTCAGACCTCTGCCACATCGGAATTATTGCAACTCCGGCAAGGGGGCCGTACTCTGGCCGAGTATGCCTTGGAGTTCTGCACCCTCGCTCTTGAGGTGGGTTGGCGTGACGATGCTCTTCGGGGAATTTTCCTTGAAGGATTGGCTGGTCGGATCAAGGACGTACTAGCCGCCCGGGACCTTCCCGAAGGATTAGACTCACTCATAGAGCTAGCTGGACGTATCGACCTACGTTTGCAACAGAGAGCTCGGGAAGTACGCCCTCCGAGACGCCTGTCCCCGCTAGCTCCGGCATTCTCGAGACCGCTCACTCCGATGCCCAGGTCGTCGGTCGCCTCGGCCGAGGCTTCTGCTGAAGAACCTATGCAGTTAGGACGCACTTCCCTAACTGAAGAAGAGAAACGCCGCCGGCGGACACTGGGGTTGTGTCTTTACTGCGGTGGTAAGGGGCATTTCCTTTCCCAGTGTAAGGAACGGCCGGGAAACGCCCACGCCTAGGAAGGAAGGAGGAGTACCTCCTGGGCTGTTTCAACGCTGCTCCTCAATGTACAGTGCCTGTAACTCTGAGGTTCTCAGAGGACACTTTTTCTACTCAGGCCTTGATTGACTCCGGGGCTGGGGGTAACTTTATCACTCGAGAGCTGGTACAAAAGCTTCACTTGGACACAGTTCCCCGTGACCCACCTCTCTGCATTACCTCTATTCAAGGAACACCTTTACCGGGCAGTATCTCTCTTGTCACCACTCCGATCTTCCTTCGCACTGGTCTGTTACATGAAGAAGAGATCTCTTTCCTGGTATTGGAGAAGTCTGTATATCCCATAGTTTTGGGTCTGCCCTGGTTACAACTTCACTCACCCGTGATTCGCTGGGATGACCTGCAAATCGCACAGTGGAGTTCTCATTGCCTACAGCATTGCATCAAGGCCACGGTGGTTCCGCCTATCCCCTTGGCTCATGCTGGGTTGAAACTTCCTGACCAGTACAACGACTTCTCTGACGTGTTTTCCAAGGACAAGGCGGAATTATTACCTCACCATCGTCCTTTCGATTGCTCTATTGAGCTGCTCCCTGATACGACTCCGCCACGAGGTAGGGTGTACCCCCTCTCTCTGCCCGAAACAAGAGCTATGTCCGATTATATTAAGGAGAATCTCGCCAAAGGATTCATCCGTGCATCCAAATCACCTGCCGGGGCCGGATTCTTCTTTGTCGCTAAAAAGGACGGTTCCTTACGCCCTTGCATTGATTACCGGGGCTTAAATGCTATCACCAAGAAGGACCGGTATCCGTTGCCACTGATTCCCGAGCTACTGGACAAGCTTCAGGGGGCTCGGGTGTTTACTAAGCTGGACTTAAGGGGGGCCTATAACCTGGTGCGCATCCGTCCCGGCGACGAGTGGAAAACCGCTTTCAATACCCGGGACGGACACTACGAGTATCTGGTTATGCCCTTTGGTCTATGCAATGCGCCAGCAGTATTCCAGCACCTCATGAATGAGGTACTCAGGGAGTTGCTCAACTCCTGCGTTATTGTATACTTGGATGACGTTCTTATCTTTTCACGAGATTTGGATACGCATCGTAGTCAAGTCCGACAAGTACTCCAAATCCTCCGAGAGCATCAGCTCTACGCCAAATTGGAGAAATGTATCTTTGAGCGGGACTCGTTGCCCTTTCTTGGGTATATTGTATCCGCCACCGGATTCAGCATGGACCCCGAAAAAGTCTCCGCCATCAAG
The DNA here is from genome assembly GCF_901001135.1 of Rhinatrema bivittatum. NCBI lineage: Eukaryota > Metazoa > Chordata > Amphibia > Gymnophiona > Rhinatrematidae > Rhinatrema > Rhinatrema bivittatum. The sequence goes on along the minus strand of NC_042616.1, from coordinate 670,999,982 downwards.
AAGTGGCCTCAACCTGTGGGCCTAAAGGCATTACAACGTTTTTTAGGTTTTGCAAACTTTTACAGGCACTTCATACCCGGATATTCACGATTAGTGGCACCTCTGACCGCTCTGACTAAAAAAGGAGCAGACACACAACACTGGACTCCGGGGGCTTGCAAAGCTTTCCAAGATTTGAAAGATGCGTTTCTGCAAGAGACTTGCCTCCGCCATCCGGACCCGTTACGCCCTTTCGTAGTGGAGGTAGATGCTTCCAGTGTGGCGGTAGGAGCAGTTTTGTCTCAGCATTCTGCATCTGGTCAATTGCTACCTTGCTCCTTTTTCTCTAAGAAGTTTACACCAGCCGAGAACAACTACGGGATCGGCGATAAGGAGCTCCTGGCCATTAAGCTGGCTTTCGAAGAATGGAGGCAATGGCTGGAGGGAGCCCAACATCAGGTCACGGTGTATACCGATCATAAGAATTTGGAATTCTTATCACAAGTCCAACGCCTTAACCCAAGGCAGGCTCGTTGGTCTCTATTTTTCAGCCGATTTGATTTCATCCTTAAGTACCGTCCGGCTACTAAGAACGTTTGTGCTGATGCATTGTCTCGGAACTCCATCCTTGAGGAGGAAGATGATCCTCCACAGTATATCATCGATCCAGCTAAAGTTTCCCTTGCAGGCACCGGTATTTCCTCAACCGACAAAGTAATTGTTCCTCGCCGAGATAGGAGGAGGGTGCTGGAATGGGCCCACGACTCCCTTTCGGGAGGTCATGCCGGTCAAGGGAGAACTTTGACACTTTTGAATCGGTACTACTGGTGGCCCCGAGTACGACAGGACGTACACGAATATGTGGCTTCGTGCCCCGTTTGTGCCAGACAAAAGCCGCTGGTTGGACGTCCTTGGGGTCTGCTGCAGCCTCTGCCTATTCCTGCCAAACCCTGGACCCACATCGCCACGGATTTCGTGGTGGATCTGCCTCCGTCGTAGGGACATACGGTGATCTGGGTCACGGTGGACCGGTTCTCCAAGATGGTCCATCTGGTACTGCTGCCCAAACTTCCATCGGCCCCGGAGTTGGCACGTCTCTTTATTCTGCACATCTTCCGAGCACATGGTCTTCCACAGAGTATCGTGTCGGATCGTGGTTCACAGTTCACGGCGCGCTATTGGCGTGCTATCTGCAAGAAGTTTGGAGTGCAGCTAAATCTATCTACCGCTTTCCACCCCCAAAGTAATGGGCAAACGGAGCGTATGAACCGGTCACTCAAATTGTTTCTTCGCAGCTTCATCACCGAAAAGAGGGATAATTGGGTCTCTCTATTGCCTTGGGCTGAATTTGCGTACAACAATCACCAACACTCCGTTACGGGTCATACTCCGTTCCAAGTCGTCTTTGGAAGACATCTTCAGCCTCCAATACCGCTTCCCTTGGAGGTTCCCTCACCAGCGGTTCAGTCTATAGCTTCCCAGCTCCATCGACTCTGGAAAGTCCTTCAGCAGCGACTATCGATGGCAGCTCAGAGAACTCGTACAGTGGCAGATCGTCATCGGCGTTCTGCGCCAGAATTGGTCCCTGGTACTAAGGTTTGGCTGAGCACCAAGAACCTGCGCTTCCCAGGCCACAGTCACAAGTTAAAACCCAGGTTCTGTGGTCCTTTCTCCGTGGCAGAACGAATTGGCATGGTATCATACAGGTTACGCCTCCCGTCTCGTCTGAGAGTTCACAATGTGTTTCATGTCTCCCTCCTGAAACCAGTAGTATACTCACGTTTTCATCGGCCTACTCCAGATGATGTTTCTGCTTCCTCTCCTGGGGAACCTGTGTACCAAGTTCATGAAGTTCGGGATGTGCGCTTCGCTAACCGTCGATGGGAGTATCTACTGTCCTGGGAGGGTTGCGGTCCAGAGGAGGACTCCTGGGAACCTGCCCGTAATATTTTGGATAAGTCATTGTTGACACAGTTTCATTTGGACAATCCCGGGAAGGCCGGTCCTCTTCGGAGGGGGCGTAAGAGGGGGGGTACTGTTACGATCCCAGTCACTAGACTAGTGACCGGGAGCTTACCTCTCTCACCCGCGCTGCGAACCGCCGGGTTCGGGGCCCTCCACGCGGCTTGGCAGCGGCGTCTCCACGAGGGAGACATCGCCGGAGACTCCTCCCCTCGGCGAGGGAACGCGCGCGCGCGAAGGGCAGCGTTTTGTGCTGTCAGCACCCGGATGTGCTGACACGCCCCCCGTGACGTCAGACGCCGACCGGGGGATTTAAACCGGGCTCTTTCCTCACCCAAGTGCCTTGCAACGAGGTTCCTTCTTTGAAGAGCTAGTTGCCGTCGTTCCTGTTCCCCGCTGATTGCCTGCCTGCCTGCTTGATTCCTGCCTGGTTCCTGGATTCCTGCTTGTCTTCAGCCTGCCTTGATTCCGGTTTGTAACTCCGATTCCTGCTTGTCTTCAGCCTGCCTTGACTCCGGTCCGTGACTCCGATTCCTGCTTGTCTTCAGCCTGCCTAGACTCCGGTCCGTGACTCCGATTCCTGCTTGTCTTCAGCCTGCCTTGACTCCAGTCCGTGACTCCGATTCCTGCTTGTCTTCAGCCTGCCTTGACCCCGGTCCGTGACTCCGATTCCTGCTTGTCCGCAGCCTGCCTAGACTCCGGTTCGTATTCCACTCCTGGGCTTCTCCGTCCTCGCCTAAGTCCCAGCGGTCCGGGTCCCTACAGGCTCCTCCCGGGGGGACCTCGGGCTTCCAGGGCGAAGACTCCTAAGTCCTAGCGACCCGGGCTCCCACAGCTCCTCTGGAGGAGTCACGGGTTTCCAGGTGAAGCTCCATCTGCCCAGTGGGAGTTCTGCCTCCCGACTGCCCCCTCGGGTCAGTCGGCCTAAGGATCCACTTCCGGATTTCGTCCTTCGTAACAATTTCAAGATAAAATATATTCTCAGTTTATAGATGTCAGCTTGGAAGAAGATCAAGAAGTGGTTATAGGTGGGATGAAGTCCTATCTTTTTTTTTGAGGGAGACGTATGCACATTTGCCAGACTGAGAAAGTTTCTGGTCAGAATTCTGGGAAGTGGCTTGCTGGAATGCCAACCACAGTGAAGGCCAGTGCATGCAAATATATCTCATGTGGAACCGTACGGTCAGAGCCGGCCCAAGCACCAGATGAACTAGGCAGATGTCTGGAAGAGCCCAGTTTTGGGAGCGGTGCTGTGAAAGGGCTTAAGCTGTCTGGCAGTGCTATTCCAGTCTGACCATTCCCCCGTGCTGAGTGCTGCCCAAGTTTCCAAGAAAAGGAAGGCAGTAAAGGGGCAAAAGAGATCTCCCCTGGAGGCATCTTTCCCCATCTGTAAGGGTCGCTGAAGTCCAAATTGGGCAGCAGTGATCCCTATATCCAAATGACACTGGCTGGCCCTGAGACCGGTGCCATTTTGTTGTACCTTCCCACAACACTACCACTAGGAGTTTAAAAAGTAGGTGCTTTACAGTTCTCTGGGTCATAGCATATGGCACAGGGCCTATACATTGCATATCCATTGTGGTGAATTTTCATACATATCCTCGGACGTACACATGGGCGCGCATATTATAAAATCAGGGATCAGCGCAGGCAAGGGGGGTGCACAAATGTGCACGCTGCACGCGCTGATGCCCACGGGCTTCCCCTGTCCCCTCCCCCTAGCCTGATCTTCCCACCCCTTCCCCTAGCCTTTCCACGCCCCTTTCATCCTGCCGGCACGCGATCCTCTGACACATCAGCAAATGGCCGCTGTGCCGGAGGCCTCTGGCCCTGCCCTCGTCCTGCCCTCGTCCTGCCCCATCCTGTCCCCGCCCCTTCCCTTTTGTAAAGCCCTGGGACTTAGACAAGTCCCGGGGCTTTATGTGCGTCGCCGGGCCTTTATAAAATAGGCCCGGCGCGCGTAGGGCTTTTAAAATCAGCCCCACTGTGAATATCCTGAAAACCAATCAGACTGGGTGGTCCCTGAAGATTGGGTTGAGAATTTATAATATTGATTTGAGCAAAATGAGATTTTGTTTTGTACCACGCAGCAGCAACAAGACAGCATCTATCTCACTCGGTTGTCTTGATAAGTGAGAAATATATATAAATATCTTCCACGTATGAGAACATCTCTTTCTAGCATAGTATAGAAATCTGAATTTGTCTTTGTTTCCTTGCTGCTTACCGTACAGTTGAAAAAAAAAAAAGATGAAGTTACCTCAGCCCTGCAACGTTAATCAATCAGCTTAATAACTCTTTGTTTCATGGGTGGTGTCTGAACCGCTCCTCTAGCAGCTAGTCAGCATGAATTGTGTCTTTAATTCCCTGTTTTTCCAGAAACGCCTGGATACAATAAGAGTTTCAAAAAAGGGGAAGTTACAGGTTCTGTTAAATCAATAACGGAGTGAAAAAAATATTTATGACTTTTTAGTTATTTCTAAAGGAGTTTTTTCTAATGATCCCAACATGAAGTTTCTGTTCACGGCCAATACTGAGTCATGAAAAATCCCCTAGCATAAGCAATGTTCTGTCTTGCTAGGGTTACTCCTAAGGGGTGAGGTTACAGCATATGTGCTGACATTATCACTACTAACTGTATGCTAACTACCCAGACATTCTCCAGGCAGGGCTTTCGCAAAGCAATTTGTCTCTGTGTTTGTTTTTTTTTTTTTTTTATAAAAAGATATTCTATCAATTAAGGGCCAGATTTAAGAAACAAGCCAAAGGAGGGCTATAAAAATGTCCAGTGTCAGCGTGCTTGCGCAAATTTTAAATTAGTACATCTTTTGCCTCAGGCTTTAATTTTCTGCAGCTTCTGGGAGGGAAAAAAATCTCTATAGAAAACTATTAAGAGCATAAGAATATAAGAGCATCCTGTCTCTGACAGTGGCAAGTCCGGATCACAAATACCCATCAGATCCCCAATAAATTATGCAAGTACAAGTTTGTACAAAAAGTGCTGCAGGACTTCGGCCCAGGAAGAGGTTACACAGCTAGCATTGCCTGTGAGCGCTTTACAGCCACACAAATCCACCCAGTTTTCAAACACAAGGTACCCATGCACTCTGAGGTCCATATTCAAAAGCCATTTAGACGGATAACTCACAAGTTATCCTGCTTCTGAGCAGGTCTAAAGTAATCCGGCCTTGTATGGCTGGATAACATGTTACTTAACCGGATATCTTGAAAAGATATCCTGATAACCTAACAAAATGCAGGCTGAGAGGGTCCAATCCCCTTCCTTCCCCCCTCCTCCAGCACTGGAAGCTTAAGCTCTTTCAGAACAGCACTGGGGGTGTGGATAGTGGGGCAGAGGGTCCCAGCTTGTTTAAAGAAGGTATCGTGGGGGGGGGGAGGGGAATGGAGCGGGCCAGGGGGATGGTGGGTAGGCAAAAGGACTCTGCTTTGTGTGATGGGGGGGAGAAGGTGGGAAGGCAGCCCGATCTCCACTTTAACTAATGATCGCGACCGGGGACCCGGGCCGACATACAATGCTGGCCACTTGAGAAATCTTTAGAAAGGTGTGGGGGGGTTTGAGGAGAGTATGGCCTGTCAGAGCATTGCTAGCATGTTTTGGGGGAGGTGAGGAAGGGAAGGGAGTGGCCCTCTTAGCTTGCAATTTTTTAGGTCATGACAGCACAACAAGATATCCGGTTAAGTAGCACGTTATCCGGTCACACAAGGCCGGATAACCAAAAACCTACCGGGCTATATTCAAACATAGCTGCTTAGGTTTTTTGTTATCTAACTGTATGTAGCTGGATAATTTTTGACTGGTATATTCAGTGGGACATTTATCATGAATAAACCAGTGATAAATAGTCTAAATAATCAGATAACGCGAGTAGATTTTACTTGCATTATTTAGATGCATTTACCCTCCATAAATTGGCTTTTACATAGAAACATAGAAATGATGGCAGAAAAAGACCAATCAGCCCATCCGGTCTGCCCATCAAGCTCCCACACTTATTTTCCCATACTTATCTGTTTCACTGACCACCAAGTTCAGGGCCCTTGTTGGTAACTGTTTGATTCAAACTTCCTGCCACCCCCTGCCATTGATGCAGAGAGTAATGTTGGAGTTGCATCAAAGGTGAGCATAAGGCTTAATGATTAAGGGTAGTAACCGCCGCATCAGGCAAGTTACCCCTATGCTTGTTTACCCAGACTGCGCAGATCCATGCCTTGTTGGATGTTGTCTGAATGTGAATCCTGTTTTCCACATTTCTCCCTGCCGTTGAAGCAGAGAGCAACGTTGTACAAGTCAGGCGATGAAATAACCAGTTTACTAATTAGTCTACCAGTTCACCCAGTCCATTTGCAGCTTGTGAAGATCCTCCTGGCTCTTCAGCCTGAAGTCCTCCAATATCTCCCAGACCCGCCTCCCCCCAACCCCGTCATTTTTTCACTGTAACTGGGTAACTTATCCACTAACCGGCCTACTGAACATGGACCTCATTGTGTTTGAATTTGAGCTTAATATGAGAATAAAAGTGCATGCAAATACTTATATGATGTTGAACAAAAATATATGTTAAACTATTAAAATGGTAACTTTCAAACCGGCGCATGGACACACGATTGCCTGCATACATTGGCCTGCGCCCGTATGGACGGGCAGCCATTTTATAACCTACGCATTCATATGCACGCATGTTATAAAATAGTGTGGCCGCACGTACATGTGTGCCAAATTTTAAGTAGGCATGCGCATATGCACGCAAATCTCGCTTCCACCGCGTAAGTCGGTGGATTTTAAAAGTGGCGCGCGCCGATGCCATTGCCAGTAAAACCAGTTCACCCAGTTAAGGGGTAGGTCCTCCAAACCCCCCTAGTTTAATAGCCTTCACCCCCTCCCCATTAGCCCTGACACTTAAAATCCCGCATATTTACCTGTTTTTCTTTATTTTAGGCCAAGGGTCAAGGCAGGTGGCAAACAAGCATAGACAGGGTACAATGCAAGAGGTCAGGTCCAGGCCACACACAATCATGGTCAGGTCCAAAGCAAGAGGTCAGAACCAGAAGATCAAGCCAAGGATGGATGAAGACACACAAGAGACACTGGATGAGACAGCTGAGCAGGGCAAGGCTGGACGAGATGGGCTGGGCAAAGCAAGGCTAGAGCACAGGAACAACCAGGAACTCAGGAGCAGCACACACTGCTCTAGGGAGGAGCCAGTGATGTTATGAGAGGGCAACACAGCTGAGTTCTTGCCACGGGTCCTTTAAGACTGGAGCTATCGTGAGTATGCGCACCTAGGTGAAGTCAGGGGGAGTGGCAGCTGGTGGCATCCAGTGCCGAGCTGAGCAGTATTCACTAGGGGTGTGCATTCGTTTTGAACGAATGCGCATTCTGCAACGTATAGGTCCCTATTCGTTGCATTCGTGGGTCTGCAAAACGCATGGCGAACCCCCACAAATGCAACGTATCATTACTGAATTTTTCCCTGTTTTAAGGAGCAAATTTAAACAAAACTAATTAAAACTCCCACCCTCCTGACCTCCCCCAAGACTTAGCAAAAGTCCCTGGTGGTCCAGTGGGGGTCCTGGAGCGATCTCCTGCACTCGTGCCATCAGCTGCCAGTATTCAAAATGGCGTCAATAGCCTTTGCCCTTACTATGTCACAGGGGCTACCGGTGCCATTGGTCGGCCCCTGTCACATGGTAGGAGCAATGGACGGCCTGCGCCATCTTGTGCTCCTACCATGTGACAGGGGCCGACCAATGGCACCAGTAGCCCCTGTGACATAGTAAGGGCCAAGGCTATCAGCTCCATTTTGAATACTGGCAGCCGACGGCGCAAGGGCAGGAGATCACTTCAGGACCCCCGCTGGACCACCAGGGACTTTTGGCAAATCTTGGGGGGGTCAGGAGGGTGGGGGTGGTCCAGCGGGGGTCCTGGAGTAATCTCCTGCACTCGCATCGTTGGCTGCCAGTATTCAAAATGGCGCTGATAGCCTTTGCCCTACTATGTCACATGGTAGGAGCACAAGATGGCGCCGGCTGTCCATTGCTCCTACCATGTGGCATGTGGGTTGGGGTGGGTTTTTTTTTGTTTTTACAACTTTAATGGGAAATGAATACCGAATTCAACTAATGGATGGATCGGGTTCCCCCCCCCGCCCCCCCCCATTGACAGAATGCAACATATTTGGGTCCCGACGAATACCGAATCCAACGAATACTTTCCATCTGCACATCTTTAGTATTCACAATGCGAGGCGGCGTTCTGGCTGCAAAACAGGTCCAGCAGCTTTGGGGGTGAGTGAGGCAGCTCGTAGGGCCATCCCGTGAGCCGCCAGCTTACTGCTGGCTAAAACAGCACTTAGCTGAATAAGGCACCTAGACCTTTGAAATTGTACTCATAAAACCACAAGTCCTGCTGTGCTTTCTCTACAAGATTTGCTTACAGAATTTTTTATGTGGGTTTTTTTTTTCCATTTTACAAAATTACAAGAAACTAAGGCCTTGGGCAAAAGATAGGCCATGACTAAATTATCTACAAGACAGTTTTCTTTCATTATTTTTTTCTTTTTTTGCCCTGATGCTTTCTTAGTTCCAATCTGGCTCTAAATCTGTTTGCAAATGATATAAAGCACTGCCTTATTCTGAGTGCAAGAACTTTAAGGGTCATTTTGTAACCTCGCTCATAAGTTAGCCAGCAAGTTCGTGCATAAGTTACACCAATTATGAAAGCACATAAGTTCACTTTGAAAGTTATGCTATTAAAACCATGCACACATAATTACACCTGCTGTTTGGCATGAATAGTTTTGCCAAGAGAATTTACACACGGGGAGGAAAACGTTCAAAACTGCTCACGTGCGCCCATTTTATGTGGTGCACGCAAAATTGTTACTGTATTTTATAAACCTGCATGGATACGATATGCGCAGGTTCTAAAATATGAATATTTATGAGTGAATATATAATCGCACATGTAAAAACCACGAACTGCGCAAGTTCAGACTTATCCAGAAAAGTAGCGGCACTTATCTGGATAAGTTCCAATTTATGTGGCTAAGTAGCACCACTTAGCTGGAGAAGACTGAAAAGTGCTACTTGTTTATCTAAGCAGTGCCTTTTGGACTTGTCCTGCTATGTAACATAGCTATGTAACATGTAGCAGAAGTCAGAATTAAGACAGATAGGAGTGCGCAAATGATATACCCACGTATTTGTGTTGTATTAGAGGACCCTTGGGCCAAGTCAAGATTGTCGCTACCTATGGGGAGGAGTCCTGCAAGTTCTCACCATCAGCAGGCAGTCCCCAGCAAAGCAGAGACTGGTCAGGACCTTCGCCTATACCAGCCCATGTTCCCTTCAGGTTGAGCCTTTGGGTGCCGAGGCCAGCAAGACTTATGTGGGCTTTCTGCTGGGAGCAGAAGAGAAGGTCTGTAGTTAGCTAGAGTTTGTAGGCAGGTGCCGGTCAGGCATATGCGAGGTCCAGGCAGTGGTCAGAAGCAGGTGGAAGTTAGGCGTATCTGAGGTACAGGCATTGATGAGAGAGGGGGGGGGGGGTATCTGTCCAAAGAAGGGCAAGAGGGATGGATAGGCAGGGTAGGCAGGTGTGGGCTGGAACAAGCGGGCAACGGAGGATGGAACAGGCTGGAAGGAAGCCTGGAAACAAGTCGGATGAGAACTAAAGACAAGTTGGATGAAGGCTAGAACACGGCTGGAAACGAAGACTGGAACAAGGCTGGAGATGAAGGTAGGGACCAGGCGGAGAAGCAACGCACACTATTCGATAGAGCTGGACCTGTTTCTGAAGCAGGTAGTGTTTCGGGAGCTGCCCTTATAGAGGGCAGCACTAAGGACGCCATCAATAGGGGCTATGGGGACTTTCCTGTCACGGCACCTTTAAGAGAGGCAACGTCAGTGCGCTCGCAAGCTAGGGAGAGGCGTGGCATGCAGAGGCAGGTGGCATCCTGCTACGTGTGTACAAGCAGTGTTTCACCACATCTCGGGATTAGGATGACTGGACCAGCTCCAGAGGTGAGAACGGTAGTTCGTAGGGATAGCGTGCGGACTGCCAATCGCAACAATTTGTACTTCAAATTTTAAAGAGATACACGAGTAGATTTTACCTGCGTTATGTAAACGCATTTACCCTCTGTAGATTGGCTTTTACATGCATAAGCCAGGGGATTTTATAACATGCACAAGGCAATGAAATAACCAGTTTACTAATTAGTCTACCAGTTCACCCAGTCCATTTGCAGTTTGTGAAGACCCTCCTGGCTTTTCAGCCTGATGTCCCCCCATGTCACCCAGACTCCCCAATCCAGTCATTTTTTCACTTTTAAGATGTTTACATAAGAACATAAGAAATTGCCATACTGGATCAGACCAAGGAACCATCAAGTCCAGCATCCTGTTTCCAACAGTGGCCAATCCAAGTCACAAGTACCTGGCAAGTACCCAAACATTAAATAGATCTCAAACTACTATTCCTCAGTGATTAATAGCATTTTATGGATTTTTCTTCTAGGAACTTATCCAAATCTTTTTTAAATCCAGTTACATTAACTGCCGTAACTGTGTACTATGAAAATGAATTCCAGAGCTTAACTATGCACTGAGTGAAAAATGAACTACTTGCTAACTTCATGGAGTACCCCAGTCCTTCTAATGGATGGAGAGTAATTTACCAATTTACATTAACCTGTTCAAGTCCTTTCATGATTTTATAGACTTCTATCATATCCCCCCTCAGTTGTCTCTTCTCCAATCAGAAGATCCCTAACTTCTTTAGCCTTTCCTCATAGGGGAGCTATTCCATACCCCTTATCATTTTGGTTGCCCTTCTCTGCACTTTCTCCAGTGCAACTTTATCTTTTTTGAATACTGTGTACAATTCTGATGACCAGAATTGCACATAGTATTCAAGGTGCGGTCTCACCATGGAGTGATACAGAGATGTTATGACATTCACAGTTTTGCTATTACCTTCCTAATGTTTATGATCACTTACACCAGATATTGAGCAGAAGTAAAAGGCTTAAACGCATCACTTTGGCAGGTTGTAAAATAGCAACTTATGGTCATAAATATCGGCCCTTACCTGAATGTCTTTTGCTAATTTATTCGTGGTTCCTGATTGATGTGAATATGTTGCTGTTTTTTAAATAGCATATACTCTCATATATATTATTGTACGCAAGCACATGCATTTTTTTATGCACACATCTTTTGAAAATTCACCTTTTACTTTTTCAAATCAAACATTTTGTACATAAGTCCCAATCTTACCTAGACTCCATCCCCTGAAAAGCCTCTCCCATCTGCGCATAAAACTACACGCATACAGTGTGCATGTGCATAATTTTACGCAGTATCAGTCATACAATTTTTTGAAAGATCTTTTTTTGCGGGTAAAGCACTGTAAATTATGCAGAGACAGTCACTTCCACTGGTACAAAGATATACACAGAACTTTTTTTAATGCCAATTTACAATACAATATAAAGAAATCGTAAACAGGAATAATGGAGTCAATTTTTAAAGGGATTTTGCATATAAAATAGCATATATGCATAAATAACATGCACACCGATATGCGCTATTTAATAAATGTTGAGAGTACACGTGTATATGCTATTTTATAAATGTTAAGTATGCTTGTGTATTTTCCATTTTGCACATACATTTTACTGGGAAAAAAAAAGGGAGTGGGCTAGCAGGGTGTTCCAGAGCTGGGTAGTTGCTATTTTGTATGAGAGACTTGCATATACATTACGGAATTTATTCAAGCACCTTTACACCTGCTAATTGACTTGTGCAAGTGAAATTGGGCATGTCTTTTGCCTGCAGTTTTGGGTAGGAGGTCTGAGTGAACTGGTGGGCAATCAGGGTGAAATGCTAGAGGGTCTTGCTGAGAAGAACTGGGCGAACTGGTGGCGGTATTGGCAAACTGTTGATTTCAAGTACACATGCACAAGTATTTTTTAAATGGTTTGCACACAAACTTTAGAAAATATCTGCCTCTGGGGCGGATTTTAAGAGCCCTGCTCGCGTAAATCCGCCCGGATTTACGCGAGCAGGGCCTTGCGCGCCGGTGCGCCTATTTTACATAGGCCTGCCGGCGCGCGCAGAGCCCCGGGACTCGCGTAAGTCCCGGGGTTTGTCGAGGGGGGCGTGTCGGGGGCGGGGCCGATCGGCGCGGCGTTTTGGGGCGTGTCGGCGGCGTTTCGGTGGCGGGCCCGGGGCGTGGTTTCGGCCCGGGGCATGGTTTCGGCCCGGGGCGGTCCGGGGCGTGGCCGCGCCCTCCGGAACCGCCCCCGGGTTGCGTCTAGGCGCGCAAGCGGCCCGCTGGCGCGCAGGGATTTACTTCTCCCTCTGGGAGGCGTAAATCCCCCAACAAAGGTAGGGGGGGTTTAGACAGGGCCGGGGGGGTGGGTTAGGTAGAGGAAGGGAGGGGAAGGTGAGGGGAGGGCGTTAGCGAATTCCCTCCGAGGCCGCTCCGATTTCGGAGCGGCCTCGGAGGGAACGGAGGTAGGCTGCGCGGCTCGGCGCACGCCGGCTACACGAAATCGGTAGCCTTGCGCGCGCCGATCCAGGATTTTAGCAGATACGCGCGGCTCCGCGCGTATCTACTAAAATCCAGCGTACTTTTGTTTGCGCCTGATGCGCCTACAAAAGTACGCGAGGGCGCCCTGTTTGAAAATCTATCCCTCTGTGTATAAATCAGGATTATTGCATGTACATGCTATTTTTTTACACATACATGCTTATAAAATAGGTACAGAAAGTGTGTGTTTTCTTCATTGGAAATATTTGCACATACTGAAACATATGCACATACATTTGGAGCAGAAAGTCATGGTATTTTATAAGCTGTGCACCTCTCACCATACAATTTATACAATATTTGCATTAAACTCTGCGCATCCATTTATGTGTGTAAATGGATACTGTAGGTTTGAAAATTAGACTCTTTGTGAGCATACCGTAGTAAATGCAATACTCCAACAGCGTTAGCTCTAGGAAAGGAAATAAAACAATAAAGTAAGAAAGAAAAACAATGCCAACTTCTTATACAACCAACAGTATTTTACAGGGGATTCAATGTAGAAATAGGGAGACTCTACATTCAAATAAAGTTACAGAAAAAAATAAATGTCCAAAACACTAGCACCACATACAGTAATTATGTACATCTTGCATATCCTAAATGGAAATCCCAACTATGTCCAATATATTGAAAAACAATCATTTACTCAGGAAGAGTTCTATCCCCCTTCCACCACTACTGAAGACATTTTTTAACTAAGACAAGCTTTTAGTTGTTTAGGGTTAAAAATATGTTATTAGAAGAGTATTTAACCAAATATTTGTACGCAAAATGAAGAGAAAATTCAGCTCCAAGAGTTGCAACCTTCTGGTGCATCTGCAAAAAACATTTTATGTCTATCTTATGTCTTGTTACATGTAACCCCACCCCGGTGTGCATGTCCTGCATGGGTGGGGCCATAATCTTATTTGTAAATTCTTTGAGGCAGGAACCCTGACTAACCCTTTTCTGTTGCCCCTTCCCTAGAGTGTGGATCCTTAGGCTTGGGGGAAGAGAAGGATTCCTTTTGGGTCCCAGTGCATGGGTGGCTAACTTCCTCTTGGTTATCCCTGGAAGAGGGTCACTTCTCTTCCTGTGTGCTGCAGGCCCAAAAAAGACACTGGATGCACTGGGTTAGTATTCAAGCTTAAATTTACTGAATAAGGCCTGGATTTATCAAAATGCGATAAGTAACACATGCGATAGCAAAAGGGGTGTGTTTTATACTAATATACAGTTTATTGCAATTTGTGTTAATTACCTATGTGAAGAACTAAGTTAGTGCAAATTGTGATAACATTTTCATACTTTGTGATAACTGCCATACCTGCTGTATTTCCTGCATTCCATCACTAGGAGACCATTGTTAATGGTCTCAAGGAGCTCAGATGAGAGTGAGAGAGAGAGAGCAAGCCTAGCTGTGATATCCACTCCCTAGATAGGTATTTGTATCCCTATGGGTGGCCCACCTAGTAACTCGAGGTGAGGTTTAGGTATTAGTGTAGGGGTTAGGGGCATTTTGACAGTCAACGTGAGACGTACGAACAGAACAGTGGTCTCTTGTGAAGATTTGATGACCTACGGAGTGGGAAAACTCACTCCAAGATGATATTTGTGCAAGGTTCTCTCAACCTAGCTTGATGGACGCCCTACCTGGGTAGCATATGCATTTCCTAGGGGAACTTATAGGGAATAAATTCAAATACAATGTTTTCCGGCTCACGGAAGAAACTTCTAAACCACATTCTCCACTGAGTTTGATTCACTCTCCTAAAGTCTCAGTGCCCAGAGGTATGGTGGGGGACATTTTTTTACACCCCCTCATACAAACCTGGAGACATATCCTTATTTTTACCAATTCACAACAATGCCCATTTTTCACCAGGGGATGAGAATGAAAGCTTTGCTGTGTGGAGGCTGGCAGGGTTACGAACACTGAGAAAGCTGCTAGATGAAGAAACTGGGGAAGTTTTGAGTTTTCAGCAACTGCAATTCATTTTCAAGAAACCAAACACTCACTTTTTTTGCTATTTAAAGGTTCATCATTATCCTTTCTCTTTGAGCACGATAGCTGAAGAGATAAGAAAGGAACTGACATGGGCGATTTAGATGGAATAGATGGCACAGGGGAAAAACTATTTTTCTCTTCGATATAATTACTGAAAATGTCATGATACATATAATATGCTGATAGATTTAGAACAGTACTGGCAAAGGGAACTGGGACAAGATATAATGATGAAGAAATTGGGGAAAGTTTTTGGGGAGTTACCCATTTCGGTACCTTTAAAGGAAATCCATACAAGATATTACATCACTACCAAATAGACAGGTTATGTTTGTGTAAGATGGGTTTGACTGATGAAAGGAACTGTCATAAGTGTCAAATGGAAGAGGGGTCATTCGTGCATCTTTTTCTATTGTATCATAAAAATTACTCTTTCTGGGAAAAGGTGCTGACAGTCATAAACACCTGTACTGACATTACTTTACCGTTGCAGGGAGAGATCTTACTGTTGGGGGGAGATACATTGTGAGATATTAAACCCTCGATAGCAAAGAGTCACTATGCTTTTCTCTCTTTAGCTGTGATCAGGGTGCGGAAATCTATATTAAAGGAATGGAACACTGATAATGCTCCTTCCTTTTTGTATTGGAAGGAACAAATGATAGTTTCCATCCAAATAGCACGCCAAGATGTATGCCATAGTACCCATTCAGCTCCAGCTGCCTACAAAGCCATCTGGAAGAATTTTTTTGACTCATTCTCATGACAGAGTAGAAAAAGTTGTTGGATTTAGGATATTCGACACATTGGTAGCAACTTGGGGAAGCCACTGGACTCTACATATATTCCACACTTTACTGACTGTTGATTTTGGTTGTGATGAAGGAATGAATGGAAGTATGAATGATTCAGATAGGGTTGAATGATGAATGTATGTATAATCAGGGGGGGGATGGGTTGGGGGATTTATTGTTCTGCAAAATGATGAGCCTTCTGATGAGGACTGATTCTGTACGATCGAAGATATTGCAATTGTATTTTATAATTTTTTTTTTGTTTATTGTGCTTCTTATGGATCTTTGCATGTTGTTCCTTGCTTATTATTCATTTGTTGGTGCTCTGTTGTTGCCTTATTTCAATAAAAATGATTAACACCAAAAAAATTTGAAAAACAACCCAGAGGAGTATCCAAACCAGCTAGGGAGTAGACTGGCAGGTCCACCATCATGACCCTGGTCAGGAATCCCAGGCTGGGTTAACCTGTTCCCACTGACTGGGCCTGAAAAGTAGAAAAAAGGTAAGCACCTTACTACCTCCTAATTCTCCAAAATGTATAAAGGACTGCCTCTAGACTCTTAGAGAAGAGCTGTTATAAAGCCTTCTGGGGAGGCGGCCATTCTCAGGCCCCTCAAAGGAAGGGACTGAATTTGAATGGGTCCTTTCCCCATCCACTAACCTATTCTACCTTGTGCTTCCCTGAGCATATTAGTAACCAAAGAATGGCTCTTGGTTACATTACATATATCTGGAAATATCTATACTTTGGGGCCCATGCAATAAACTTTAAGGAGCACATGTAAGCACCCTTATCCATCCTAAAAATAGTGAACTATGCAGCAAGGTCTTATGGTGCACATTTTAAAAGTCCTAGAAGATGTTAATGTGCACACACAGAAAATTTGTAAGCCTGCATGTGCAAATGAAGGCATGGCATATACAAATGAGGGGTTAATGAACTCATGCTAAACAGCATGGTATGCTCACCGTCCATGTTATTTAGTGAGATCTCAGTAAAAGGCTGCTATTTAACGTGAGCTTGATGAGGAAAAGATTAAACAGCACAATCCTACTAAACTAAATATGATCACTCCCCGCAGGACTTATTTGAGTTATTATCTCCTTATGTTCCTTGCCGTTCTTTTCATTCCAATGATAAATTTTTCTTACTTGTTCCTTCTTTGAAGGAGGTGTGTCTTCAGGAAATGTGCAAACATGCATCTTCTGTGGCCGGGCCTTCTTCCAGAATGCTTTGCAAAGCTTTTTATTCATATTGGTTATTATAAGAGTTTTCGTAAGAGTTTGAAAACATTTTTGTTTCGCAAGCATTTGGTTAGTTTTAAGTGCTATTTTACTTGTATGTGATTGTTTTTAAGTAACTTTCAAACTGGCGAGCAGGTGCACTTTGGCACACGTGCGTTGGTGCGCACCCAGATATGCGGCCAGGTTATAACTTGCACATTTATATGCACGCATGTTATAAATAAAATAGCCTGACCAAGTGCACATGTGCTCCCAGTTTTAAATGGGTACATGACTATCCACGTAAATCCAACTTCCACCACCTATGTCAGGGAATTTTAAAAAGGGCGCAAGTCCACACCATTGCCAGTTTCACCAGTTCATCTACCAGTTTGCCTGGTTAACAGGCGAACTGGTAGATGAACTGGTAGATGGTCCTCCAAACCCCCCCTGATCGAATAATTTACACTCCTCCATTACCCCAGACCCTTAGTCCCTCAGCTATGGCTGGTTTTTCTGTAGTGACAAAGCAGTTCAAAGCTCCTCCATAGTAATGACCTCAGATTTCTTTACACTACTGCTCCACACCTGAGTATTGCTGGAAATATGAGTTTTTTTGAGAGGGAAAATACCATAGCCTCTGTAACTTGGCCGTTGCCTCACATGGCTTCTTTTCCCCCAAGAATGAATTCTGCATTAGCTACACCAAAACGTACTATGGATGTATCGAAGATCCACCTGTGAGCTAACCTAGGCAGCAAAAAAAGCAGGCAAGGTGTTCTCTCCAACTTTCAAAATTTCCCATGCACCTGGAGACTCGTCTTTCAGGCCACAGCCCAGAGCCAGAATGTGCAAACATTAGTTCTTAATAATGTTTTAAAAATTCCAACCAGGGTGCTGCTCCCACACCATTCCCGATCACAGAAACCCCTGTTTATAGTATACCACTTAAATATTTATCAGAAGGGTTTGCTTTCTTTTGTTAATTTTGATTTAATACTATACAGTCTTTTCCTGTTTTAATGTCTAACTATAATTAGATTGACAATTGTCCTTCCATGGTGAATTTCCAACAAAAGTAGATATGGTTTCAAAATAATAGGTTTGTACATTGATTTTCAGACCTGTAGAGGTCTGAAAGTTTTCTGGCTAAATGAAAATTTGGCCACTTATCCAGCTAAATTCTAGCTAGATAAGTATTTTTCCTGCTAGAATTTGGCCGGATAAATGAGGGGCATTCTACCATCAGACTAGCCGAGCTGCACAGCGACTGAAAATGGACCCCCTAGATGTTCCATAGCTAATATTGCAGAGGTCATCATGGCCTTTGTAGGGAGTGCGCACCTCCAGCAAGAATCAGAGCTCCATTCCACAGGATCCCAGTGTAGAGATTAGACTCAGAAGAAAAATAGGAAAATGTTCTGGGAAGAGCCTGGAGACAACCACAACAGTACCTCTGCGGAAATTGCACTGAACAAAATCAGCATAGGGATGTGAGCCTAAAGAAGCTGGAGACAGAAAGAAATGCTCCTCAGTTGCATTACTTTATCAATTTACATATTTCATTCCAAGAGATCGTTAGCATCTTCTGCTCAGTAGCTCGCTCCAGTTCATCTTATGTTTCTGATGTACACCGCCACCTAAAGCAAATCCAGCAAGAGGCAGAGACATGGAATCTGACAGCATAGTACTGAACAGCACCCATTTACTGTTAAAGTGAATGTAGTAGAGCTGAAAAGAAACACTGGTCTCAGGTTGCCAGTAAAAAGTGGCTGGTCCTTGACAGTATTTTGAGGTTTCGATTTTTGTAGGATCCCGTGGAGCTGGGGCAGGTTGCCCTTTCTGTGTCAGCACGTTCCTCCCTCCACCTCTTCACCTGCAAGATTCTGTGTTGCCTCAGGAAGTTCCTTAATTAACCCTTACTTTATTTCATAACTAGTAGAAAATAGATCGACAGTAGTCTGGGCTCATCTTTCCAAGGTTGAGCAACATGGATGCACCTGTCCTTGCCCATCAGAATTAAATCCATGTAGTGCTGAGTGGCCTGATAATGTAAGTCATTTGAAGATACAGTTATTCAGCTGGACAGCGCAGCATGGGCTTCTTTCAGGAGCAACGGTTTAACCTCAAAAATTGCAATGGGATAAAATTACCATGGTTCTAAAGAATTATCCACCTAATGCAAAATAAGGAATATTTATGTTCTTGCTTTGAAGCCATGAGATTTTCTTTTGGCTGTGCACAAATCTCTTACAGCCAGAGAGTATTCCCCTTAGTAAAAGTCACCTTGAATGACCCTAGATACACACTGCCCTCCAGATGATTAAGAGTGAGGCTTCAGGCTAAATAAAAATAATGATGTGATATGGCATTTATATATAAAATATGCAGAATTATTTGTTTTGCTTTTTGAGGCAAACAAAGTTCTGGGTTCTATGCAAAGTGATAAAACGTTAAAACTAAAAAAAGTTCCCTTTCGTGCCACTTATTCTTTGTGAATATCTTCCGATGTTAAAGTCTTTACTATCATGTAATCTACAAATAATTTGAATTTACAAAGCAACTTTCATCCAAATAAAATCCAAACTTGGCAGTGTAGCACCTAAGAAGACTGAAAACAGCCCCCTTCTCATCCTGCAGCCCCTTCCAGCCACCTGAACCGGCTGAAAGTTTCTGAAGCGATAAAAGCCACAAAAATAACATTGCATTATTACCATATTACTATTACCAATTACAGATGGGGGAAACTGAGAAAGGAGGAGGTAAGATGACTTGCCCAACATCACACACAGAGAGGCAGTGGTTAAAAGGGTTGTGAATTTATGCCCCAGAGCTTCACCAAGAGCCATATTTCAGTTGATCCGCACCTCCCCCTATATTCTTTGATTTCAGAACTAAACAGCAAACTCTGAATATTTATTCTCAAAGTACATTTGAAAGCCATGAGTTCACCGTGAATATTTCTAATAGACTTTCATCTCACTAAGGGTTTTCTCCCATTCTGTGGAAAAATCCATAGTAAATTAGGCTCTCAATCAATAGTTCTCAACCCTTTCCCTCAGATACCTCCAGCCATTTGGGTTATTGGGATATCCACCATAAATATGTACAAGACAGATTGGGCCGGATTTACGCGGGCAGGGCCCTCGCGCGCCGGCGTGCCTATTTTGCATAGGCCACCGGCGCGCACACAGCCCCGGGACGTGCGTAAGTCCCAGGGCTTCGTAAAAGGGGCGGGGAGGGGGCGGGGAGGGGGCGTGTCCGGGGCGGGACCAGGGTCAGGGGGCGGTTCGGGGCGGGACCGGGGCCGTGGTGCCGGCCCAGGGGTGTGGTCGAGGCCTCCGGACCAGCCCCCGGGTCGGGTGATGACGCGCCAGCAGCCCGCTGGCGCGCGCAAATTTACGCCTGCTGAAAGCAGGCGTAAATCTGGCAACAAAGGTAGGGGGGGTTTAGATAGGGCCGGGGGGGTGGGTTAGGTAGGGGAAGGGAGGGAAAGGTGGGGGGAGGGCGAAGGAAAGTTCCCTCCGAGGCCGCTCCGATTTCGGAGCGGCCTCGCAGGGAACAGTCAACGCGCGCAGGTTGCACAAATGTGCACCCCCTTGCATGCGCCGAACCCGGATTTTATAAGATACGCACGGCTACTCGCGTATCTTATAAAATCCAGCGTTCGTTTGTTCGCGCCTGGTGCACGAACAAAAGTACGCGCTCGTGCAAAATTATAAAATCTACCCCAAAATTAGTATACAATGGAGGCACTGCATACACAAATTTATTTATAGTCTGCTTTTTCAGGCACTTCAAAGCAGATTACATCCAGGTACTATGGGTATTTCTCTGTTCCCAAAGGGCTCACAATCTAAGTTTGTACCTGAGGCAATGGTGGGTAAAGTGACTTGCCCAAGGTCACAAGAACCAGCAGCAGGATTTGAATGCTGGATTCTCTGGATTACAGCCCTCTGCTCTAACCAATACTTTACTTCTCCACTACAAATCTATTATACCCATATTAATTGTGGATATTCCAAACATCCAACTGTCTGGGTGTATCCTGAGGAGTGGTTTGAGAACCACTGTATTAAGTGGTCTTAGCAAGCATGTGTACATATATACAACTGTGAAAAGGAATACTAGTAAAATTGTAATTTTCAAATTCTAAAAGATTAATTGTTTTATTCAGTTGTAATGATTTAATGTATGATGTGGGTAAACCCAAATAAATAGAATTGAAATAATCTAGGCTAGTGATGACTAAGGATTGCATGACAGTTCTGAAATAAGATAGAAACCAAAAAATTTAAACTTATGAAGTACCCGAAGCTTACAGTACAAATTGTGAATTAAATACTTAATAAGAACATGAAAAGATAAGTCATAGTTGAACATGAATCCCAGGGTCCTCACTTAATTGGTGATGGGGATCATATGATTTTCAAACTTTACATTGGATGGTATAGATGGAATAGGTGAATGAGATAAGTAAATAGATACAAGAGGGGCAAAGCAACACCAAGAGTGGCATGAACAGCCTAAGGCATCATGAAGGGGAAACAAAGCAGCAAAGATGGCAGAAAAGAACCCCAAGGCACTGATAGAGGGTCAAAGTAGCACAAAGAGTGGCATGAAGACCTCAAAGTATCATGAAAGACATAGAATGTATTGTATGGTAAACAGAATGGAGGCATCAAAACCCTCAAGGTGTGGAGAGCAGCGTATTGTAAACAGCATGGAGGTATTAAGGTGGAGAGGCAGCAAAACAAGGGGTAGCATCAGGGGTATGGCAGCAAAGCATAGTATCAGCAAGATTCTCAAGGTATAGAGTATCAGTGTGACAGCAAGACCCCCAAGGTGAAAAGTTTGGGTTGTGACAGCAAGGACCCCAAGGTGTAGCATTTGGTGTAAATTGTAGGATGTGGATTCATGTGACAGTGACAGCACTATTGCCATTTGGAATGCAGCCCTAGCCAGTGTACTGGTTGATGTTGCATTAATTCGTTCTCATCATTATTGCCCTAAATTCAAGCAATGGATTACTCCTGAAATTCATAAACCTCTAGGATCAGAATCCCTAAATATAGAACACTCAGTAACCCTCAAAGGATGTGCAAAACTGTCTCACATAAACAGAGTATGTGTTAGGGATGTGAATTGGGCTTCGGACGATTGAAAATATCGGACGATATTTTCAAAATCGTCAGAAATCGGGGGCTCCCCCAAAATGATAGGAAAACCCCACGATATTGATCTTGGGGGTTCTCTTATCATTTTGGGGGAGGGTGGGAAAAACGGCACACAAATATAACCCCTAAACCCCACCCCGACCCTTTAAAACTAATCCCTTAGCTTCCCCCACCCTCCCGAACCACCCCAAAAACTTTTTACAGGTAACTGGTGGTCCAGTAGGGGTCCCTGGAGCGATCTCCCGCTCCCAGGCCGTCGGCTGCCACTAATCAAAATGGCGCCGATGGCCCTTTGCCCTTACCATGTGACAGGGTATCCGTGCCATTGGCCGGACCCTGTCACATGGTAGGAGCTCTGGATGGCCGGCGCCATCTTGTGCTCCTACCATGTGACAGGGGCTGACCAATGGCACCGGTTGCCCCTGTGACATAGTAAGGGCAAAGGCTATCGGCGCCATTTTGAATACTGGCAGCCGATGGTCCGAGTGCAGGAGGTCGCTCCCGGACCCCCGCTGGACTTTTGGCAAGTCTTGTGGGGGTCGGGAGGGTCCCCCAAGACGTGCCAAAAGCCCCTGGTGGTCCAGCGGGGTTCCGGGAGCGATCTCCTGCACTCAGGCCATCGGCTGCCAGTAATCAAAATGGCGCCGATAGCCTTTGCCCTTACTATGTCACAGGGGCTACCGGTGGCATTGGTCAGCCCCTGTCACATGGTAGGAGCACAAGATGGCGCCAGCCATCCAGTGCTCCTACCATGTGACAGGGTCCGGCCAATGCACGGATACCCTGTCACATGGTAAGGGCAAAGGGCCATCGGCACTATTTTGATTAGTGGCAGCCGACGGCCTGGGAGTGGGAGATCGCTCCAGGGACTCCCACTGGACCACCAGGTACCTGTAAAAGGTTTTTGGGGGGTTCGGGAGGGTGGGGGAAGCTAAGGTATTCGTTTTAAAGGGTCGGGTGGGTTTTTTGTTTATCGGCTCAGGTGCAGCCGATAAACAAAACCGTGATCAGGCCTGATGAAAAAAAAACACATGTGAATCGGAACCGGAATCTGAACCGATTCTGGTTTCAATTCACATCTCTAGTATGTGTGCTATTGACTCATTTTTCATACCAGTAACTCCCATAGAAGAATCAGACAATGACTGTAGTGCACTGGAGTAACATAGAAACACAGGGATGCTAATTTTAAAATGAGCACGTTACCCATATACACACACCTGCAAGTGCAAACACACATGTGCTTGAATTTTACATCATCCATACAAATGCATACACATTATATAAAATACACCTAGCACGTAGATATGTGCTCCTAATTTTAAGCAGATACACAGGGAAACTTTATTTGCATATTTTCCTTAGGCTTTGTTGGCATAAATTCATAAAAGCTTCCCAAATCACATCTAAATTAATATTTGAAGGTTTAGTTAGGCAAAAGGGCAATACCTCAGTCTTTGAAACTCCTGATGTTGGCAAAGCAGCTGCAACACCTTCTGACAGGAAAGCCGCTTCCATGCACGGAACCAATGAGTCAGAAATCATCCTGGCAGTTAGTCCCACAGCAAGGGCATCTTTCATCAAGTGGTTGTGGCGTTCCAGGGCTCCTGCAAGGGGGAAAGAGGGTTTGTTTTTCTTTTCTGTCTGGAAAGTGTGTTTCTCTCCTCTAGCCAGTTGGCATGAGCTCCAGAAGGGACTCGGAGAACAGTGGCTAGGAGGATGAAAAGCCACAGAACACCCAATTACTAGTTAGAGGGAAATGGGGCAAACTACCCCTAGAGCACATGGAATATCTTCCCATGCCACATTCCAATACCATTGAATTAAAGGAAAATAATACAACATATGTGACAGGATCCCTAAAACTGCATTACAGACTTGACACATATTACTTTCTTGATTTGTAATTTTAGCAACTTTGGAGTGTATATTGCCCTATGAGCTACAAAAAAAAGGGGGGGAGGTGACTAAGGAATGCTGATAATAGATTTTTTCCCAAAATAACTAAGGGCCAAAAGGTATCTTGTTGCACAGAGCCTATATCCATTTCCCATACCCTCTGAAGCCCTTATATTCCAGTCAGAAGTCCTTTATTGAGACCTGAAGATAACATCACATGGTCCTAAAATGTTTGAGCTGTTACTTTATTTAAATCATTACCACTTTTAGAAATGCAATGATACAACTTTGCCCATTTAAACAACTGAGAAGAAATTACCCCAAATTTAGCCTTTAAGACAGTGAACGTTGCCAATCCCCCCGAACAATATGTCTCAAACTCCAAATGCCTTTCCTTTGCTATAATGGCCATGTTAAAGAAAGATTATCAGTTTTTAGCAGGGGTATGAACCATATGGGCACCCTCAAAGATCCATTCCATTAAACCAGTGACAAAGCATCAAATTGCTGACAAGCTTTAACTGCTGACCATACAATAGGGTTGATGATTTTAATATTCCTATCAATTGCTTGTGATAAATACAAAGGACATGGGGGCCACAATTTCTCTTGCAACCACTCAGGTTCCTCTTCTGGATGCAGTTCTATAAACCATAAACCACCTTGACAGAATAAATAGGCCTGAGTACTTCCATTCTAATGAGAGAATAGGATTTCAAATTTCATTTGGTATCCTGAAGGAGAAGCCCTTAGGAGACAAAGAAGTTCCTAACTCCTGTTCTTTTTACTTCTTGTGATTGCATTTTTTTATATTCACACTAAGATTGTCTACTATTTGGCTACCAGGAAAAGAGCTGTTTTTGTGTACTTTTCTGTTTTTGTACTGCTTTATGTGATAGGACTTGTTTATTGTAAGACTGTGACTGTGGTCTCCTTGGGCTTTATAGCTTTGCTGCTCCACATGGAAGAATCCTGATATGCAGCTGCGGCTAGATTTTCCTCAATTTCTGCAGCAGCTGAAGGTGGCCCCTTGCCTATTTCTGGAAGAGCCTGTAAAAAGGGAGTTAGAGCTTAAAATCAGACACAGGGCCTCATTTTCTAAAGTATCATTAGAAGATGAGGGGTGGGGGGCCAAAACAGGGGGCGGGCCTGCGCTAGCCGGCAGCGATCATACCGTTGCGGTGCGATCGCTGCCAGTTTCGCACCCAGTAGCGCCACCATAGGAGATGTAGCTATTGGGAGCGAAATAAGGAGCGAAAAGGCACTTACCTTTTCGCTGTGTGCGCTGTTGTCGCAGAGTCGGCCCCGGTGACGCCCCGATTCCTCCTCTTCCGGGGCCGACTCCGCCCCCATTTTGGTATCGCACACGAAAAGGGACATTTCGCGTGCAAAACGTCCCTTACCGTGTGCGATACGTTTGGAAAATAAGGCCCATAGTGGTAAAGGAGAGAAACACAAGAATGAAATTTTTCATAGAAGTATCATTACCAAGTAAGTATTTGTAAAATATATGGAGAAAGCAAAGATCTTCAGGTATCAACAAATGCAATCAGAGTCCAAGAAAATGCAGAAGAAAGATACAGAAATTGTCCTAATTGTATCGTGCATCACCTGCCTAATTAAAAAGAACTTTAGGCACATCTTTATTTATTTATCTATTTATTTGTTTAAAAATCATTTATCGCCTAACAGAAAATATCTTCCTAAGCGATTTACAACAAAATACAAAACATAAAATAAAAATACAATACACATAAAAAACTAAAAATACATATTAAACTAATCTGACTTTCTGGGACAATTTTCTTCTTTACCTCTAAATGGTACTTTCTATCTACTGGGCAACTTCATTCATCAGGCAAGTTTTTAGGCCTTTCCTAAACTTTAAAACATCTACCTCTTCTCTCAGGATCAGTGGTAAGTTGTTCCAAAAATGGGGAATCATTCCAGAGAAGAATCTTGCCTTCAAGCGACAGTGTTGAAACATTTTAACCTCCTGAACTTTTAAAAAGTCACCTATCAAGGACCTTAAACTTCTACTGGGCTTATACCAGCTAAGATGATTCTTCAGTTGTTGTGACCCAACTCCTTTCAAAGTTTTACAAGCCAAGGCCCAATTCTTAAATTTAAACCTTGATCTTCCCAGCAGCCAATGCAAATTTAGTAGTAGCGATTCTGAGGGAGTTCTCCTGGAACTTCCAGTCACAATACGGGCCGCCATATTCTGAATAATCTGCAGCTTTCAAATAGTTTTAACAGGCAATCCCAAAAACAGAAAACTAAAGCAAAAACTACAGTTCTCAGAATTGTTACATCCAAAAATGGTCTAATCTGTCTGAGCAACTTGAGTCTGAAATAACAATTTCTCACCAAAAGAGAAACATGTTTTTCCAGACTCAAAGCTGAAACCAGTTGAACTCCAAGGGATCTAACCTCCTCCTTAGGAAAAATCTCCTCCCCCATCTACCTTAACTTGAGATCAAATGTATTATTTCCCAAAAACAAAATTTCAGTTTTCCTAGAATTTGCTATCTGACAACATCTTGACACATTGCTTAAACATTACATCTTATGATCTCCAGAAGAAGGTTTTCTTTGACACCAACATGTCCTGGTTTAAAAGTAAAATGCATTCATATCATGGTATGCATAAAACAAAATTATTTGGAGATACCGTTCCTGAATCAAACACCAAGGATGCATCAATGCATCCACTAGTAGCATGCCCAGACAAAAAGGATACCAGTCGTTTGGTAAGGCTACTGCATGCTCTGGGAAGTCATGTGCGGAGCCATATCGGTCTCCACCAGATGGCCCTAGGTCTCTCTTATTTAACAACTTGGAGGCACATACCATTCCCTAAGGTACCTCCCTTTGAGGTTTGCCTGCATGGTAGATTCTTTTTTTGGTAAGGGAGGGTTAACCAAGAAGTAGTAAGGGCAGTGTGTTTTCATTTCTGTGTGCTCTCTGATAGGGTCATTCATCAAAATGCATTACTCTGTCAAAGGAGATGAGTTTGGGTGAGGTTTATGAAAATGAGGGATGTTTAACATTATGTGCGATATTGTATTGCATGTTATCGCATGTTTTAATGCCAGAAATAACTACACCATTTTTCCTGGCATTAAGCTGTGTGATATGCCTGAAAATGAATTTGTGATATTTATTGCAAATCCCATTTCAGGCAGGAGAGAGGAGAGGGAGTGGAGTGGAGTGGAGTGAGAGAGAGAGAGACCCTCTGGGGTGGCACACCTATTAGTCATCTATTTATACCACTATAGGAGGGTCATCTAATAACTCGAGGTGAGGTTTTGGTGGTGGTCTAGTGTT
This sequence comes from Rhinatrema bivittatum, assembly GCF_901001135.1. Lineage (NCBI taxonomy): Eukaryota > Metazoa > Chordata > Amphibia > Gymnophiona > Rhinatrematidae > Rhinatrema > Rhinatrema bivittatum. The sequence goes on along the minus strand of NC_042616.1, from coordinate 670,973,011 downwards.
TTGGGGCCAGTTTTACATTCACAGTGAGATGGAAGAACAGCATAGTACACATCAGTGAAGATTTGATGTGATTTGGAATGAGGAAAGGTACACAATGCTGGGCATGGCTCAAATGTTCCAGGTTCTTATGGTCAGTGAATACGATGAATTTGTGTTGCGCGCCCTCTAACCACGGGTGCCATTCTTCAAGGGTTAATGTGATGGCAAGTAACTCACGATCTACTATACTATAGTTCTGTTCCGTAATGAGAACTTGCGAGAGTAGAATGAACATTGAACTGTAGATCCAGAAGTGGTGCTTTGGCTCAGGACCACCCCAGCCCCAATTGCGGAGACATCCACTTCAACTTGAAATGGACAGTTTGGGTCTGGGTGATGAAGTCAAGACCCCATCTGGAAAGCTTCTTTGTGGTGGAAGGCTGTGATGGCTTCCAGTGTCCAATTTCGAGTGTCTTGGCCCTTGCAAGTCAATGAATTCAGAGGGGCAGCCAAAGTGGAATAGTGTGGAATAAAATGGTGATAGTAATTTATAAATCCCAGGAAGCGCTGGCGAGCCTTAAGACCTACGGGTTGCAGCCAATCCCGGATTCCTTTCAACTTAGCAGGGTCCATAGAGAATCCTTCTTGGGAAATAATGTATCTGGGGAAAGGCAGACTGGATTTCTCAAATAAGCACTTATCCAACTTTGCAAAGTGATTCTCATGAAGGCATTGGAGGACGGTATGGACATGAGTACGGTGTGTGGCCAGATCCTTAGAAAAGACAAGGATATCATCCAAGTACGCCACAACCTTGGCAAATCTCTGAACATTTTGTTCATCATTCGTTGGAAAACTGCAGGCATGTTACAGAGACCGAAGGGCATCACCAGGTATTCATAATGCCTGTCTTGGGCAGCCTTGGCGGTCTTCCAAATGTCATTGGGACGGATCTGTACCAAGTTATATGCACTGCATAAATCCAACTTAGTTGGATGCTCCATGCAAGCGATCGAATAATTCTGACATCAGTGGCAGAGTGTACTTGTCTTTACGGGTAATGGAGTTTAGGCCACAATAGTCAATACACAGCCTGAGCGATCCATCCTTCTTGGTCACAAAAAAGAATCCTGCCCCAGCAGGAGAGGTAGAGGGATGGATGAATCCCTTCGCAAGGTTTTCTTGAATGTACATCATAGTTTTTGTCTCTGGGAGAGACAGAGGATAGGTGCGTCCTCGGGGAGGCATGATCCCAGGAAGGAGGTCTATGGGACAATCAAACCTCCAAAGAGGTAGGAGAAGGTCTGCTTTTTGCTTGGAATATACATCTTCGAAATCCGCATAAGGAGCTGGTACACCTGAAGAAATGGCAGCCAGAGGAACCACGGATGGTGTAGACACGGATGGTGTAGACGGATGGTGTAGACACGGATGGTGTAGACAGGACTGGTGGGCAGGCAGGGACCCCACTCCAACCAGTTGCAGTGAACCCCAATCAAATTGGGGAGAGTGCCATTGGAGCCAGGGTAGTCCTAAGACTACCGGATGGATGGATTTTTCCAATAACAACAGTTCAAGTTCTTCCATATGGAAGGCACCAATGTATAATTGAACTGGCTCAGTGGTGAGGAATATTCAACTGGGTAATGGTTTCCTGTAAATAGAAGCTATGCACAAGGAGGTCTCCAGAGGACGGGATTTTATACCCAGGAGTTGAACTAGATCCTTGAGGATGAAATTACCTCCTGCTCCGGAATCCACCAGAGCAAGAACTGGGAAGGACCAGGAGTCCCAGATCAGGGTGACCGGTACAGACAATTGAGGGGCCGGAGATGTTGCACCCAAGTTCAGGACCCCTACTGAACTTAGGCCAGGAAGTTTCCCGGATGGACAGGGCAGGTCTGTAGATGGTGGTCAGGTGCTCCGCAATACAGACACAGCCCGGTTTGTTTCCGCTGGAGGTGCTCTTCCGGGGTCAGCCATCCACGGTCCAACTGCATGGGCTCTTCCGTCTTGGCCACCATGGAGACACTACCTGAGGCAGGGCTGGTGGTCAGTGGTGAACGGGACTGAACCCGAGAGGGCTTCTTGGGCATCCGACTCTCCCGGTGACACTCTTGGAGATGATGATCGATTCAGCCTGTCAAGTCTATAAGGTCCTCCAGAAAGGAAGGGAGCTCCCTTGCAGCCAACTCATCCTTCAGCTGTGAGGAAAGTCCATCCAGGTAGATAGCTTGTAGGCAGTCTTCCTGCCAGGTGAGCTCAGAAGCCAAAGTCCAAAAACTCAATGGTATAGTCAAAAAGACTTCTTTGACCTTGACGAAGATGTAACAAGCTGGTGCTTGCCATGGCTTGCCGCCCAGGATCATCAAAGGTTCGTCGAAACACAAACTGAGATAACTCCCTTAGGAGTGAGTCCTATCATTCCCATAAGGGTGAAGCCCAGGCCAGCGCCTTCCCTTCAAGATGAGACAGGATGAAGGTGACTTTGGTTAATTCGTCCTGGAAGAAGGAAGGCTGTAGAGCAAATTGCATATAGCATTGGTTGATAAACCCTCTGCAGAACTTGGAATCACCGTTGAAGTGTGAGGGTGCTGGTAGGGCCAAAAAGGTTCGAAGCATCGACGATGATAACTGTGGATGAGGAGGAGTCGGTGTAGGAACCGGATTGCTGGTGAAGGCATCAAGCTGGGAGTGGAGACAATCAATGGAGGAGGCCAGTGCCTCAAGAAACTGCTGATGTTCTTGTACCTTGGATGCCAGGCCAGGAATGGCCTGGAGGGCACGCGGCTCCACGAGTCCATGGCCTTTGCAACCTGTTGCACCGGAGGTGGACCCTTGGGCTGAGGTGGGGTTGATGCAACCCATAAGTAGGGACCTACGGGTCCCCACCGTCGGCAGGCGGAGTGGGCTGATGGACAGAGGCCTGCTGGAGCTTCAACAATACCAGCCCTCGTTCCCCGTGGGTTGAGCCTTTGGGTGCCAGGGCCGGCTGGACTTAGGTAGGCCTCTGTGTATATTCAAAAGCAGAGATCAGGTTCAGCCCAGAGACAGCAGGTGAGAGATGGGACAATCTTATACTGGACAAGGTAGATTCCTGGAAACTCGGGCACCAAAGGAATGGAAGCAGACAGGGGGAGCCCGAATAGACCAAGTCCAAGAAGTAAGCTGGAGAGGCATTGAAGAACAGGCTTGAGTCAGGGCTGGTGGCAATCCAGAGGCAGTGGCAAGCGAGGCTGAGGTCTGATCACGGAGATAGTCAAGCGTAGTTAAATGATGCGGAGGTCTGGGTCGGGAGATAGGCAATAGAGTGGACAGTTGAAGCAGAGGTCTGGGTCTGGAGATAGACAACAGTGTAGTCATGCGAAGCAGAGGTCTGGGTCTGGAGATAGGCAATAGCATAGTCATGCGAAGCAGAGGTCTGGGTCTGGAGAAAGGCAATAGTGTAGTCAGGCGAGGCAGAGGTCCGGGCTTGGAAAGAGTCTCAATGGCATGGTCAGGCGAAGCAGAGGTCTGGGCTTGGAGAGAGTCAATAGCGTAGTCAGGCGACGCAGAGGTCCGGGCTGGGAGAGAGTCAATGGTGTGGTCAGGTGAAGCAGAGGTCCAGGCTTGGAGAGAGTCAATGGCGTGGTCAGGCGAAGCAGAGGTCCAGGCTTGGAGAGAGTCAATGGCATGGGTCAGGCAAAGCAGAGTCAAGTCTGTGTAGGCAATCCAAGGTATGGAGCAAGACAGAACAAGGAGACAGGAACCAGGAACAAACGAGGAACAGGAACGCAGGAGTGAGACGAATCTCTAGGAGGCAATGAGTACTCGACCAGCGAGGAGACCTGTTACAAAGGCAAAGCTAGGGAGTGGAGCCTGCACTTAAATACTGAAGCTCCGCTGATGTCATCATCTGGGGCCGCAGCTAGGTTCCCGCTGCGGTCCCTACTTAAACATCAGTGATGCGCGCACCTAGGGTAGGGCGCGGCGGCCGAGTAGCAGCGTCTCTCCCGCGGGCCACGCGGAGAGGGCCGACAAGAAGCAATGGATGTGATGGCTGGACCGGGAACGCCAGGGACTGCAACTGGGCCGGAGGCACCAGGGGAGGCCCGAGGACAGAGCTGACAGCCCCACCGCCACCAGCAAAGGAGAAACCAGGAGCTGGAGTCACTAAGAAAGGTGAGGGGGCCGTGCCGCGGGTCTGCCGCGGACGGCACGCATAACAGAAGCAGCTTGTACTTGCATGCATGCTATTTTATAAACATCAAAGCATGCGGGTATTTTCAGTTTCATACGCACATTTACCTGTGCAGAAAAGGGGCTATCTAGAGGCATTCTGGGGTGGGGCTAAAAGGAGCACGCATAAGTTGCTCTTTTATAAAAGATTTACCTGAATACATGTGGCATCTTATTTGCACAATTTTAGATCTGTTAATTATCTCATGCAATTGATATCAAACTGGTCTGTTATCTGCTATTTTTGGGTAGAAAATCTGGCTGAACTGGGGGAAGTTCATGATGAAGACCTAGAAGGGTTTCAATGACCTGGAGAAGAACTGGGCGAACTTGTGGAGGTCTTGGGCAAACTGGTGATTTCAATTACGCATGCATTTTTTTAAAATATACCTACATCCATATATAATCAGGGCTTATGTGAACAAATTATATTCTTTTTATGCATAAAATATATGCAAATATGATTTGAAAACAAAATGTGTGCTTTCAATGCATTGCTGATATTCACGTGTACTGAAACATACGCACTTATTTTATGAGGTCAGACATACACATATGTTATAATCTGCACAAAACAGATATGGGCAAGTTATAAAATACTGTAGTAGATATCCACATGGCCATATACATGCTTAAATAGGATTGTGTGGAGTTGTTTGATAGTTATCCGCATAGTGACTTTGGTTATGATATTTGAATTTTAATAAATGAGAGTGTTTTGAAGCTTCAGAAAGCCCTGTCAGCTGAAATTACTTTTGTGTGATTTTGAAAACAAAGAAAACAGCAATAATATCCTGTGAGGAAAGTGTTCAATTGGAAAAAATGATTTTTTTTGCTATAAATCCCAAAAATTTCAACTATGTCTTCAGCCTGTGTTAGCAGTGGAGTATTTTCTGCTCCTTTGGGGACTAAAGTTGTGATGTCACCTTTTAATTATTTTAAATTTATGTAACTTATGCAAAATTTGTGAGGGTGTTGTTGCACTTGGAGGTGGACCCTTGTCCTGGAGCCATGGAGAACAGCTCCCTGATAGGGACCAGGAAGCACCTGCCCCCAGGGGGCAGAGCACAGGAGGAGACAGAGGCTAGGATGAGCTTCACCACTGGAAGCCCACGGTCCCCCCGGGTGGAGCCCATAGGAGCCCAGGCCGGTTGGACTTAGGTGGGCCTCGCAGGGTCTCCTGGAGAGGTAGTAGAGAGGCGTGCCCATGAGCAGCATGGGAGCGTGGTCGGACTCTAGGCTGTAGGTCAGGAGGAGCAAGGAAGGCCAGTACAGTATAGGCGATGACAAGGCAAGGGACAAAGCCAGAATCAGGAGACGTAGTCAATGGCAGCCGAAGTCAGAATCCGAGGATCAGTCCGAGAAGTAGTCAACGAAGCAGGGGTCAGGTTCCAGAGGTCAGACAAGGTTACAAGGCAGGCAGAGGTCAGGATCCAGGCAGCGAACAGAATGGTCAAGGAGCAAGCCGAGGTCAGTACCAGAGAGACAGTCTGAGGGTACTACCTGGGGAGACAGGACAGACAGGCGCAGGAACAGAAGGACGCTGGAAAAGGCTGGAACAGTAGGATGCTGGAATAAGGTTGGAGCAAGATTGGAACAAGACTGGAACAAGACTGGAACAAGGCTGTGAACACGGAGGCAAACTAGTACACTTACAGTGCCGACCCGATTGCCAAGGCAAGGAAGTGCAGGCAGGGCCTTCCTTATATCGTACGTTCAATCAGGGCGCACCGTGGAGCTAGGACTCACCCCTGGCCCTACAAGAGGCCGGGCGGTCCGCGCACGCGTGCGTAGGGGCGTGGTCAATGCCACTGGGGACGCTGAACTCCGGCATGAGGCCTGGTGCGCAGTGGAAGGCCCGATGACTGCTGCCAAAGGATGCCAAGGCCTGGAGGAGCTCGCAGCTGCCGCTGGGGAGGTCAACCCATGACCTGCAGAGGAGCTAGTGAGGTGAGCAGGCCCGTGCACGGGCTGGGCGCGGATGGGGCGTTCAACAGGTGTAAATAAACATGTGGATAAAGGTGAGCCAGTTGATACAGTGTATCTGGATTTCCCAAAAGCATTTGACAATGTCCCTCATGAGATACTTCTTAGGAAATTAAAAAGTCGTGGGATAGGGGGCAGTGTCCTAATGTAGATTGTGAACTAGTTAAAAGTTTGAAAACAGAGAATAGGGCTAAATGGTAAATTTTCCCAATGAAGAAAGGATGACCTGGAAACGGAAACAACAAGTGAGGTGATCAAATTTGCTGATGATACAAGAGTATTCAAAGCTATTAAATCACAATAGGGCTGTGAGAAATTGCAAGAGGACCTCACAAAACTGGGAGTCTGGGCATGCAAATGGCAAATTAAATTTAATGTGGACAAGTGCAAAGTGATGCACTTAGGAAAGCGTAACCCAAATTATAGCTACACAATGCAAGGTTCCACTTTAGGAGCCACTATTCAGGAAAACAATCCCGGCATCATTCTTGATAATATGTTGAAATCTTCTGTTCAGGGTGCAGTAGCAGCCAAGAAAACAAATAGAATACTAGGAATTATCAGGAAAGGAATGGAGAATAAAACAGAGAATATCATAATGCTCTGTATTGCTCCATTGTGCTACCTCATCTTAAATAATGTTTGCAGTTCTGGTCAACACATCTCAAAAAAGATATAGCAGAATTAGAAAAGGGTTAGAGAAGGGTGAGAAAAATGCTAAAAGTAATGTAACGATACCCCTATGAGGAAAGGCTAAAGAGGTTAGGACTCTGCAACTTGGAGAAGAGATGGCTGAGGAAAGATATGAAAGAAGTCTATAAAATAATTATTGGCGAGTAAAAAGTAAACGATAATCAGTTGTTTACTCTTTCAAAGAGTCTATAAACTAGGGGACACACAATCAAGTTACTAGGTGATACATTTAAAACTAATAAGAGAAAATATTTATTTACTCAATTCATAATTAAGCTCTGGAATTCGTTGCCAGAGGATATATTGAAAGCTATTAATGTAGCTGCATTAAAAAAAAAGTTTGGATACATTTTTGGAGGCAAAGTCCATAAAACAATTAATGAGGACTTGGGGAAATCCACTGTTCCTTACGATAAGCAGCTTGGAATTTATCTACCCTTTGGGATCCTGCCAGGTACTTGTGATCTGGATTAGCAACTGTTGGAAACAGGATACTTGGCTTGATGGATCTTTGGTTTGACCCAGTATAGCAAGGCTTATGTTTTTATTTTCTTATAGGGTCTCCAATAGCATTCAATGGGAGGGAAAGAAAAGTGACAATTACTCTAGGGAAAACTTCATTTGACACTAGTTCAAAAATAAAAATAGCTAGATGGCTAAAAGTAGCCTAATACTTTGAATAAAATAGTTATGAAGAAAATTTGAATTTTAATTAATTGTAATTTAATCAAATTTAATCAGATTCGAATAGAGGGTTTTTGTGGGTTATAAATAAACATTTCATACCAGCAGCTAAAAGAGAAAAATCTTTGTGATACATTGAATATTCCAGGAGAGTGCAATTACCAGAAAATGCAATTCATGAGCAGTTTCAGAGAACATTACTGATACAATAGGTTCAATAAGTCACTACTTCTAATTTACATACAAATGAGTTAATTTGCTTGTTTACATAACACTTTCATAATTGGTTGGTATTATAATTTTATTTCATATACGCTAATGAGATTTGATTCTTGTAAGTCCTGTGACTTCTAGTAAATTGAGCCAGAAGGCAAATGTCAGTAAAACATACAATACTCAGTGGCTAAGCTGTTCACTATTCTTTAATGAAGGGAATAAAAATCCATAACATAGGCTTTCCTGGTTTACAACTGTAGGAAAACAATTAATGTTAATCAAAGATGTAGTTTCCCTTACCAGGTACCAAAGGAGAGAGAGAGAGAGAGAGAGATCTAACAAGGTTTAAAATTAGTCTATCACAGCTCCATTCAGATCCCAGCTTCACACTTGAAAAGATGTTGTGCCAGTAAGATCTTAACACTTAAAAATAGCTGAGTAACCAAGGTGAGTCTACATTTGACTAATGAACATCTAGAAGAGTGACGCAGCCCATCAATCCTGGGAAACTAACAGTGTTAACTTGCTTCCCATTTCTCCACAGCCAGCATAGCACACATACTGTGCTTCCACCACTCTACCATGGTCAGCAGTTCAAATCCCAAGCCCCCTCAAAGTATTTCCTTGTCCAAAAGGAGGACTTCCAGGCCCCATGGACTGCCCAGGGCTTTCACGTCCTTTCTACCACATTCCTGCTTTCCCCTCCTCCCCCCTACAAGGGGTGCACATCACCTAGAAAGAAAAGTTAAAGACTGTTCTTCTAATGGGTTACTCCTGAACAGCCCACCATGGGCTGTTCAGGAGTAACCCTTCTTCTGATCTTATGGCACAGTTTATATAGAATGGAGTAAACTCTGATAAGGCTACTTCTGACTCTGTATCTGTGTACCTTAGTTCTGTATCACTAAGGTATAGATCTGATGGTTATCAAAGGGACTCCATACTTGGGGTCTACTTTTTCTCTCCCATATGGCTAGTCCTTTGTTGGCGGTCTTTCTTTTTTGACATCATAAATGCCCCTCCTGCAAATATCAGGCCTTGGTAGTTACTAGTGAATGCTTCAACTTAAGCAGTACTCTCTTCTGACTCAGACAGCAGTCCTTAATGAAGGCCTTGAGTTACTGTCCATAAATTCTTCTGGATGTTCTGAATTGCCTCATCCAAGTTAGCAATGTGGGAAGGACTATGGTGTCTAATTTATCTAGTTGAGAGACAAAGGGGTGCCATAACTTCCTCTGACTCTTTAATGCAGGTTTTTTGGGTTTGCTCCAGTAATTTGAGACTCTTCCAGTGTTCCTTTTGCCTGACCTTTGCCCTCTGGGACTGTTCTGAACATGCTATTTGCTGCCCTCTGACCACTATCCCATTATTTCGGGGGTACCCCTGATCACATACCTCTTTGATTCTCCTCCCCTCAGGGTAATAGATTGCTTCTCGAGGGTAACTTCCCAGTGAGGACACTGGGCCATAAAGTGACCCAACCCCCTGCACTACAAACAACATGAGTGATGTTGTGGTTGCAGCCACTAAGTATTGCCACCTGCCAGGAGGGAAAAGTATAGGCTAGCATCGGTTCCTTAACCCCCAAAGACGAATTTCATACATGGGGTTTGACCAATTCAAAAATCCTCTTTTCTCTCCTTGGGATTACATCAGGGAGAGAGAGTATGTGTGATTGCATGTGAGAGTTTGGGAGTGTGTGATTGTATGAGGGGAGAAGACAGAAAGCAGGCATGTTTGTATGTGATTGCATGTGGGAGAGAAAGAGAAAGTGTGTTTGTATATGTTGGAGAGTTTGTATATGTGAGAGAGGAGAAAGTTTGTATGCACCCTCCTCCACCCCAACTAATTTATGACACTCTCAGGGTGACTGGAAATCAAAGGTTTCCAGGTATAAAAAGTATTTTTTTTAATCCTTAAGTATGAATAATTATTGGGTGTTATTTGATGTGTATGCTTTTTTGAAAAATGTTATTGGTGTTTAGAAAATTTTGAAAAATGTGTGTATGAGTTTTAATTATTGGATGTTATTCTATTCATCAGTTGTTTTGAAATATTTATTCTTTTATTGGTATCATTTTACTATTATGATTGATGTTTTATGTTTTAATTTTCTTGTTTGATGTTATATGGGGCATGGTCATTTTTCTGTTTTTACATTGTTGCACTGCATGCAGAGTTTGGCTTGTTGCAATTTCCAATTTTTGTCTGTATGTTTCTATTTATTCTTTTTTATGGTCAGTTTATTCTGTATTTGGTGAGGTTCTGCATCAGTGACTGAGGTGAGGTATTCTGTTGGCTAGCATGTAGCTTATGTAGGGATCTATAGCAGCATGACCTGTTCTGTTTTCCTAATAGGGGGTGTATTGGCAAGAAGGAGGAAAAGAGTGAGAAACATTTTTCTCTTCTCCCTTTTATAATTTTGTTTTTATGTGAAGAAATCATATCAATTTCAATCATTTTTAAATAACTCATGAATATTTTAACTGAAAATGAATGTCAATTAAAATATTCAAGAGTTGTGTGAAAGAAATCTGGCAGATCAGGATGCCGACCAGCTTGTGGCACTCGAGGACCAGAGCTACCTACCCTCAGTTTAAATCTTGGCACATCCAAGGCCGGCGCAAGAGTACTTGACACCCTAGATGAACCATTGGTTATCACCCCCTCTCCAACTTACCTATTGGTGGCAACTCCAACACAGCACTCCCTCTCAGCAGTGGCAGTGGCTCCAGCACAGCACTCCCTCCTAGCAGTGGCAGTGGCTCCAGCACAGCGCTCCCTCTTAGTAGTGGAAGTGGCACCAGCACAGCGCTCCCTCTTATAGTGGAAGTGGCTCTAGCACAGCGCTCCCTCCTAGCAGTGGCAGTGGCTCCAGCACAGCACTCCCTCCTAGCAGTGGCAGTGGCTCCAGCCCAGCGCTCCCTCTTAGTAGTGGAACTGGCACCAGCACAGCGCTCCCTCTTATAGTGGAAGTGGCTCTAGTACAGCGCTCCCTCCTAGCAGTGGCAGTGGCTCCAGCACAGCGCTCCCTCCTAGCAGTCGCAGTGGCTCCAGCACAGTGCTCCCTCCTAGCAGTGGCAGTGGCTCCAGCACAGCGCTCCCTCTTAGTAGTGGAAGTGGCTCCAGCACAGCGCTCCCTCCTAGCAGTGGCAGTGGCTCCAGCACAGCGCTCCCTCTTAGTAGTGGAAGTGGCTCCAGCACAGCGCTCCCTCCTAGCAGTGGCAGTGGCTCCAGCACAGCGCTCCCTCTTAGTAGTGGAAGTGGCTTCAGCACAGTGGAAGTGGCTCCAGCACAGCGCTCCCCCTTAGTAGTGGAAGTGGCTCCAGCACAGCGCGCCCTCTTAGCAGTGGCAGTAGCTCCAGCACAGCGCTCCCTCTTAGCAGTGGCAGTGGCTCCAGCACAGCGCTCCCTCTTAGCAGTGGCAGTGGCTCTAGCACAGGGCTCCCTCTTAGCAGTGGCAGTGGCTCCAGCACAACACTCCCTCCTAGCAGTGGCAGTGGCTCCAGCACAGCGCTCCCTCTTAGTAGTGGAAGTGGCTCCAGCACAGCGCTCCCTCCTAGCAGTGGCAGTGGCTTCAGCACAGCACTCCCTCCTAGCAGTGGCAGTGGCTCCAGCACAGCACTCCCTCTCAGTGGTAGAAGTGGCTCCAGCACAGTGGAAGTGGCTCCAGCAGAGCGCTCCCTCTTAGTAGTGGCAGTGGCTCCAGCACAGCGCGCCCTCTTAGCAGTGGCAGTGGCTCCAGCACAGCGCTCCCTCTTAGCAGTGGCAGTGGCTCCAGCACAGGGCTCCCTTTTTTAGCAGTATTAGATCTGGCACAGTGCCTTTTTATGCCTTGCGCATGATTTTGCTGCCCCCAAATCTTTGGCATCCTAAGCGACCGTTTAGTTTGCCTAAAGTAAAATGCCTAGTCCTGGGCATTTTACTTCAAAAAGGTTGCCTTTCTCTGTATTAGACCATAAATATTTTAGTAAAAATGACAGTACATAAAACAAACATAGCATCAACTACAGCAAACAAGCAAATTCAAAACGGAGGAAAACGCTGATGAAAAAGCTGCACCTTTAACCTTTTTCAAAAAAGCTCCAGTAAAACCTGTAGATTTCTTGCCTGATGGGAAACTGGAATTATCCATTTTTTAAATTGAAAAGAAGAAAGATTGTTCAGTGGAAATCAGCTCAGTATCATCAATTCTGTCTGTTAGCAGTCATCCACAGCTTGATTGCATGTAAACAATCAGTACCAATTATCATTGCAAAGTGGTCACCACAGATACAAAAAAATTGGATCTCTTCGGCAAACAGGGAATATCCTACTTCCAAATTTGTCAATACGGCCACAGATAGACATTGAACAAAAGTTCCGACATATCTGATCTTTGTGGAACACCAGCACCAACATGGAATTAATCAGATGTATGATTTTTCTTTGTTGATCAATCTGCAAAAGAAAAATAGAGAAGTTATTCCTTATTCCAATAGTTATATAACAAAACAAGCATTAAAAATCCGGTATGAATGATAGACTTTATATTACCAGAGCATTTGTTTTTTTAAAAAGGTTGTGTGTGCTTTATATTCATTAGATGTAATTTCTAATCAAAATAGTTTGTGTACTGATAGGTATATATTTATATAACATCTGGGCTATACTTATTATTGAATCTAATTTAACATTTACCTTACCAGTTTAGAAGAGACAGCTGACAAATAAAAGATTTAGGGGTAGATTTTAAAAGGAATGCGCGGGCAAACATGTGCATGCGCTACCCGGCGCGCACACACGTACGCCCGATTTTATAACATGCGTACCTTCCCCCGTTCCCTCCCACTCCGTTCCTTCCCACCCCTTCCCCTAACCTTTCCCCCCCAGCCCTACTCTAACCCCCCTGACCTTTGTCTTACCTTTTGCGCCTGCCTCTGGGCGCCAGCAGCCTGCCAGCACACGATCCTCCAACACAGCGGAAAATGGCCGCTATGTCGGAGGTCTCTGACCCCGCCCCCGCTCTGCCCCTGGATTGCCCCGCCCCTGGACCGCCCCTTTTTGCAAGCCCCAGAACTTACATGCATCCCGGGGCTTTACTCGTGTCGCCGGTCCTTTGAAAATCCAGCCCTTAAATTTTAAAGTTCAAAAGGTTTGAGACAATGTCTCCTTAAGATGAAATGACCATTGCCATAAAAATTGAAGTTTGGTTTATTGCTAATTCCTAATTGCTCTAACCTTCCTCACTTATCTCCAGGGAATTTGATATTGCATGTTTCTAATATACAGTAGGAAGAGGGAGTATTTATTTTAAATGAGATCTTGCAGTTAAATTCTGAAAAGCATTGTGACACTGAGGAAAAACCTCTTAAAACTCTAATGCCACTAGTGACAGTCTGGTCTATATTCAGACGTTGCTGGAGCTGACCTTCTGGGGTGTTCAGGGGATGGCTAGGATCGTCAGAACACACAAAGGGACATGACCTTTGGCGTGGCCCTTCAATTCCAGACCTTGGTTTTCCTCGGTGTGACCCTATGAAGGGTTGGTCAGCTTCTGATGAGGTCAACGGGGAGGATTTAGCCAAACCCTGGTCTCGGTGGCACTGAGGCTGGGGCAGAGTGAGCAGAGGATATGAAGGCCTTCGAGTAGAGGTCAGGCCGGTAGTTTCTCCTCACCAGCTCAGTTCATCAGTCTTGGAAGGTCCTCCTGCACTTTCTCACAATCTGCTCATGTTTTAACTACTTTGAATATTTTTGTGTCATCTGCAAATTTGATCACCTTGCTCATTTCTCCAAGCCTGACCATTTAGCCTTTCTGTGTTTCCTATCTTATAACCAGTTACCAATCCACAGTAGGGCACTGCCTCCTATCCCATGACTTTTAATGTCCTGAGGGACTTTCAAATGCCTTCTGAAAATCCAACTCGCCCTCATCCACATATTTATTTATACCTTTAAAAAACTCTAATAGATTATGACATAACTTCCCTTTGCTAAATCCATGTTAGCTCTTCCCCATTAAGCCATGTCTGTCCATATGCTCACTGATTCTGCTCTTAACAATAGCTTCCACCATTTTGCCTGGCACTGATGTCAGGCTCACTGGTCTGTAGTTCCCTGGATCACTCCTGGAGCCCTTTTAAAATTGGTGCAACATTGGTTGCCCTCCAGTCCTCAGAAACAGTGGCAGAGTTTTGCAATATGTCACAGATTACCAGTAGCAGGTCTGCAAATTCATATTTATTTATTTATTTATTTATTTATTATTTTTGTTATACCGAGTTTCATGACAGATATCACATCAACCCGGTTTACAATTAACAATGTGTGTAAAGCATAGCGTAACGTATATTCCCAATAAACTGTGAAACTTTAAATACAGTGTATCAATACCGTGTGTGAGAAAGTTACAATAAAACAGGGAAAATTAACTTGGAGCTGGAATAGGGGGAAAAATTGAGCAATGCAATATATACATTTGAAATATATATTTCAAATATAAAATTGAGCAATGCAATATAAATATAAATATAAAATATAAAATATTTATATAAATATAAATATAAAATATAAATATAAAATATAAAATTGAGCAATGCAATATATACATTTGAAATATATATTTCAAATATATATATTTGAGTTCTTTCATTGACAATCCTTAATTAAGAGCCAGGTGCAAAGAATCCTTCCAGAACCCTGCAATTGTGGACCCAAAATTCGGCTGCTGGGTGCTGCACTTATGCAATGGCTATGACTATATCCTCCCCAGGAGCCGTGTGCATTGCTGTAAACAGAACTGCTAACCCAGGAAATGGATGGCCTGACCCATTTTCATTATATGGCAATGCACAGCACTGCCATTGAGCCCCTGGACCAGCCCTGCTTGTTACAGCATTAGTGATTTGTGTGGGGCCTGTAATAAACAGTTTTAGAAGTGGAGCTGGGGCAAATAATTGTTTCAGCAAGTATGAAAATGAGGCATTGTAGAGATTGAAGCATAGGCAGACATATTTGGTTCATTGCCTTTACATCATGCTAACATCATGGTCCACGCGTGCTCAGTACAGTTATGCCGCCTTTCTCTATAGGGGACCAATTTCACACAAGTGATTTTGTACTTCTGATAAAGAATAATGAGGTTCGTACATAGGGAAATGAGGCAGTTAATGTATGCTGTGACTCTGAGTGGAATAACTATGATTTTCTTCACTTTATGCTTATTTGTGTGGAATTTACTGCTGTTCAAGCACTTGAACGAGCCTCCTTCTAGGAGTGAATTGCAAAAACATATATTTGCTGGCCAGCTCAAATAGTTATTTGCTTCCAGACGACTCTTAGCAGAAAAATGGGTAACTCGACCCCTATATTATCATCCATATAGAGAGACTGTGGATTGCAATTGGGCAAATAGAAAAATGTATTAAAAAATAAGCCCTGATAAGGTCACGTAATTGGAAATAATCCATATCTTTATACATTTGGAATGGGACGTCACACTTTTCTCAGGCAGCCCATTATTTTTAGAAAATCAGATGCAGGTACTGTGCTCTTCCTTACAACTACTCATTCACACCAGCTGCAGAGTATTTATTTCTGTTGTTGCTTCCTGTGGAAAACAGAGATGGGGAAAAAAAGACTATGTATTTGTAGTTTCCAGAACTCAGCCTAAGAGTAATTTAACCTCCTGTTTCTAAAGTGTCACTTTCTCAGCCTTGGGGGGGGGGGGAGGGGGGGAGGCTGTGGGAAATCAAAAAGAGGAAAAACAGTAGAGTAAGAATAAATATTCCAAAAATCTCTCATACTTGCTGCACAAATCCACAGAACTCATATTCCATTCAACCATCCCTTCTTCGGCCTACCCAGGCCCTCTTAGTGTCCATTCACTCTGATTCAGTTTCTCAGTGTACTGAGCAGCTCCCAAAAGAAAACCCCTCTGTTTCTGCAGATAGGCAGTCAATCCAGCCCTGTAGCAACTTCCTGCTAAGCACATTTGTGCCTCCTGGTCCAAGCAAGGATCCACCACAGTTAAAATACTATTTTTCTTTGTCTCTTCAAAGCGCCAGATGCACAAATATTCTTTTCCCTCGTGTTTCCTGGGACACTGGGAGAGTCTCTCCACCCAAACCCCTGCTTCTCCCCCTATTCCCCCTGCAAAGAGTGACAGCTACGTCCTCCTCCTGTCTCTGGGACTCAGGAGAAGCCCCAAATCAAGACTGACCCAGGGTTTTTATAACCTCTTTGCTAAACCATGCCCAAAGGGGCTGTAACAGGCTGTCAGTCAACTAAGTGCCTGTACCACCTCCTGCCCTTTAGTTGAACCTCCCTCACTGGAACCTTCTCAATACCACAGAAGTACGGCCATTAAGGGTTTCCCTTATCCTCTTAATATTACATTCTATACACTTTGGGGTAGATTTTAAAAGCCATGCGCGCGTAAATCCTGCCGGATTTACGCGCGCAGGGCACTCGCGCACCGGCGGGCCTATTTTGCATAGGCCGCCGGCGCGCGCAAAGCCCCGGGACACGCGTAAGCCCTGGGGCTTCGTAAAAGGGGCGGGAGGGGGCATGTCCGTGGGCGTGTCGGCAGGCCAGGGTGTGTCCGGGGGCGTGTCCGGGGGTCAGGGGGCGGTCCGGGGTGGGTTCGGGGGCATGGCGACGGTTCGGGGGCGGGGCGGGAGGGCAGTCCCGGCACTGCGGCCTGTGCCGGGGGATGCCGAGGTGGCGCGCGCAAGTTACACCTGCTTCAAGCAGGCGTAACTTGCACAACAAAGGTAGAGGGGGATTTAGGTAGGGCTGGGGGGTGGGTTAGATGGGGAAGGGAGGGGAAGGTGGGGGAAGGTGGGGGGACGCGGAAGGAATGTTCCCTCCGAGGCAGGCTGAGCAGCTCGGCGCGCGCAGGCTGCCGATTTTGCGCAGCCTTGCACACGCTGACCCTGGATTTTATAAGATACGCGCGGCTACGCACGTATCTTATAAAATCCAGCGTACTTTTGTTTGTGCCGGACGCGCATACTTTTTTAAGATCTACCTCTTTCTGTGGCACAGTAACAAGTAGCAAACTTCATGGCTGAACCTGATCTTTCTATCGCCATTCACAAAATCACCACTGAGTTACAGGTATCTTTGCCAATCTATATAGAAATATATACTTTAAAAAAAAAGTTAAAAACTTGGCTTTTCAATCAAGCCTATACTTAATCCTCACCTCACCCGGACCTCATAGCATCTGTAATATAGTTTTTTGTTTCACCTTCTCTTTCATATTATTCTCCTCCTAGATCATCCTGACCGTACGTTCCTTTGATATCCCTGTTATATGTAACTTTATTTTCCTCTCTTTCTTTTAAGGTTATACACCCCCAGTTATTTGTAAACCGATGTGATATTCATTTGAATGTTGGTATATAAAAGTTCCTAAATAAATAAATAAATACTGTACATAGATATATTGTATATGAACACATAGATACAATCTATCTATGGCATACAGTATATACAGTATCTCCAATATATATTCAGAGAGAGAGAGAGAGAGATCTGTCTCGGGCGCATACAGATCGATTATTGAAAATCCTTTATTAATTTCATTTACTTCATCATATCAACAGGGATCATATTAATCAGGCAGTCATTAGTAAAACTTCCCACATGTCAGGGGGTAAAACCAGGATTGGATCACCTTGTCCTGAAAATATGAGCCTAGGGCATAACAGCATACCCACCAGGTTTCTGGCATTTTTTCTAGCATCTTCTGCACTGGGGCCCCATACTGTTGTATTTTCCATGCAGTCTTTGGCATTTTCGACACCTGAGAATCTCTCTCGTCTATCTGCGACTCCTGCACAGTTGACAGCTCTCCAGTACTGTTGTGAAAGCCCTGGATGGCTGTGTAGCAGGGTCTAGTCCAGCTGGCTTACTCTGGGACCTTAATGCACATGATATAACAGCATTAAGTTGAATGCATTTCCAAGTATGACTTTTTATTTACAACTTTCTGATTCAAAAGGCAACCATTTTTGTTCAATTATTGTTCTGGGCAATTATTCTATGTTGCAATTTAAAAAGCTTAGAGGCCTATGTACAAAGCCACATAAACTGGCTATTAAGTTGGGTTAACATACTAATTTTAACTGGGGCATTATCAGCAAATTTACTTCTCAGTGTGCTAAAGTGCGTAAAGCATATGGGGACCTTTGTTTTCAGTTCTGATTTTATTTTATTTTTCCCTGGAATATATCGGTGGTTTTTTTATAATAAACAAAAATGGGAGAAAAGTTGGTGGAAAAGAAATGGCTCATATTTTTCCACTGTTCTCCCATTTTTGTTTGTTCTAATAAACACTGATAAATCCCTGGGAAAAATAAAAACTGAACAGAAAGGTGCCAACTTATAGTACATTGGGCAGAAACAATAGATTTTACTGGTTGATAACGTGTGTGTGTGTGTTTTACTGCCACCAGTAATGCATCTGCCAGCCCTGATGATAGCTAATTCCCTTCCCCGTGAAACATCAAGAGATTTCTTTGTCGTGATGGAAACACCCCCCACCCTATAAGAAGCCTCTGTGTCAGGGCCAGTGAAAGAATATTTGCCGCCCTAGGCAAACCTTCGGTCATGCACCCTCTTTCCCCAACTTACCTTCAGCACAGGGCTTCCTCCGATCAGCAGCAGCACCTCTAGCACAGCGCCCCCTTCTTTGGTGGTAGTGGCTGTGGCACAGTACCCCTTTGGGCCTCATGCTGGCAGGAGCTTGCCACCCCCATAATGTTGGCACTCTAGGCGACTGCCTAGAGTGCCTAATGGAAGCACCGGCACTGCTCTGTATTCCAATGCTGCCCTTCCCACAAGGTGAGCTTCAAAGGGCCTCGGTGCCGGGATTGCCTTGATGCCATCCCCTTTCCCCTCCATGCTGACTCCCAAATCAAGGAGCCTCAATGCATAAATGCACCCCTGGTCTTCCACCCCCCACCTTCCTTCTCACTCTCCTAGCCCTTCTGACATTGGCAAACTGAGAGTAGGAGTATGAGAGATGAAAACCATTTGTGCCAATTTCTAAAATGGTGCCTAGCGCCGTCCTTTGCTTGGTACTCAGCTCCATATTTCCCACTTTAAGCTGCAATAGGTTTGTGCTAATGTGAATCCCATCCACCCCACTAGCTATTTTCTCATATAGAGGTCTCATTCCTTGCAACTTCACTGAATTAAAGTTTCCTCTTCCCCTACAGTTTTTAACTCATTTATAAATGAGTTCTTCCCAATCATGTTTTCACTCTTTTAGCTCAAAGCCTTTTGTTTCTTTCTTGTCTATATGTTTTGCCAGTCTATCTTGACTAGATTGTAAGTTCTAAGGAGTAGATGCCGTCTTTTCTGTGTCTCTGAAAACATCGGGTCATGCTAATAAATCCTGATAATAATAATGTTAATGAAGACTAAGCACATTTTCACGTTAACTAACACAGGCAGTTAATGCATGTTAACAATTGCATTCACATTTAGCATATGGTAAATTCCTACATTAGCAATAACACACTTTAGTTTGTAGTACAAGTATATAACTCAAATCCAGGAAGAATGACTCATTCTTTAAAATTCCAAACGTTGAAGTTCAATGAAGTAAGTTAATACAGCTCCATCTGCTGGATAAAATGAATACTGCATGTATTAAAACCAAAACAATGCTTGGTATTATCATATGTAACTATTTACCAATGGTATTCGAAAAATATGTTTAAAGAAATTCCGCAGAAAAATATCTGACAAATTAGCAAAGAATGGCACGTGTGCACAAGAAATGTCAGAGGTACGCAGTTATACCTTTAATCCTCTTGATTTAAATCTTTAAAATAATGCAGGTACTTCATCATGCAAAACATATCCAGTACTATGCATGATTCTTTGAGACAGTAAAAGCCACTCATTTTATTTTAAACTTGACAAGCAAGATGATGAAAATATGGTTGTTGTTTTTTTTAAATATATAATGTGAAAGGGCTACTTCTCCTGTTTATTCCTTCTTCTTAATTTGGTCTTGATTAATCATCCATTGAAACATGCAGCAAAGGGCCATGATATCATTATAACTCTATTGTGTTCTATTAAAATTGAATAAAATAAGTGTAATTGGTCTTTCTATAACAGTCTGTTTATTACGTTCTCCTATGTAAAGGAAATAGCAGAATTATTACATCAGGATTCAATTGATTATATCAAGCAAGAGGTCTGGTGTGGTGACTCAGTGGCATCCAGAAGGACCCGAGCTTGACTCTTGGATCAGATCTTCACCACCCTGTATCACCTGAGAACGCTAGAAAGGCAGTGGTCACATTTACTGAGGAGGGAGTTATGGACATTGATAAGGCTGAAAAATCCTCAGTGGTTTCTCCTTTGTGTAAACTGAATTAATCTTACTTCACTCAGCGATGGTAAATTTAAAACGAGCAGCCGCATGCCCCATATACATGAACATCACATGTGGGCGCACGCTCACATGTGCTTCAGTTTTATATCATCCGCACAAGTACATGCACATTATATATGCTAGTGGACATATGTGTACTCCTGCATTTCCTTAGGACTTGTCAGCTTTTACATGTGCAAGGGAGCACATTTTATAATATGCGCACATGATGGAAATGATCAGTTTTACCAATTAATCCAGTAGTTTGCCCGGTCTATCTCTAGGTCATCAAGACCCTCTGGATCTTCAGTTTGCAATTCCTCCAGTTTAATTAGAGCCCTCACCCAATCAGTTTTTTATTCTGACTTACACCTGAAAATCAGCAGAAGTAAATATGTACAAGTAAAAGCCGTAACACGTGCTGCGTTCATGGGTTATAAAATCATGATTTTTTTTCACCTAAATGTTGTCCCACCCTGGAACACCCCTGATCCACCCTAAATCCTTCCCTTTCTTACATGAGCAAAGTTATTCATGCATTGGTACTTGCATGCATATGTGCGATGTTTAGGAAATAGCTCTAGCGCGAATAAGTGCTAATTGTGCGTGCATCTGCTATTTTTGTGTGCACGTATCTCTTTTAAAATTGACCTTAAAGCGTACAGCTTTGGAAATAATGAAATAATCTTATCTAACAATTCAAGAGCCGGCTAGGTTTCAAAACACATATTTCAAATTATTATACCAGATTTTATACTTGGTAGGGTACCTGGGTGAAAAAGTGATGCTCCTTTAAGATACAACTTCACATAAAGCCAAGAAATATTTACTTATCACTGGAATTAAATAAGAAATATTGCGAAGAAACAAGATGGCATTGTACTGAGAAGACATGCTGGGAAGAACTACATTGGTGAATAAATATTACCTATTGGTTTCTTTATTCCTGCATTAGGAACATGGTGAAAAGGAAGAGGAAGGTCCGAGGGTATCCCACTATTCCCTCTAGTGACTTCTTCATTGACCAGGTTTCCATTCCTGAATTTCTTCAGCACTCCCTTATACCTTCAATGCCATTGAAGTCTGTTGCCGCTGCCGATGTGGGAGAACCATCGTGGCTGGATGACGACGCAGATGCATCATTGACTCCTGACATCAAAGCTGGGCCTTGCTGCAGCAATGCTGAGGTTGGACCCAGAGATCTAACAGGGTCTGCATTTGATCACTGGGGGTATGTTGATGCCGAAATCTGCAGGGAGCGTGAGTTTTCTATAGGTGCATCATGACCATCAGGCATTACAGAGCAGACTGCACTGGAAGATCAAGCAAACATGGGTGACTGATAGAAGAAAGGATCCTTTAAGATCTGGAACTGCTATTATTTCTACCTTGACCTGCTCCCTCTCCTGAAGCGCTGGCTGCTTTGTCTATTTTGAAAACAGGCTTTATGTAGTTAAACCTTCCATAGTTTCACCAGAAAGCATTTGGGAACTTTAAGTCACTTTAGATCAGTGCCTCTCATCTCTAGCAGTTATCACCTTGGATATCTATATTAGAATACATTCTCAGATATCCACTTTGTCTTCTCAGTAATCAGAAAAGATTGGCAACTTAGAACGTAGTACCAACCAAATGACAGCTGCTCAGTCAATCTTGGCACAGGATAAAATCATTATGCATCATAGACTTGAGAATTTAGAAAATGTCAAGAAATCTTTGAAATTTAAGAATACTGAATTTTCCTAGATTATGTTTTCTCTGGTGGGTAGAACTTTTCAAATTATACATGCAAGAATTTCGGAAGATATCTCAGGATGCAATTCCTCTCAAGAAGGTGAATGATGCTCTTACCAATATGCGAATCAGTCTATAAGTCTGAATCTTACTGAGTTGTTTGAGAGGCAGCCGATCAAGAAGTCTCATAGGGCTAATTTACTGGTGACTTGTTTTCCTTCAAGACTGAGATTCAGTTTTACAGTTGATTTTTTAAATTTCTCAAGACCCCTTTATGATGTATAAGGTGTGGATATTTCCTGATTTGTGTAGAGCCACTTAGGAATATTAAAAGAAATGTCTTGCTATGTGTCAAGAAATATTAAACCTGAGGGCATCTTTCCTGCTAGATTTCCCTTGTAAATATTTCATTATGTTGGATAATGTAAAATATGTTTTCTTTGAACCTTTGTAGCTGAGGTTCCTTATTGATACCAAGAGACCGAGGGAGATTTGACTCCATTTTGCATTCAGTAAAAGGCATTAGGATAGACAGCTTACAAGTTGATATTTGTAAGAGATTCTTCTCTTCAATTTCTTTTTTTTTTTTTAAGGTATTTCTTATTTTTGGCCACTCCCAGGCTTTCCTTGGTTCTCCCCAATATATTTTAGTTCTAATGTTTAGTACAATATTGGGGGGGGGGGGGATCTCCCTCTTTATTTTCCTTTTTTTAGTTTTATATATATATATATATATATGTGTGTGTGTGTGTGTGTGTGTGTACTCCATTTCTCTTACAAGTAATGTTTGTTTGCATATTAAAATGCAATTTAAAAAAAAAAAAGAAATGTTAGGAAATAGCCTAACTTTGCAACCAGTGAAGATTTTACATAGTAACATAATAACTGAAGGCAGATAAAGACCAAAGTAGCCCATTCAGTCTGCCCAGCAAGGTGTTTAGGGTTGTAACTGCTGCTCCATGCAGGTTACCCTCTCACCTTCTTTTCAGAGCTGTAACTGCCGCTCTCGCTCTGTGCAGGATTCCCCAGCCCATCACTGCAATCCCCCTAGCATTAGGGATCCTCCGTGTTTATCCAGTGTTTATTTGTATTCTGATACCATTAGCTACATTGTGGAAAAATAACTGCATAACCCATTGCTTGCCTGGCTCCAAACAAACACAACCAGAAGAATTATTTTTTGGAGAAATAGTCTCTGGGTCAATGAAAGGAATGTCCCTGCAGCAGATGTAACCAGGGAATAAAGATAAAAGGGTTGAGACATTAGAGATGAGCTCTCTCTAGGGATTTGTAAACGTTCCACCTTAGGAAGCTGATAACACAAACATTTCTTAAGTATATTGCATTGTGTATTTATTTCACTCTACTGGTGTTAGTCCTTAACCACTGCAGCTTTAAAAGTTTGAATAAGCCCTATTCACTCTTCTAATTTAGCAATGCTGTGAGAAATTGCCAGAATAGGTCCCTGTTGCAATTCAACTTTGACATCCAGGGCCTCCTTATTTTTGCTTTAAACGTTTAGTGTTAGGCAAGAAAGCTTTTCTTACATCATAGATTGCATATGAAGCAGCTCTAAAGTTATTCTATTGGGTAATACACTAGCCACCGAGTCCAGAACTCCAGATGTCAGATTGTTTCGATGGCACCTCCACAGCTGGTTGTAATCTGCAATTGGAAATCAAGGAGGACACCAAAGCTTGCCCTCCACAAATCTTCCCCGTGATGATGCCAGGTCGAGAGGAACACTAGGGATATAGGATGGCCTTCACAGGGTGAAAGGGGGGTACTTTGAGCCCGTTGAACTCTGCAGTGCCTCAGCAGCTCCAGAAAATATGGAAACCCAGCAGGCCACAGTGTTCCCATGAACTAAAACAGCCCCAGCAGCCTCAGAGTCTGTTTCATCGGAGACCCACCACTCCCGCCAGCACTGTCAAACAGACAAATCGGTCCATTGTTCCAGAGATGGTGTCCTCAGAAGGGAACATCCAGGCTCTTTGTTTATCTTTCACCATAACCACCCATGCAGTAAATCAGAGTACCAGCAAAGGAAAAGAGGCTGAGCAGCCAGGTGTGAGAGCTATTACTGAGCACCCACAGTAATGTCTCCTTTTTATTGTTTTATCAGGGAATTTCTAGATCTGCAAGCCGGAAAGATCTAGGGTAAGATTTTCCCTTTTGCATCCTGACTGCTATAAATAAAAAGAGGTAAAAAAAAATGTAGCAGAATCAAAAATAAATTGAAGAACAATGCCACTTATATTAAAGAACAATGCCACTTATATTAAAGAACAATGCCACTTATATTAAGCAAACTGGAGCCCTAGAAGGCTATTTAGTACAGAGGTGGCAAACTGCTAAAAATATATATTTTTTTAAATTAAAAACTCAACCAAGCAGCTATTTTTATGGAAAGTCGATAGTGCAGCTGACTACCGTAATACTCAGT
The DNA here is from genome assembly GCF_901001135.1 of Rhinatrema bivittatum. NCBI lineage: Eukaryota > Metazoa > Chordata > Amphibia > Gymnophiona > Rhinatrematidae > Rhinatrema > Rhinatrema bivittatum. The sequence continues at coordinate 670,948,673 of NC_042616.1, read as the reverse complement.
CTGCTTTGTCAGAGTGACTAGGAACAAGTAGCCTGATTTCCATTTTAGCCAAATAAAAAGGAAAGGCTTTTCTCAGCTTGTCCAGTGTTTTGTTTTGAACACATTAATGTACAATCACAGTTTAGGACATATTCAAGCCTTAAGGTCTGCCAGTGGCTCAGTGGCAAAACTACAAGCTGGTGTGTGGGTTCTCTGAGTTTGGATCCTGCACATTGGGCTAACCAGGGCTGGGCAGGCTCCAGAGACAGTGTTCACAGCCTCTGGGGTTCAGGGAGTTCCAGTCATCACTCATCAGTGATACCTACTGGCCAGACTCAGGGTGAATGTTTGACTGGTTCTGGCCCCCGGCCAAGGATTTTTGCTGCAATGTCTGGGCTAAGACAGAAGAGGGATGATGAATGGAGGGAAGAGCCCGGGTAGGAGTGGATGAAGGCGCATCAGCAGCATAGCCTCAATAGATGTCATTTATGATTGAGCTGGAAGCCCAAAGGAACAGAAAGGAATTGTCAGGAATAAAGAAAGGAAATAGTATGTTACTGTACCACAAAAATGACAATAGCATATTGTTGCTGAATAGTGAAAGATCAGGCTGTTCTTAGGCTAAAGATTTAGGCCTCCATTTACTCTTTCATAGTTTATCTTGTATAAGGTGAAGCCCGTTTATCACCTGATGTTAGATATTCCTGACTTTTCCCTATAATTTTGGCCTCACCCGTATTAGACTTTTCCCTTTGTAATTTTTGCCTCACTCATATTAGAGCCTTATCGGCCTCCAATTTAACCCCTTAATGATGCTATTTACTATGCTCTATCATATAAGGCACCTCGCTGTTAGAACTCATGTAACAGATACTCTCTTGTACCCAATTTGATCTCTTAAATATGTTATTTTCCATGTTATATTGTATATTTGCAAGTTCTGTTCCTCCAAAAGTTAATTTCCTGTCCTTTTTTCTGTCTCTCTTCTCTTTTGTATATTCGCTTTGCCTCACCCCCTGCTCCCCTCTCCCCTTCCCTGTTTTTTGTATTTCATTCAGTTACATGTAAACCGATATGATGTACCCACGAATACCGGTATGAAAAAGCTATTAAATAAAGATTTATATTTTACTCTGTGATGAATAAATTCAACCCAAACAGGAAATGTTCAGATTTTGCCTGCAGGAAAACTGAAGCATTTGACCCAGTGAAGAAAGAAGTATTGCTGCTAGCACATCAGGAAATGTATTAACTCTCAGTACAAGTTCTGTCCTCCCATGTTACCTGCTTTGTGTCCTTCACATTTTTGTAAGCAAGCACACACACTGGCTCTTTCTCTGAGAGTATAATAGTACTCTTGCAGACATATTTATCTAGTGAAAACTTAGGTGAAGGACTACATAGGTCAACATCAGATCAGTAGGTGTCTGAAGAGAATATGGAGTTGATTAAAAATCAATATTGTGAAAGAATGTAGGCATCTATGCTTCTAGCTCATGCAGAAAAAGACCATCCACACAGTCAGGGCTGTAAAGAAGGGGAAACACCGTTTTCTTTATTAACAAAAAGAATAATAATCATTCCATTTCAAAGAAAGTGAGGATTCCCACAATACTGAGCACACATCTGACGCAAATAAGAGATTGTGTGTTTTCCATAGTGAGTCCAAAGCACTGGAATTCTCTGCCTGAGACATTATGTATTTTACCAGATAGAAAGAGATTTAAATGTGAGCTAAAAACAAGGCTATTAAAAAATGCATATAAACTAACTTAAAAATATCAGAATATACTGAGCCTCAAAAACAAGAAAGACAAAAGATAATAATTGAATCATGTTGAATAAATCAAACATAAAAATGTAAGATTCTCAAAACAACCCTCTGACAAAGATGTGAAAACTATCATTTCATTTTAATTTTCCATACTCTTTGGCTTAAGTACTAGATCAATTATTAATACGTACTAGACAATTTCACTTGATAGATATTAATGCCTGTTTATGAATACCACCTCTGTAACCAATCATTGTTTGTTTGTTGAGTTATAACTATGAATGTCATTTTATAAACTGTTGTGATCTATACATGAAACAATGGTATATAAAATGTCTAAATAAATAAAAATTAATAAATAAATTATCTCTGCAGGTTTGGGAACCTGTCAAGAGAGGACCAGGGGTTTCAACAAGGAAATATGGAATACATTGTGTACTTTTAAAGTGTTTGGGAGATTGAGCTCATAGGTCACCGATACCATCCATTGCAAGACTGGAAAAGGCCCAATAAATCTGGATGCCAATAAAGGGAGAGCACTCAGAGGCACAGGTTCCGTGTGCTCAACTACTCTAAGTCTCCAGCTTGGAGTTGCGGAGCCGGTCTACATATCTTATCAACATATTTCTTTGCCTGAGCTGCTGCCTTGGAGATCAAGCGATTGGTTTGTAGCCACAGATCCTGGGGTTTTTGGACTGTAAGGCAGGCTGCCAGGCAAGTCACTGAGAGGTAGATTTTAAAAGCATTGCTCATGCAAAAATGGCCACATATGCACGTATGCGTGCTGTGTTTGAGCAATGAGAATTTTAAGCAACCGCAAAGTACGCACGTAAATACCCAGGGGTGGAATGGGACAGGGCATTGGCAGGATATGTGCATTCCAGGGCGGGGCTAAGACTTACATGCATAACTCTGAATTTTAAAAAAGCTGACAATGGTGCACATCCATGGGTTATCCGCATAACTTTGCTGCAGGTTCTGATGAGGAGCAAATCTAGAGATCTCGAGTCTTAGGGATTTCTGCACAGCATAAAGGTTTTGGGGTCAAGTGGGGGACTTACAGGATGAAGAACCAAAGGGGTCTTGAAGACCTCAATATCAATTGGACAAACTGGTGGACTAATTGGAAACGTTTTTTCCCTCGCATGAGCATGTTTTAAAATCTGCCTGCATATGCGCATAAAAGCCGCTAAAGCCCTAGCAGAAATACGCACGAGAAATTTACTCAAGCTGCCTCTTAAGATTACGTGCATCCATATGAGAGGCAGGGGGATTTTAAATGATATGAGCGTACTTGCACGCATGATATAAAATTGCAGCATATCACCGCTCGCATGCCAATATCTGCGTTTATGGGTGCACACACATTCCTTTTAAAATTAGCCAGTGAGAGATGAAGCAGCAGAGCAATCTGCAGGAATGCTCTTGGATGAAGAACTGGAAGACTGGGAGAAAATGGGTGAGGTGGAACAACAGTGGACCAAACTGAAAGGAGCTCTTACAAAGGCAACAAATCTATATGTTAGAAAAGGAAACAAAAGGAAAAGGAAAAAGAAACCAATCTGGTTCTCAAAGGAAGTGGCTGAAAAAATAAAGGCAAAAAGAACAGCATTCAAGAAGTATAAAGGATCCCAAAAAGAGGAACATAGGGAAGAATACCTGGTGAAACTGAGGAACACGAAGAAAGAAATCAGGAAAACAAAAGGTTAAGTGGAAGAAAGGATTACCAAAGAGGTAAAGCAAGGTGACAAAACATTTTTCAGATATACCAGAGAAAGAAGGAAGGTTCAAAGTGGTATAATGAAATTGAAAGGTGACAAGGAACCATGTGTGAAGAGAGATGAAGAAAAGGTGGGAGTATTAAACAAATACTTCAGTTCCTGTGTGACATACAGAAGATCCTGGAGAAGGACCATTTCTGGTAGACAAGATCATAGATGGGGATGGCCTAGACGAAACTCCATTTATGGAACAGAATGTATGGGAAGAACTAGATAAACTGAAAGTGGTCAAGGCCATGGGGCCAGATGAGGTACAACCCAGGATACTTAGGGAGCTCAGAGATGTACTGGCAGCTCCACTGAAGGACCTTTTCAATAGATCCCTGGAAATGGTGCCACGGGATTGGAGAAGAGTGGTGGTGGTCCACTTCACAAGAGTGGGAGCAGAGAAGAGGCAGGAAACTACAGGCCAGTTAGCCTCACATTGTGGTGGGAAAATTAATGGAGACGCTGCTGAAGGCAAGGATAGTGAATTATCTACAAACTGGTGGGTTGCTCGACCTGAGGCAGCATGAATTCACCAGAGGAAGGTCCTGTGTAACAAATCTGATAGATGTTTTTGATTGGGTGACTAGAGAGTTGGATCGAGGAAGAGCCGTGTTAAGCAGAGTGCCACAGGGATCGATATTGGGACTGTTCTCTTTATGAGTGACATTGCAGAAGGAATGGAAGGTAAAGTATGCCTATTTGCAGATAATACTAAGATCTGCAACAAAAGGACAGAGACAAGATGGAAGCTATCCAGAGAAGGGTGACAAAGATGGAGTGGGGTCTGTATCAGAAGACCTATGAAGTGAGGCTGAAGGATCTGAATATGTATACCCTGGAAGAGAGGAGATAAAGGGAACATATGATACAGTCCTTCAGATACCTAAAAGGTTTCAATGATGTATGGACATCGAACCTTTTTCTTTGGAAAGAAAACCATAGAACTAAGGGTCACGAAATGAAACTCCAGGGGGGGATGACTTAGAACCAACGTCAGGAAATATTTCTTCACAGAGAAGGTGGTGGAGGACTGGAATGCCCTTCTGGAGGAGGTGGTGAAGAAGAAAAGAGACAAAGAATTCAAAGGGGCATGGGATAAACACCGTGGATCTCTAAATGCTAGAGGATGGAAATGAGATAAGTGTGCAGAGGGGTAACTTGCTGGTACAGCAGTTACTACCCTTAGCAGAAGGTGTAGAGATTACTACCCTTAACCAATAAGCCTTGATGTTTTTGATGCAACTGTAACATCACTCTCTGCTTCGAAGAAGGGGTTGGAGGTGAAAAGAAAGAGTAATTTGGATTCAGAATATCAATCAATCTGAGCCATGACTTTTTACAGTCTAGGATACTGATGCACAGACATTAAGGAAAAAACACAGGACTGCTTCTACGGCCAAGTACATATGCAAAGCACATCAAGCAAAACTGACTAATGCATGGGGGTAAGCTTCACGGCGTGGCAGATACTACCATGCTGGCAGACTGGATGGACCATTGGTCCTTTTCTGCTGTCATTTCTATGTATTTTTTCCTATGTTTTAAACAATATGGAACAGGGTGGCAGTACTAATAGAATTGTGTGAAAACACAGCCCAAGGTAAGAGAATGGCCCAGTCATTTTGTCTTTCATTGACATATAGGCGGAGGAAGGTTTTGAGGATCTGGTTAATTCTCTCTGTTTGACCGTTGCCTGTGTATGGAAGGCTGTGGTAAAGTCCAAGATATTGCCAAATGTTTTACACAGACCCTTCCAATATTGGGTGTCTATCAGACAAGATATGCGAAGGTAGTCCATGTAATATGAAGACATGCTGGACAAAGAGGCGGGCTAATTCAGGAACAGAGGGCAAGCCCAGAGAGGAACAAAATGTGCCATCTTGGAGAATCTATCCACCATGAACAAATCATGATGGAGCCATGTGAGAGAGGGAGGTCCATGATAAAATCAGTGAATAGGTGGATCCAGGGTTCCTTAGGTCTGGCAAACATTGTAACAGCCCCCAGAGGCATGAATTATGTTTTGCTGTACATAGATGGCAAGATTCCATGTAGGCCTTCACATTTGTCTTCACCTGTGGTCACCAATAGTGGCATTGGAGGAGTTCAAAGATACGGGCTACTCCTGAAGATGAGGAGGAACTGATATCACAGTGACAATTACTTTTGCAGGCTCAATGATGTGTTGAGGAGTATCTGGTTTGTCTTCTATTTAGAAGGAGCAGGAGAGAGCATCTGTTCTCAAATTCTTTGCTGCTGGATTGTAGTGGAGCTCAAAATAAAACTGGTTGATGAAGAGGGACCACCAAGCCTGTCTGGGATTAAATTGTTGAGCTTGCTGAAGGTATTCCAGATACCTGTGGTCAGTGTAGATCTTGGTCTGATGTTTGGACCCCTCTAAGTGCCACCATTCTTCCAGTGCCAATTTCAACACAAGGAGTTTATGATCCCCAATCATTTAATTCCTCTCTTCTGGTGAAAACTTTCTGGAGAAGGAACACAGCAGGTCACTGCATTGACTGAGGACAGCCCTTGGCCACTGCGTTGACTGAGGACAGCCCCTATTCCAAGAGTAGAGGCATCTACCTCCAGGACGAAGGGGCAATCAGTATCTGGGTGTTGTAGGCAAAGTCTTTGAGAAAAGACTTACTTGAGAGTCTGAAAGTCATCAACAGTTTCAGTGGACTAATTCTGGATATCTGCACCTTTTCTGGTCAAGAAGGTGAGTGGCGCTGCAAGGGTTGAATACCCAGGAATGAATTGGCAGTAATAGTTAGCAAATCCTAGAAAATGTTGTAGTACCCAAAGGCCAACTGGATGGGGCCAGTCTAGGATTGCTTTCTACTTTGTAGGATCCATAAGGAAGCCAGTTCAAGAAATGATGTAACTCAGGAATGGAAGCTGCTCTTGCTCAAAGTTTTGTGTACAGGTGATGGTCTTGTAGTCACTGTAGCACCTATTTAACATGTTCTCGGTGCCATGTCAGGGATTGAGAGTAGATGAGTATGTCATCCAGGTAGACCACAATGTAGAAGTACAAGAGATCTTGGAAAATTTAATTTACCATATTTTAAAAACTGCTTGGGCACTGCAGAGTCCAAATAGCATGACGAGGTATTCATAGTCCATCTCAAGTATTGAATGTAGTTTTCCATTTGTCTCCCTCCATGATGCAGATGATGTTGTATGCTCCCTGTAGATCTAACTTGGTGAAGACCTTGACCCCTTGCAGGCAGTCAAAAAGTTCTGAGATGAGAGGTACCAGTTCATTTTCATGATGGCTCTGAGACCCCTGTAATCGATACAGGGCCTGAGAGTCCCATCCTTCTTTCCCAAAAAGAAAAAACCCACTCCAGCAGGGGAAGAAGATGGACAACTAAAGCCCCTTGCCAAGCTCTCCTTGATATACTGACTAATAGCCTCAGTTTCTGGAATCAATAAAAGTAGACCCTTCCCTGCAGAGGTACCTTGTCAGGAAGGATGAATATGCCACAGTTGAAGAAGCAATGAGGTGGCAGGGTTTTGGCTGGTGTTGTTGAAGCCAGGGGAAACCCAGGATAACAAAATTCACAGCTTGAGTAATCACATGAAAGGAAGTGGTTTCCTTGTGGAGGCTAATCCAAAGGTTGAGTGGCACTGTAATCTCTGTGAGGAGGCCAGGAAGAGGATCCCTGTATATTGAGGAGATGGTTATGGGGTGTTTCAGGATGGTAGTATGGATCTGATGCTGATGAATCAGGGCTTGGTCAATGAAGTTCCCTACAACTCCAGAATCCAGGAAGGCCTCTGTTTTAAGCTGATAATGTTCTGTAGAGATAGATACGAAAACCAGTAGTTGAGGGGAGGAGAGCATCTGGCCTAGGGTTGTTTCCCTAATCAACCTTTGTCATGGGAGTTTCCTGATTTCTCTGGGCATACAAACTCCCCCCACCATCCCGATCCCTCCCCAAGACTTACGAACATCCTTGGCGTTCGACATTGTCATGGCCATTGGGAGTACTTCCTGTCATGGGAGGGTTTCAGCCCAGAAGAAAACTCTTGGGAACCCTCTCACAATATTTTTTATAAAAACCTGCTTCGAGGATTTCACCGAGACCATCCAGAAAAGCCTAGATGGTAAGGGGAGGCCTAGAAGAGGGGGGACTGTTGCGTGTCCCGGCCGCTTTGGCACTGCGGCCGGCCCTGCTCACCTCATGCTCCCGTCAACCAGCTCCGGGCATCCCTCCCTTGCGACCACAGCCAGTTCACAGCATCCTCAGGCTTCCAGTTCGCCATCCTCCTCACAGGCCTCATGGCAAAGCTCCCATCAGGGCTCCACAGCGTCGGCATCCTCGGCCATGCCCCTAGGCCCAGGGCGGGAAAATCCGCAGGAGTGTCTCCCGATGACATCACATAGATGCACTATTTAAGGCGAGGCCCTTTCCCCAGGACCTCGCCTTGGTAATCGGGTTGACACCGTTGGTGTTGTGAGTTTGCCTTCGTGTTCCAGTGTCTCCTGTTCCAGCATCTCCATGTTCCTGTGTCCTCCGTTCCCAGTGTTCCTTATCCTTCCCAGGTAGTACCTCTCTGGACTGAACTTTGGTACTGACCTCTGTCTGCCTGACCATTCTCTTGCCTGGCGCCTGGAACCCACCACTGCCTGCCTGACCATTCTCTTGCCTGCTGCCTGGAACTGACCACTGCCTGCCTGACCATTCTCTTGCCTGCCGCCTGGAATTGATCACTGCCTGCCTAGCCATTATCTTGCCTGCTGCTTGGAACTGTCCACTGCCTGCCTGACTATTCTCTTGCCTGCCGCCTGGAACTGACCACTGCCTGCCTGACCATTCTACTGTCTGCCACCTGGAACTGATCCTCGCTTGCCTCGGACTGATTCTGGTTTTGACCTCTACTTTGGCTGACCTCTCCTGGACTGATACTCTGGCTCTGACCCTTGCCCTTCTCTCGGACACTCTCTTCTGGCCTCTTGTTACCATTGGGCCAACCTGCTTAGAAACCAACTGGGGTTTCCACTTGGCTAGTGGAACTGTCCAATGCCTACCTGACTATTCTCTTGCCTGCCGCCTGGAACTGACCACTGCCTGCCTGACCATTCTACTGTCTGCCACCTGGAACTGACCCTCGCTTGCCTTGACTACGTTCAGACTGATTCTGGTTTTGACCTCTACTTTGGCTGACCTCTCCTGGACTGATACTCTGGCTCTGACCCTTGCGCTTCTCTCGGACACTCTCTTCTGGCCTCTTGTTACCATTGGGCCAACCTGCTTAGAAGCCAACTGGGGTTTCCACTTGGCTAGACCTACAGGCGCTGCCTGTCTTGCCCAGAGGACCTCCCCGAACTATTGCCTCCCTGAGGTCTCCGGAGCTTCCAGTTCAAGTCTAGCTCACCCATTCTGCATCAGCTGTGCACCCTTGCTTGTGGTGGGCACACCTCTCCAATACCTCTCCGGGAGACCACTGGAGGCCCACCTAAGTCCAGGTGGTCTGGGTACCCAAGGACTCAACCTGCGGAAACCCTGGACTGTTATTGGCAAAGCTCCAGCTAGCCTCTGTCTCCTTGTGTGCTCCGCCTCCTGGTGGCAGGCACTGTCTGGGTCCGACCAGAAGGCTGTACCAATCCTGCACCAGGCCAAGGGTCCACCTCCAGTGCAACACATGCCAGCAGTTGTTTTGTTTTCCTTCAACGTTTATTAATGCACGGAAAACATTTTGTTTGGGCCCCAAGGATGGTGATTTTATATAGCATCCATGTCTCCTGCATGTTTTTAACTTTGTGAATTACTCTCTATAGTTATTTTCTAAAATGTTTCTCATTTTATCTTAGTCTCCCTTTTAAAGTTAAATGCTACAGCAGTAGTTTTCCTTAGTATTCACTCTCCAGTGATTTGGAGCACTGATCAATAGAGTCACAGGAGCACAGCCCTATGTGTTTTTGTAATGGTTCCCCTGCTATGCAGAGCCTGCAGCAGCTGCCTCTTTTGCCCACAGGTAAATGCAGCCCTGCATCTGTCAACAAATTCCACATTTTGATTGCTTCTGAATGAAAAATACTCTCTCTGATCTGCTGTATTTTATTTATTGGGGTATCCCCTAGGCTGTACTATTTGAAACCGTAAATAAGCATTCATATTTACATGTATCATCTCACTCATGGTTTTATAAACCTCTCAGTGTGGAACTCAGTGTGCTTTCTCACTTAGACCATATTATGCAAGATGAGAAGTACTTTGTTCAGCAATTGATTTAATCCAGTATAAATCAAGGTGATGCTATTCATAGAGTGGATTTTAGATGGCACTCAAATACAGGACTTGATGGTTTGTTTATTAGCCTTTGCCAGTATAAATTGGATTGCCCTGCAGAAATACATCATTGCGTTATTTACAGCCAATTACATGAGGTGATTGTCGGTGCTAGACATTCTTTCCATTGGTTATCTTCCTTATAAGTGGAATATGGGTAGAGTCCCAGAAAGAATATTTGTTTTCATATCAGACTACGTCAGATGGCATTTATAAGCATGACTACAAAGTCAATATAACTTGAAGACAGCAAGCAACCTTAAAGTGTAGTTTAATTTTACTTAATATCAAAGTATTGGATCTTTTGTCCTGGCAACATGCTGTGGTTTCACCAAATGTAAATTGTGGGGCACGCAATCAATCTACTCACAGTCTAGGAAATAGAATAGTTTATGCCCTTGGGGGTTTGCCAAAATAATCAAAGCAAAGAATATACCGATAGTTTTTCTTTAATTATTTTCCTACAAAACGTACCTGCACAAATTTGCATCTGCTAGTAGTGAGAGTACTTGTAGTACTATCCAAAACTATCCGTGTAAGCACTTCCCAACCTAATCCCACCCTGGAATGCCTCCAAAGATATGCAGGTAAAAGTACTCGTGTTACTGACATAAGGAGGTACTTCTACTCAAGTAGAGGGTGGGCAATAATCAAAAAGCCCATTTCCACTGTAAAACACAAAAAAGGGCTTTCATTTTTGTCCCCTGTGCTTTTGAGAGTTTTGCCTTGTCCTGTTTCAGAGAAGACAAGTTTTGGAGTGACTGGATTCTCTAGATGTAACCCATTGATGCTAAGCCCCTTTGGTATAATCCAGTCATCCCCAGAGGAAGACAAATTTGGTCCAGATGGAGGCAACTGGGCATGCTCCTGCAGAGAATGTGGGTCAGACTGTGAGAAGGAGCTGGAGAGGAAGGAAATGGCAGCTGATGTTTGTCAGTGAAATGGCCGCTGATAAGAGATTCAATCTGTTCTCAGAGAGGAACATTCATACATTATGCAAACTTCCAGGTGGAGGGATCTCTGCTGTGAATTCTAAGAAGAGAGACTGAAAGTGAGTTAAAACTGTGAATTGACTCTTGGACAGTTTTGATAAACCTGGAATGCTGTGCAGGTTTATTACGAAGTTGAGATCATAGCTGGGATAGTAAAAACTTTGTGCCATCTGTATTAAAGAATGGATTATTTATCTATCTATTTATTTATTTATTTATTTATTTATGTATGTAACCCCCCGCCTGTATGACAGGGATCACCTTCCCAGCCTCGGGGAGCATTGTAGTTACTGTCCTGAAGTGTGGGAATAGATCTTCGGGGCCATGAGCTGGGGCCAGGTTAACCTGCAGGGCCAGAGTCAGGTTGAGAACACTCTGAATAAACAAACCACTCTCCAGACTCACGTTGTGCTCCAAGTAATATATAGTTTACTGCAGAATCTTCAGGATCAAACATAATGACAGTGACAGTTCAGGTAGAGGCAGAAATCAAATAGATTTACAGTTCCAGAAATCTTAACTCTTCTCCTTATAGCTCCTCTCCTTAATTAACAATTTCTTCTTACAGCAACCCAGTAGTCCTGGTGTCTTTGTTTCTCTTCTCCTTAGTCTTTGCACATGCACAAGCTAATCTAATACTCTCCTTAGTCAGCAAAATAGTAACTCACAAAAGGTCCTGCTCAGCTCAAGAAAAAAATCCCTGTGGTACAGCCTCAGTATCCTCCGAGTCCCAAAACAAGTTCAATCTGGCACAGTTTGGCTTCCTGGCAGATGAGTTCCTGCTTTAGTTAAGTGCACTTTTATCTTTTACTCTTTTAGCTTCCAGGCTGCATTGCACTCTTTACTTCTTCTCCTCTGTTCTCAAGCCTCTAGGGATCTTTAGAGGAAAATCCCTGCACTCCTGCTACTCCCTTCTGAGATCCTGGGAGAAGTCACAGCTCCATTTCACCCTCTTTCCTAGCAATCTGGAACAGCCCCAGACTCAGGAGAGTCAGAGTTTTTTTATTATCTCTGCTCATCACCAAGCCCTAAAGGGATGCACCCCATCTTGTCTGTCAAGAAGGCAGGTTACACCTCCTGACACGTAGCTGACGCAGGGCTCTGGAATATTCCTAAGCTGCTTCTCTTGCCCCATGCACATCTGTGCACTTCCAGCAGATGGTTACCTACTATTCAGCACCATTCAAGGCTCTCATAAAAAGGAAACATGTATTTTACTAGGGATGTGAATCAGGTGATCGATCGTCTTAACGATCGATTTTGGCTGGGGGGGAGGGAAATCTGATCGTCATGGTTTTTGTTTTTTTTTAAATCATAAAAAATCGTAAATCGGGGGAGGGCGGGAAAACCGGCACCCTAAAACCCACCCCGACCCTTTAAAATAAATCCCCCACCCTCCCGAAGCCCCCCAAAATGTTTTAAATTACCTGGGGTCCAGTGGGGAGTCCCGGCGTGATCTCCCGCTCTCGGGCCACGGCTGCGTTAAAAGAAATGGCGCCGGTGCCCTTTGTCCTTACCATATGACAGGGCAAAGGTAGCGCCGGCGCCATTTTGGTTCCTGTCACCCGACGTCACGAGTGCAGGAGATCTCTCCCGGACCCCCGCTGGACCCCCAGGGACTTTTGGCCTGCTTGGGAGGGCCTCCTGACCCCACAAGACTTGCCAAAAGTCCAGCTGGGGTCCGGGAGTGACCTCCTGTACGCGGGCCATATTGCCAATATTCAAAATGGCGCCGGCGCTACTTTTGCCCTCACTATGTCGACATAGTGAGGGCAAAAATGGCTACCTTTGCCCTGTCATATGGTAAGGGCAAAGGGCCACCGGCACCATTTCTTTTAACACAGCCGTGGCCCGAGAGCGGGAGATCGCGCCGGGACCCCCCACTGGACCCCAGGTAATTTAAAACATTTTGGGGGGCTTCAGGAGGGTGGGGGATTTATTTTAAAGGGTCGGGGTGGGTTTTAGGGTGCCGGTTTTCCCACCCTCCCCTGATTTACGATTTTTTGACGATAAATCGGGGGAATTGCTATTGTATCGCGGCTCTAATAATTTTTGACGATTTAAAATATATCTGACGAGTGTTTTAAATCGTCAAAAAATGATTCACATCCCTATATTTTACCATTAAATCTGTACAGCACTTTTAAACTCTATGCACATTCTATGGCATGGGTGCCACGTTTATTTTTATTACTTGTTTAGTGTCAAGAAGTTAACATCAATGATTTATGTCAGTGTAATAACATCTTGCAATATTGTCAAACAAATTCAGCAAGCTGGAAATAGTTCAGCAGGTGTTGACATTGGCCTTCATTAAAATCTGTGCCAAACAAGACTATTTTGCTAACACTTAGTAAAATAGTCTCTAGACCCCTTTTGAAAAAAAGATATCCTTGTAAACCCTGATAGTCTTCAGTGTTAGCTGAAAGAGGAGTTACATACAGTTGTGGCAGTATTGGGGTGTTGCATAGACATAAGGAGGTGCATATTCAGACATAGCCGGCTAAGTAAGTCAGCCGGGTAAGACTTATCTGGCTAACTTAGCTGGGATATTCAGTGGTGAGGCCATGCCACTGAATGTACCTCGATAAGTTTAATAACGTTTGCCACATACCTTAGCTGGATAATTTTGACTATCACAATTTATCTGGCTACATTAGTCAGATAAGTTTCTTCTCCTAATTACACACCCAGAATGCCTTGTTTTATCCGGATAAAATCTAGCTGAATAAGAGGCTGAATACGCCAAAACTTGCCATTTAGATGGATAACTTTAAGTGTCCAACTAAATGGCTTCAATGTAAACCTTAAGGTTTCTTACGGCTAGTGGAAGCACTAGGCAAACTAGATGGCCACCTAGAGCACCACAGAGTTTGGGGGTGGCCACCTAGCACTTCCACTGGCCCTGCTCAGATGTGGAAACAACACTCTGACTCTTCCTGGTGGCAAGATTGTGGTGATTGGGTCTCTATCTTCCCACCGGTGGGGATTGGAAAAAGGAGAGTGAGGGGCCCAGAAAGGTGGCTGGAAGGAGTGGGTGGTTTGGGCCTTGCTGGCTGGAAGAGAGTGGCAAGATTCAGAGGCCATGGGAGAGTGGTGTCAGCTAGGCCCACATGGTTCAGAGGAGCAGGAGTAGCATCAGCAGGCCCTCCAGCCAAACAGAGGAGCAGGAGCAGTAGCTGGGCCCTTTAATTGAATGAGAAGAGCAGAAGCAGTGGCCAGACCACCCTGCCAAAAAGAGAAATGGCAGCAGCAGCGGCAGCAACCAGACTCTTCTAGTGGAAAAGAGCATCACGGGCATGTCTGATGGGGAAAAAGAGGAGACATCCCAATGCCATGTGGGTATATTCTGTGGGGTGGGGGGGGGGGGGGGCAGGGAGAGAGACTGTGTGTATATGCCTGCGAGAGAGAGCATGTGTGAGAGCACTTGTGTATTTGTGTGAGAGAGCATGTGTGCATGTGAGAAAGTGTGTGTGTGTGTGTGACAGTGTGACAGCTTTTAGGGGAGAGAGAGAGAGAGATAGCGGCGTACATGTGAGATAATATGTATGAGGAGGGAGAGAGAGATAGTATGTGTGTGAGCATGTATGAGTTAGTGAGTGTGTGTGTGTTGGAGAGAATATGTATGTGAAAGAGAGAGAGGAAAAAAATAGGCTCGGCGCGCACGGGGGGGTATTAAGGGTTATGCATGTAACCCTTTTAAAATCCGCCCCTTAATTGTTAAATCACCACAAGGCTGCTTAATTCTACACATGCCTCACCTCATGCAAAGATATATATCACCCGCATGCCACCACTGGCTGTGCACTGCAAACGTCACTGATGACATCAGAAGCATGCAACACACGGGGTCTTCCTTTTGGCACACACTGTTTCCTGCCATTCTCCTCTGGTGGGGAAAAGTAGCCATTTTACTTTTCTTCACGGTTTAACTTTGTAACAATTATAACGATACAAGAGTAAAACATTACAGTTCTCTTCACACAATTACAAATTTTCCAGGCCCTCAAGTCCCATGTTCCCCGGTGCCATTGTATGTCCCTTTTGTTTGAAGGAACTTTATCCTTCAGGGCACACAAAAATAATTTGTACTCTCTGGGGCTACCTTCACTGTTATCTCTCCCCTCTGGTAACTCCCCAAGATGTGGATCCTTTCTGGTGGAGGGAAGCTGATGCTTATGGCCCAGGCAGTGGTATGTATGATGTGATGTACTGCTGCAGACTGGGAAAGATGAAACAGGATACAGAACTGGGTGTTCAAGTTATAATTTATTGGTCTTTTTGAAAATGAATCAATGTCCAACTTGCAACTAGCTGAGATTACAACTGGATGTATCCTGTTTCTGGGTATTTTGGTGACAAGTCAGGTTCCTGGAGCGATTCCTGTTCTGAGTGTGTAGGAGGCCCCCAACTTGTGGGGAAATCCTGCTCTGCTTGGGATCCCCTTACAGCACAAAGCAGTCCTACCTGAGTTCATGATTGTCTCTTCTACCTAGCCTGTGCCTGTGTCCCGGGGGAGATCCCATGGAGAGTCTCCAATTTATGTTATTTTTCCTTCTTCCTCCAACTCACTTCTCTGTGACCTTCCAGAGGGAAATGTATATTGCTGGCAAAAATCAGGCACACTGTCCAGTCTCCAACTGAGAGGAGGGGAGATTAAAAACCTCCTCTCAACAAAAGAGAAAAAATACTTCACTCAACTGTCTTGTAGAGATGTGAATCGTGTGATCGATCGTCTTAACGATCGATTTCGGCTGGGGGGGAAGGGAATCGGATCATCGCGGTTTTGAGTTTTAAAATATCGTGTAAATCGTAAATTGGGGGAGGGCGGGAAAACCGGCACACTAAAACATCCCTAAAACCCACCCGACCCTTTAAAATAAATCCCCCACCCTCCCGAACCCCCCCAAAATGTCTTAAATTATCTGGGGTCCAGTGGGGGGGTCCCGTTGTGATCTTCCACTCTCGGGCCACGGGTGCGTGGGGTCCGGTAACGACCTCCTGCACTCGAATCGTGGTGCTGTGATGAAAAATATGGCCATATGGCCATATTGCCGTACTGCAAAATGATGCCGGCCATATGGCCGGCACCATTTTTCATTACGGCAACACGATTCGAGTGCAGGAGGTCGTTCCCGGACCCCCGCTGGACTTTTGGCAAGTCTTGTGGGGGTCAGGAGGCCCCCCCAAGCTGGCCAAAAGTCCCTGGGGGTCCAGCAGGGGTCCGGGAGCGATCTCCTATGCTCGTGACATCGGGGGACAGGAACCAAAATGGCGCTGGTGCTACCTTTGCCCTGTCATATGACAGGGCAAAGGTAGAGCCGGCGCCATTTCTATCAACGCACCCGTGGCCCGAGAGTGGAAGATCACAACGGGACCCCCCCCCCCACTGGACCCCAGGTAATCTAAGACATTTTGGGGGGGTTCGGGAGGGTGGGGGATTTATTTTAAAGGGTCGGGGTGGGTTTTAGGGATGTTTTAGTGTGCCGGTTTTCCCGCCCAACCCCTTCCCCTCCCTCTTCCCCCGATTTACGATTTTTGACGATAAATCGGGGGAATTCCTATTAAATATCGCCTCTAATGATTTTTGACGATTTAAAATATATCTGACGATATTTTAAATCGTCAAAAAACGATTCACATCTCTACTGTCTTGAAAACACTTCTGGCAGTGCTACTGTCACTGCAGCCCTTCTCTGACTTAGAAGGAAGCTAACAGGTCTTCAGTGTCTTGGCTTCCTGACAGGGAATGGCCATCTCCAAAAGAAACCAGGCTGCACTCCAGGAAAACAATTATCTGTATAAAAGATCTTCTTATTTAAAGTCTCTGTCAAACTTAAGGTAGTCCCTTAGTAAGCAGGTATTGCTCAAAAGGATTTCCCTCCAAAAATGTACTGAGTGAGGGAGTAGGCCTCACTCTAAAAGAATTAAATCCAAGAGCTCCTCTCTCAACAAAATCTTAACTCAAATGCCAATCCTCCTATCACTCTAGTCCTGTTGCGAGTGCGTCCTCCGGCTGCTGTACGAACTAAGGGCTTGGAGGCCTTCGGATTCTGTTGCGAGCGCGAGGAGTGTGGTCGCCTCTAAAGCAGGTGTAGTGAGACCTTGGGCCACGGCGAGACCCAGGGAGGAGCCCCAAGCCACACCGTGGGAGGTGAGCTGGTGCGAGCATGGAGTACCAGGCAAGGCATGGCTGAAGCAAGGACTAGAGAACAAGGTCTGACCCTCCACCGGACCTGCACGCCCAAGACAACCAACAACGCAATGTTGATTGATGAATGGTCCTCCGACTGTTCCAAGCCCTTTCGGACCTGCCGCTGGGTAACGGTATTGGACGGCAGGCCGGACCGAGAACGAGGGCAGACAGAGTCCTTGGAACACAGAAGACATCACAGACGAGGGCTGAAGCAAGGACATCACAGACGAGGGCTGAAGCGAAGACATCACAGACGAGGGCTGGGAAGGAGGACATTGGCACTGTCTCTCAGGGCGCCCTACTCAGCCCACCTTCACAGGTGGACCCAATGGGCTGGTCACGGACCACCCTGTCCCATTGCGCGCCCTACACAGTAGGGATGTGAATCGTTTTTTGACGATTTAATATATCGTCCGATATATTTTAAATTGTCAAAAATCGTTAGACGCGCGATACAATAGGAATTCCCCCGATTTATCGTCAAAAATCGTAAATCGGGGGAAAGGAGAGGGGAAGGGGGAGGGCGGAAAAACCGGCACACTAAAACAACCCTAAAACCCACCCCGACCCTTTAAAATAAATCCCCCACCCTCCCGGACCCCCCCAAAATGCCTTAAATTACCTGGGGTCCAGAGTGGCACCGGCCATACAGTGTATGGCCGGTGCCATTTTGTATGGCAAAACGACATCAGGAGCGTAGGAGATCGCTCCCGGACCCCCGCTGGACCCCCAGGGACTTTTGGCCATCTTGGGGGGCCTCCTGACCCCCACACGACTTGCCAAAAGTCCAGCGGGGGTCTGGGAACGACCTCCTGCAGTCGAATCGTTTTGCCGTACGGCAAGTGCCATTTTGTGCAAAATGGCGCCGGCCATACGGCAACATGATTCGACTGCAGGAGGTCATTCCGGACACCCGCTGGACTTTTGGAAAGTCTTGTGGGGGTCAGGAGGCCCCCCAAGCTGGCCAAAAGTCCCTGGGGGTCCAGCGGGGGTCCGGGAACGACCTCCTGCAGTCGAATCGTGTTGCCGTACGGCCGGCGCCATTTCTACAACGCACCGCAGGCCCGAGAGTAAAAGATCACACCGGGACCCCCGCTCTGGACCCCAGGTAATTTAAGGCATTTTGGGGGGTTCGGGAGGGTGGGGGATTTATTTTAAAGGGTCGGGTGGGTTTTAGGGATGTTTTAGTGTGCCGGTTTTCCCGCCCTCCCCCGATTTACGATTTACACGATATTTACAAAAACAAAACCGCGACGATCCGATTCCCTCCCCCCCCTAGCCGAAATCGATCGTTAAGACGATCGATCACACGATTCACATCTCTACTACACAACCCGAGGAGGCTGGTCACGGACCATGCTGAGAACGGGACAAGCGCAGAGACGAAGCAGGTTGCTGCACTCCTGGCAGTCTGAAGCGGGATACTGCACTCCTAGCAGTCTGAAGCGGGAAGGAACATCAGGAACTGGAATGGGAACAAACATCTAGGAACATCCGGAACAAACATCAAGGCAACAGGCAGAGACACAGAACAGGGAGCCTTCAAGACACGAGAAGACCATGGAGGACCTGGATCAATGAAGAAGCACAGACGACTGTGAGACTCAATCCGAAGACAAACAGGAACTGAAGTGAAGGTCCTTTTATACTGCTGTATGCAGGCAACTCCCTGGGAGGAGTACACATGGACCGCCCCTCTCTGGCCCTATAACTGAGGGGGAGTGCTGCGGGCTGGCCCCTAGGGAGAAGGGCGTGGCCTGAACCAGGAAGTCCAAGCAGAGTCAAGCAAGTCTCAGGTAGGCCCCAGGAACATCGAGGCCACCCAGGCCCTGGAGCAAATCCTGGATAGTTCGCAGATGAGGCCCTGGCTTTGGAGCAGCCTCCAGAGGAAAAGGTGAGATGCCTCCTGTGGCACAGCAACAGGAGGGATCGTAACAAGTCCCTAGTTACAAGGAAAGGTCCACCCATTCAAGCAGCCTCTGGAGCAGGAGATGATGGTGGTATCCCTTCTAACTGGTTTGTGGAATACTAGGGACATCTAGTGGCTCACCCAGAGGGGTTAATATCATTACTTTGACATATAACAATATGTATTACAAACACTCCTTACATCCACTCTTTCTACTAAGCCCTATCTAACAGTTTTCACCTGCAGCAATTGAAAAATAACATCCCTGTGGGACAATTTTTACACTTAAGGCAGTTTTGTACATCAGTAGGGGAATACAAACAACGTTCCCAAGATTTGACAAGGTAACTCTAATAAGATTACATGCAGAACTTATAAAAGAGGATTATATGCCAATTGTCAGAATCTCCTTCTTACAGGCAATAAATCTCAGTAGGTCAGTATGTATTATTCCTTTTTCTAATAATACACAAAGTAGGGTAAACAGATTCCAAAAACTAGTAATATATCTCAGATGAAGGAATCTCATGGATTACATATGTTAAAACATCAATTTTAATAATCTAATCAAATATTAAAAGATATTATACAAAAATGTATTTTTTACAATTGCTTAACACAGGGGAACACTATGGTATATAATTGCATATAAAGTTGAAGTGAATACTAGTCTGTCTAACTAATATCATTCATTGAAATGACGGTACACATAATTACAATAACAAAAAGTCTAAAGTGATTACTAACAGTCACTGAATAAAAAATATACATGACAAAATGAAGAATAATGTACACTTAAGAATAAGAAAGCTCAAGTGTCTGAACCAGACCAAACAAAATACCTAATACATTTGAAAGTGGCATTTGACATACATTGTTGCAAATGTAGACTGAAAATATCTTTATGTTTGTCACAAAATGAAAATAGAGACTGTTTGTAACAAAGTATCATACAAATGTAAATATGAGCTTTGAGCACTCAGACTTAAAAAAATGAACTATTCTAGTGGGTATTGGTGTTATAAATGACTTTAACAAAAGTATCCAACTGCTAACATCAGATCGTATTTCCTCCCATCAGATTGTCAAATCTCCAAAGAAGAGTCTTCTCCATTTCACCTTCAAAAGGCTTCTTCAGGGGGTATATCACCATGGATTTTTCAAATGTCAGCACATCCAACTATTGTTATCACAAATAGTTATCATAAATATCACAAATAGACGCTACGCCTAATTCGGCGGTCTCTATATTTCTCATTTATTTAGTTCCACTGTCCTTTGCTTCTGGCTACCCTAGCCCCCAAGTTTATATTTCCTTGTTTGATGTAACTTTTGCTTCTTTGTTAAATAGTTTATTCAGTTAACCCCCTTGTTCTATGTAAACCGATTTGATATTTATTTATTTATTTATTTAAAACTTTTATATACTGACGTTCAAATGGATATCACATCGGTTTACATTATAACAGGGGTAACAATTAACATCAGTAGGAGGAAAATAATAGTTACATCTAACAAGGTAAATTCCAAGGAACGGGATGTCGAAAAAGAGAAGCAGAGTTTAGTGAGGGATAGAGTTAACGTTAAGAGAGAAAGAAAGAAAGCAACTATATTAAATTACTGCCACATTATAATACGGTACAGTAGTAGAGTATTGTATAACATTATCTGAAGGTATATTACATTATATTATGTTACATTGTAAATTACAGACTTTAATACAGAGCTATGTTGACCAGGGATGCTACGATTAGGTGAATGTCTGTTTGAACAGCCAGGTCTTCAACTTTTTTTTGAAGGTTGTTGTGCTCTGCTCTAGACGTAAGTCAGGGGGCATTGAGTTCCATAGAGATGGTCCTGCTATGGAAAAGGCTCTCTCTCGGGTGGAGGCAAGCTGTGAAAGTTTGTGGGAAGGGGTTGACAGAGTTCCTAAATAAATGGATCTGGTTGGTCTCTTGGGGGAGTGATATTGGAGTGAATCATTTAGCCAAATCATCTCTTTATTGTGTAGAGTTTTATGGATAATTGTTAGGCATTTATGTTGGATTCTGGCAGGGATTGGAAGCCAATGAAGTTCTTTGAGTATTGGAGTTATGTGGTCCGATCTGCGTGAGTTTGTGAGGATTCTAGCTGCTGCATTTTGTAGCATCTGCAGCGGTTTGATTGTGGTTGAAGGTATCTATTCATGAAGGTCGGTATAGAAAAGTATTAAATAAATAAAAATAAATAAATTATCTAAATGGGATAATTCCCCTCTTTGATCAAAATCGTGAGATCTCAAAGGAAATTGAAGGATGTCTCTTAGGGACTGTGTAATGTATGACATTCAAATTGCTACTTATTTTCATTTCTTTTAAGACCAAATAAGTTTTAGCCACAATGTTTAATTAAACTATAAACGTCCGATGTGCGGGAGTGTTCGTACTGCTGTCTCAAACATAAACACCACACCGCTAAGTATCCTCCAAGGATAGAACGAAATACATATTAAGGGCTAGATTTGAAAAGCCCTGCGCGCGTAAATCCTGCCGGATTTACGCGCACAGGGCACTCGCGCACCAGCGTGCCTATTTTACATAGGCCGCCAGTGTGCGCAAAGTCCTGGGATGCGTGTAAGTCCCGGGGCTTCGTAAAAGGGGCAGGAAGAGGCGTGTCCAGGGCATGTCTGGGGTCGGGGGCGGTCCGGGGCGGGTCCAGGGGCGTGGCGACGGTTGGGGGGAGGGCTGAAAGGGTGGTCCCTAGTCCCCTGGCACTGTGGCCTGTGCCGGGGGATGACGAGGTGGCGCGCACAAGTTACGCCTGCTTCAAGCAGGCGTAACTTGCACAACAAAGATAGGGGGGATTTAGGTAGGGCTGGGGGGTGAGGTAGATAAGGGAAGGGAGGGGAAGGTGAGGGGACGCAGAAGGAAAGTTTCCTCCGAGGCTGTTCCGATTTCGGAGCAGCCTCGGAGGGAATGGAGGCAGCCTGCACGGCTCGGCGCGCACAGGCTGCCAATTTTGCACAGCCTTGCGTGCGCCAACCCCGGATTTTATAAGATACGCGCAGCTACACGTGTATCTTATAAAATCCGGCGTACTTATTTAAGATTTACCTCTAAATGTTTAAGTATCCTATTTTCAAAAGGCCTGGCGGTGCGCGTAAAGCCCCGGGATATGTGTAAGTCCCGGGGCTTGAAAAAAGGGGTGGGGCGTGGGCGGGACAGGGCCGGAGCCTCCAGGCACAGCGGCCCATTTGCTGCTGTGCCCAGGATCGCAGGCCAGCCATCGGCCAGCGCGGGCAACTTGCGTCTGTCCAAGGCAGGCGTAACTGGGTAAGATACATTTTTTAGGGGGGTTTAGCTTAAGGCTAGGGGGCGGGAGAGTTAGGGGAAGGGAAGGGAAGGTGGTGAGGGGGGTAGGGAAGTTCCCGCTGAGGCCACTCCGATTTCGGAGCGGCATGGGAGGGAATGGAGGAAGGCAGGGCGGATCAGCGCGAGCAAGGTGCACAATTGTGCACCCCCTTGCGCGCTGACCCCTGATTTTATAACAGTGCACGGCTGCGCACACATGTTATAAAATCGGGTGTACATTTGTGCCCGCCGGGTTGAGCACATAAATGTACGCCGCATGCGTATGTTTTAAAATGTGCCCCTATGTTTTGAAATACATGTGATTCCTTCATTTTATATGTTTGAATATTGGAATCTTTTGATCTATTAATAGTAAATTAATAGTAAATTAATTTACTATTAATTCCTGATTCCTATCTTATTTACGCTGTTAAACCCATTTGTTGTATCCAAGTTCGATGAACCTGTTTATTGTAAGACAACCTCATGTCATGGTTATTGTTGTAATGTAAACCGACTTGATTGGTAACTCTGTTACCGGAATATCGGTATATAAAAGTGCTAAATAAATAAATAAATGTAGTTATGTACCTTGGTGTAATCCAGAGGAGTGCCATATATATGAAATAATGTTTAATATTTAACAGTATGAAGTCCAAATATGTACTTTTAGATGATTATTCTGGGAGGGGTATTGGTGGGGGTCAAAACTATTGTTGAACTGAATTATCAAAATATCAAGGGTGGGGGGGAATGGGTCTGAAAATTATATGGGGGAGGAACACAAGTCTGAAGACTCAACTAAGGTCCCTAATACTCTGACTCTCCGCTAGCAAATGTCTTTAACCTTTCACTCATACCAGCCTGCAAATGCTGGAAGGAGAATGATGACTCATGTTGCACTTGCATGGGGCCACACAGGCTGAAAGAAAGTAGACATGAAGACATGTGCTTTTTTCAGTCCATGAGGGATCAAAGGAGGAAGAGGAGGCAGTGCGCAGCTGCTCTCCCATCAGCTGGCACAGAGGAGGAAAGCTGCAGGAGTGGGCCGGTAGCATCAGGTGAACAGAAGGGGGAGGCAAGAAGGAGGGTGGGAGCCAATATGGAAAAAATAAATGGTTCCTATCCACAAAAGCGTTCCCAGGGCCCATTAAGTGGTTAAAGTGACCCTGGCCAGAGGATATGGTCAAGGCATCAAAACGTAGGGTATGAAAAGGGTTTGGACAAGTTCCTAGAGGAGGAGTCCATAAACAATTATTAGCTAGGTAGACTTTGCAAAGATACCACTTATCCCTGGAAGTGAGCAGCAAGGAACTGGATCTGCTGGGTTCTTCCTCCTGTCTGGAATGGCCACTGTCCAATACAGGATGCGGGACTCAATGAGCTTTTGGTCTGACCTAACATGACATATTTTGAGGTCAATATTCAGTAAGCCAGTGAGTAGAGAAATTATCTGGATAAAGTTACCAGATAACTTTATCCGAGTATATTTAGTGGCACTTTATACTCAGCTACACTTAACCATATTAATTTATCTGGATAATTTTGACACTTACTGGTTTACATAATATGGAACTATCTGAAATGTGGAATATAAATCAGATAAATAAATAAATACTGGAAAAAGAAATGCATCAGTCCAAGTGCCGAATTCCCCCTCCCCTGCTCTTCACCACCCCCAAGCTGAAATAAAATGAATAAAATATAGCAGGCCCAGCAACTGATACCCCATACTAAAATCATCTTGGGCCAAATCCATACATCCACTCCCAAAGCCCCAAAAGTGCCCTTGAAGCCCAGCAGGAGGAGGAGAAGCTCTTACCTCCCCCCGATGGGTTAAATACTAACTACCTATAGATTTGACAGCTTCCATCACTTAGTATTGATTTATTCACTTCACTCTAGGATACAGCAGCCAATCCTTGTTCAAAACTCAGACCTAAATGGGGATTGGCTGCTTCTCTGTCAGTGAGTTCTGAACAGGGACTGAGCCCTTCACTGAGCCATTGGCGCTTGGTATTCAGGAGGTGGTAAATATCTTTCCTCTTCCCCACTGGACTTCAGGGATTCTTTTGGTGGTTTGGATGTGGGGATTTAGCTTACAGTGCTTTTTGATATAGGGGGGATTGGGCTCTCAGCCTACTACATTTTATTTTATCTTGAGGGGGGATCAGACATTTGGCCTGCTTTATTTTCTTTTTTTAAGTTATCTGGCTAATTTTAGGACAGCAAATTTTCTGGCCAAAGTTAGCTGGATAGATTTATCCAGCTAGCATTGAATATCAGAGCTAGCTGGATACATTTTAGCCACATCCCCCAGAACAAACCCTGTACTGCCTTTTTTTAATCTGGCAAAAGTTTACCTAGGGAACAACTTACCGAGATAAAAGGCAGCTGGTGATCAAGAGTAGCTTTCTATAGGTGCCTACAGAATGCTGTGTTTGGAAGAGCAAAAAGTCCTGAAGATTGTGATATAATCCTGGTTGTGAAAATCATTTTGGAACAGCAGAAAGTACCCCTGAGGCAGATGTGTCTATTTCCATCAAAAATTGGCCTGTGTCAGCTTTTGCGGTGTTGAACATTGGTTATTTCTTTTACAAGATAAGTAAATGTTTCTGTTCTTTCAAGAGGTATGATAAAGAGTCTCTTCTGAGGAGATCAGTACTATAACAAGTGTGTTCTCTGTAAAAAAATAAAAAAAAGAAAAAAGTATGCAAAAGAAAAAAAAATACACTGTATATATAACTATCAACTGACCTATGATTAAATAGTGTGTGAAATCTACAATACAAGTGTGTTCACACAATTATGAGGTTCTTTTGATAGATTGGCACTATAACATCTGGTCTATGGGTAGTAATTGTTGATAATATTCATTGGGTTATTTACTACCTAATAAATCTTGTCTTTCTATTAATTTTGATTTATCATAACTTTTTAAATGCCATGTTTTTTTTCCAAATATCTCTAAAAGTTAGTCAGACAAATGCTTTTAATATCATCCTCATGTTCTTATGATCACTCTCAGCTCACTCTCCTATTTGGCAGTGTCAGCATCTTAGTCCCATGATTCAAAAATAGCGGTATGTCATTAATAGCTTTGTTCTTTCAAAGATCCTGATGACATGGCATACCGCTATTTTTTAATATTGTTTTCTGAACAAATAAGATAAGTATATGAATCAGGTGACTATATATAACTATTTAAAGTTATAGAAGGTTTATTGTTGTTTATTGGCTGGGACTCATAGCAGGTTTGCAACATGAGATACTTCTAGAGTGGGATATTTCGATTGAAATTGAAACAAAAATTTCTTTGCACATAGTGAACATAGGAGATTTTTTTGAGCACATTACAACATTCACCAGTGGTTAGTTTTTTTTTGAGCAAGTGCTGATTAAAAAATATAGCCCAACTTTCCATATAAAGAAACGGCCTGTTCTGAGCTTGCTTTTTTCACTTACACATAAGGATTGAAATACAAATTAAAATATTTTAAAACATTTTGAAGAAAAAAAATAATTGACTTCAAAGATGTCAGTGGGCTTTTAATTATTTTTCAATTATCCGCTGAGTCCACTAAGTGCAATTTATATATTGAGTGGCTTCTATCAGATTCATTATGTTGTGATATTTTGAAAGACCACTTCTGCATGTAAAACCCTTTTTAACACACAGACATCCCTATGAAAAAATTACCTTCGTAAAGAGTACATTTATAACAACCCACATAAGGCTAAGTCTGCAAGCACGTTCTAATCAGAAATTTGACCCTGTAAAATCCTTTCCCTTCCCCCAACTCCACTTCTCCCCCTAAAATGCCTCTTCCTATTTCAGATAAATGTACATGCAAAATCAGGTTTCATGTGTACCTTAAATAGCAGAACCTGCCACTAGTAACTCGAAGTGGGGTTTAGGTACGAGTGTAGGGGGTTAGGGGCCACTTTGACATTCTACGTGACACCTACGAACAGAACAGTGGTCTCTTGTGAAGATTTGCTGGCCTTTGGAGTGAGGAAACTCACTCCAAGATGAGATTTGGGCAAGGTTCTCTCAACCTAGCTTGATGTTACCCAGGTAGAGAGTCCCTCAAGCTAGGTTGAGAGAACCTTGCCCAAATCTCATCTTGGAGTGAGTTTCCTCACTCCGAAGGCCAGCAAATCTTCACAAGAGACCACTGTTCTGTTCGTAGGTGTCACGTAGAATGTCAAAGTGGCCCCTAACCCCCTACACTCGTACCTAAACCCCACCTCGAGTTACTAGGTGGGCCTACCATAGGGATACAAATACCTACCTATGGGCCATGACATCATGGCCAGCCAGTCTCTCTCTCTCTCTCACATATGTCTAGGACCATTAACAATGGTCCTCTGGTGGTTGAATGAAAGAAATACAACAGGTCTGGCACTTATCACAGAATCTGAAAATGGTATCACAATTTGCACTAACTTAGCTCTTCACACAGGTAATTAGCACAAATTACAATAAATGCTATATTAGCATAAAACACACCCCTTTTGCTATTGCATGCGGTACTTACCACATTTTGATAAATCCACCCCTGAGTTAAGAAATAAAAACTTTGCAAAGAGGGTATTTTTAAAGAGGAAGGAGAAGGTTTATTTCCTTTTCCTTTTATCACAAATCCAGTATCTCATCTTGATTGCTTCAGCCTTTCAGCCAAAGTCAAGTATAAACCCATGCTGGTGGGTACAGCCCTAGAGATACAGCTGGGTAAGAAAAATTGGTGGACCGTGGTCTTTTCTGTAAGAGACTGAAACCAGGCCAGCTTTCTGTCTAGTGCCAAACTATTTGGGAAAGTTCCCCAGGAGAGAGATGCCTCTCACACACTGCAGTGCTCATCTGTTTGGTTTGTCATCTAACCAGCTCAATAAAGACTCCATCATTGTCCTGATTGGTTTTTTTCCTTCATACAATTTTGTATGTGGAGTGGGGTTCCCCCATTACAAACTGGTGACATTGGGGTGGATTTCATTTTTTTCCCTCTTTCAGTACTCAGAGATAAAGACATTTATTTGAAAGTTTGTCTACTTCACTGCCTTTCCCCCCCTTGACCTCTCTCTATTTATTTTTTTATTTACTTACCGCACTATCCAATATTGTTAATCTGTGGGCTTACAGTATAAAATAATCATTAACTTTATCATACCACAAACATATTACAGTATTTAACAATCTTAATATTTACACTGCATAAGCTTTTTAAAAAAGTTCAATTTTTTAAATTTTCCTCAAAAATTTCAACTCTTCCATTTTCCTTAAATCAGGAGAAATATTATTCCATATCTAAGGGCCTTTAATAGAAAATGCTCTATTTCGCAATTCCTGATATTTGTAATATTTTGCTCCAAAAAAGAAAACCTTGGGTATTACTATGAGATTGAACCAATTTATTTGCATTTCTATTTCTTTATAATCCATTTGAGTATGTTGGTTGCCCTGCCAACAGGCCATCCCCATTGTTGCTCTCACATTGCTTGATTTAAAATAAGAAAACTGCAAGTTTATTGTTCTGTGAAATGTTATAGTAGATGTTGGTAACCTGTGCTTTACTTCTGTTCTTTTCCGTTCACTGTTCTGGTTGGATTTACTATCTACTTACCCAATATTAGTACAAGGGTTAATTACTGTTATATCCTGGTATCATGATTATACCTGGTTTGTTGTGCCACAAATGAGAGGTTATTTGGGAAGGGTATGGGACTGCGGTATTGGAGGGACTAGGATATTGTCTCAGCCCCACTCAGCAATAAACCCGAAGGTGAATCACATTAATGAATATAATTTCTCATATGGTGGGAGGCTGCCAGTGAGAGACATTTCCTTTTCTTGTGCAGAGAAAAAACAGCATTTACCTGTGGAATTTTGCCTAGTGAAATGCTGGTCCTGACATCAGAGGGAGGTGCCGGAAAAACTGGATAAAGGGCGCGCTCCTGCGGTGCGGCGCTGCCGCTGGTGCGTCACCAAGCCACGCGCGCCCCTTAGTCTGAATTAGCTGTATTAGCTGTATTTGCTGTTAATAATTTAAAAATTTCCTTGGATTCTCCCCGGAATAAGGAACAGCGACATAGTAGTCAAGATATTGGAAAGACTTTTGGAATATGCCTGCAAAGAGGAAGGGGAAGATTAGGGTGTTTCCCTCAGTGCCTACATCTTCTACCCTAACTCAGCTTGAAATAAACAAATTCTTGACACAATTGGAAAATCGGGGAGCTGAGGAATCTGTTGGAGCCACACAAAATGGAGATTTGGGTGGCTCCCAAGAAGAAGCGTCCCTCAGCCCAGATAGCCACCCACCTCCAGCTCAACGCAGTATGGACTATGCTGTGATCCTGCTGCTACCCAAGGCAGGGAAAACTGCAACAGGACAGGAGGGAGTGTCAGTCCGTAAAGTAGAAGATCTCCTGCAAACTCCACCTTTGACTGGAAAGGTAACACTTGAAGTGATATGGGAAGCAGTAAACAGATTGAGTACAGCTGTGGCAAGATTAGAAGGAAAGATTGATGGGGTGTCATCTGATTTTCAAGGAAAATTACTGACTGTTCAAAACCAAAATAATGAGACATTACGTAAAGTAAATGAGAATGAAAGGAACATACAGTCTTTGCAGAAAGTCAATGTTTGTTTAATTAAAGACCAGATTGCTAGCGCACGACGTTTAGAATGCTAGAGAACCGTGTACGACACCTAAATGTAAGGATAACTAATTTCCCTCAGGTCCTGGGTGAGACACAGGAATACACTGATTGTATCATTTATAACAACTCAAGATATAAACAGTGTAATGAAAATGTATTTTAAGAAATTTCCTACGATGTTTCATGGGCAAGCAGTAAAAATGTACCTAGATTTAGCGCCGATTACTAGAACAAGGTGAAGAGAATTTCTGGCCGTATGGCAACACTTTCTTTCTACGTTATCCATGTAGATGCGAAATTAAGAAGGGAGACCACACATATGTTTTCTATCAAATAGATCAGATACAACAGTTTCTGGAAGCTCAACAACCCATGGTTATATCAGCACTGCCTATTGCAGAATCATCTCCCTCAAATGTTTTACCAACTAGTGAGTAGCTAAAGAAGGGCATATAGAATACTCCAGTTGACTATGTAAGGCTTTCTATGTTGTTTTAGCAAAATTATCTCCATATTTTACTTTAGTTTTCCTTAATCAGCCTCTCTTTTTCATTTAAATGATTAGCTAAATGTTTTTGTTTTCAGATATACAATATTTAAGAAGGATTCTTAAATATTTTATTTTCCTTATTCTTCTTTGATTATCTAGAATATATTAATGGATCTGAATTGTTTTTCCTGTATATATGAAATGAAAATAATAATAAATAAAGAATGGAAAAAAAATGTTCTCATATGGTACTCCCAGCTCTGCGCATAAGGGTAATTCATAGTCCAGACTGGGGAGGTGGCACAAATATGTTAAACTCATTTATTTAATGTGCCTTATTTTATTTTCAGATTGCTGTACCGTAAATCGCTTTAAGCATGTGGCAAGCTAAAAGTCAAATTAAATAAATAAATAAGTCAAACAAACTAAATTATTCCAGCACATAAATCTCACAGTGGGTAACTCTAATCTCTCACTGGACAATTTTCATGGAATTATATGTTGATCTACTAATTAGCAATCTATAAATATAGGAAAATAATGCCATGGCAACCACTGAGTGCCCTAAAACTTTCCAAAAAAAAAAAAGAAACAATCACAGATTTGATAGGAGAACTGTCTTTGCAGATTGTAAAATGAAAAAAACAAAGATATGCATTCATGGAGAAATGTGAGGACACTGAACAGAAATAACACAGATGCTATTTTTAATGCCAAAAAAGTGTAAACCGTCTTAAATTAATTCACCAGCTTTCAGCTGATTGAAAGACAATGTGATTTCCCATAAGTACATGTGGACACAGCTAAATGGCTAACTAATCCTAACCTTTAATCTAATAAAGCTAATTATGCCCTGTCAGACTTACTAAGAAAATAATATGCTTCCTGTGTTTAGACAAATTTATCCATTAGTCATGACACAAGTGCACAGTACAATTTGTACTTTGAGGCATTAAAAAAAAAAAGGAAAGCGAAGCAGTCAGAAATAAAATTACCCAGATGGTCATATAAAATGCAAAGAGAGAGACTGCCATAGCTAATTGCCAGCATAGGAATACAGTTTATGCATTACTGCTTTTCAAGAATATTTTAGCAGATTGTATGCCTCATTGTTGGCATAAGTCAAGATGAAGAGAAAAATTAAAATAACAATAGTGGGCAAGCTCAGTGACCATGCTGCGCACTTTATGTAGGGGAACCTGGGTTCAATTCCCAACAGGGCTGATGCTTCCAGTAGGTGAACTAGGCAGTCACCTTGAGCGCCAAAATTTTGGGAGTGGCAAAATCCAGCCAGTTGAATGTCTGAAGCTGCCGGCAGAGCCCATCCTGCCAGCAACTGAAGAACAGGAAGAGGTCCGGAGGTGGGGGCCACTGGCAGAGCCTCCCACTAGTGGCCGGTGGCCTCTGACAGAGCCTATCCCACCATAAACTGAAGAATGCAGGAAGAAACCTGGAGCTTCTGCATTTGGTGAAAGGGGGGAAAATAAATGCTGAACTGTGGAGGGATGGAAAGAGAGAGATAGAGTATTGGACAGGTGAGAAGGATAGAGAAAGAGAGGATGCTGAGTAGGTGAGGGGTCATGAAAGAGTGTGCTAAGGTGATAGGGTCGCGAGAATGTACTGAGTGGGTGATGGGGTGGTAAGAGGGTGGATGGTGAACAGGTGGGGGATAGAGAGTGTACTGAGTGGTAACAGGATAGAGAAAATGAGCAGTTGCTGAGAGGCTGCAAGGTTAAGAGAGAAGGTGCTGGAGAATGAGAGTAGGGTAGAGAAAGAGAGGATGCTGGCAATGGGGAAAGAGAACAAATAGATTAGAATGATGCTCGCATGCTGTTACGTGCCCCGTCCGCACACGGGCCTGCTCACCTCGCTAGCTCCTCTGCAGGTCAAGGGTCGGCCTCCCCAGCAGCAGCCACGAGCTCCTCCAGGCCTCAGCGTCCCACGGCAGCAGTCGCAGAGCCTTCCACTGCGCACCAGGCCTCACACTGGAGTTCAGCGTCCCCAGTGGCATTGGCCACTAGAGATGTGAATCGTGTCCTCGATCGTCTTAACGATCGATTTCGGCTGGGAGGGGGAGGGAATCGTATTGTTGCCGTTTGGGTGTGTAAACTATCGTGAAAATCGTTAAAATCGTGAGCCGACCCCCTAAAACCCACCCCCGACCCTTTAAATTAAATCCCCCACCCTCCCGAACCCCCCCCCCAAATGCTTTAAATTACCTGGGGATCCAGCGGTGGTCCAGAACGGCGGCGGTCCAGAACGGCCCCCTCAATTGAATCCTGTTGTCTTCAGCCGGCGCCATTTTGCAAAATGGCCGCCGCAAAATGGCGGCGGCCATAGACAAAAATGATTCGACGCAGGAGGTCGTTCTGGACCCCCGCTGGACTTTTGGCAAGTCTTGTGGGGGTCAGGAGGCCCCCCCCCAAGCTGGCCAAAAGTTTCTGGGAGTCCAGCGGGGTTCAGGAAGCGATTTCTTGCCGCGAATCGTTTTCCGTATGGAAAATGGCGCCGGCAGGAGATCGACTGCAGGAGGTCGTTCAGCGGCGGTCCGGAACCCCTACTGTTTCCTTTCCAATGGAAAAGGTTCAAAGTTTATGCATCATTAAAACCCTTCAGGTATCTGAAGGTCTGTATCATATTTCCCCTGCACCTTCTCTCTTCCAGGGTATACATATTAGATCCTTCAGCCTCTCCTCATAAGTCTTCTGATACAGACCCTACACCATTTTGGTCATGCTTCTCTGGACTCCCTCCATCCTATCTCTATCCTTTTTGAGATACTGTCTCCAGAACTAAACACAGTTCTCCAGGTGAGGCCTTACCAAGGACCTACACAAGGGCATTATCACCTCCTTTTTCTTGCTGGTTATTCCTCTCTCTATGCAGCCCAGCATTTTTCTGGCTTTAGCTATAGCCTTGTCAACATTGCTTTGCCATCTTCAGATCACCAGATACTATTACCCCAAGGACTCTCTCTCTCTCTCTCTTGGTCCGTGCATATCAGTGTTTCACTCCCAATCATATACAGCTCTTTCAGATTACCACACCCCAGCTGCATGACTATGCACTTCTTGGCATTGAATCCCAGCTGCCAAATCTTCGACCACTCTTCAACTTTCTTAAATCAATTTTCATTCTCTGTACTCCTTCAGGCATGTCCATTCTGTTGCAGATCTTAGTATCATCCACAAATATTCAAACTTTACCTTCTATCCCTTCTGCAATGTCACTCGTAAAAATATTGAACAGAACCAGTCCCAAAACTCATCCCTGTGGCACTCTGCTTAACATGGTTCACTCTTCAGAGTAGGTTGCATTTACCATCACACACTGCCTTCTATCAGCCACCATCTTACCGTTCATGCCCAAGCTTCTCATTTTATTCACAAGCCTCCTATATTGGACAGTATCAAAAGCTTTGCTGAATTCCAAGTAGATCACATCGATTGCTCTTCCTTGATATAATTCGCTAGTCACCCAATCAAAAATATCAATGATTGGTCTGACAGCACCTTCCCCTGGTGAATCCATGCTGCATCAGATCAAACAAGCCAGCTGATTGTAGATATTTCACTATCCTTTCCTTCAGCAGAGTCTCTATTAATTTTCCCACCATCAAGGTGAGGCTAACTGGCCTCTAGATTCCAGTCTCCTCTCTGCTACCACCTTTGTGAAGAGGGACCACAACCACATTTCTCCAATCTCGCTGACCACTCCCATTTCAAGGGATCTAGTGAACAGGTCTTTCAGTGGACCTGCCAGCACATCTCTGAGCTCCCTCAGTATTCTGGGATGTATCTCATCCAGCTCCCAGGCCTTGTCCACTTTCACATTTATTTAGCTCATCCCATACATTCTCTTCTGTAAACAGAGTTTCATGTACCCCATCCCCATCTATGGTCTTATCAACCAGCAATGGTCCTTCTCCCAGGGTCTTCTTTAGTAAACACCAAACTGATGTATTCGTTTAATATTTCTTCCATTTCTTCATCTCTCTCCACACATTGTTCCTCATCACCTTTCAATTTTATTATACTACTTCATGCCTTCCTTTTTTCTCTCTGATATATCTGAAAAGTGTTTTGTCACCTAGCATCACCTCTTTTGCAATCCTTTCTTCCATTTGATCTTTCAATTTCCTGATTTCTTTCTTCATCTTCCTCAACTTCATTGGACATTCTTCCCTGTGTTCCATTTTTTTGGATCCTTTATAGTTCTTAAATGCTGTTTTCTTTGTTGCCTTTATTTTTTCAGCCATCTCCTTTCAGAACCAAATTGGTTTCTTTTTCCTCTTACTTTTGTTTACTTTTCTAACATATAGATTTGTTGCCTTTGTAATAACTCCTTTTAATTTTGCCCAATGTTGTTTCACCTCACCTATTTTCTCCCAGTCTTTCAGTTCTTCTTCCAGGTATATCCCCATTTTGACAAAGACCATATTTGTGAAATTCAAAACTCAGGTCTTCATGTGACTTCTCTGAATCCTGTTCGTGATATCAAACCATATCATCTGATGATCACTTAAGAGGGCATTTACTTGGACATTGGAGACATTATCCCCATTAGTGAGAATTAGAGTTCCACACCCTCCCTCATGGATTCCATTACCATTTGTTGGAGCAGAGCCCCTTGAAGGGCGTCCACTATCTCTCATCTTTTTGTAGATTAGGCAGAAGAAATACTTCAAATTCCAATCCATATCCAGCAGGTTAAAATCTCCAATGACCAACACTTCTCCCTTGGATGTCTTTGATCAGATCTCCGTCCAGTTCTTCTGTTTGAGAAGGAGGCCTGTAGATCACACCAGTAAAAATGGAAGCACCATCATCTTCTTTCCTAACTTCTCATACATTTATTTTTGTAGGAAACAGCCCAATGAAAAAATCTCACAATTGGGTAAATAATAAATCACTCATCCAAAACAATCCCCAACATAAAATTTTACTGAATTTATGTAAAAAATGTTTGTGGTTCATCCCTTAGCCTGGACCTTCATCTGCCTCCAACGCAGCATGATCCCCACGAGAACATCCCAAAGGCGCCTATTGATAAAGCGGTTTCGGCACCCGAGGTGGAGGGGGCATTTTCTCATCCTTCCCTGGCTGTGGGGCTGCCTTCTGGCCCTGGAATGGAGGACGGTCTTCATGCTGGAGCCTCTTCGGCAGCTTGACCTGGAGACTTTAGATCCCTGCCTGTGAAGTGGGTGAGTCCTTCGTTTTGCCATTTCGTCTGGAGGCAGTCAACTTAGAAGCAATTTGGGATTTGGTGGCTGGTTTGGGAGTTCTTTAAAATGATTAGAAACCAAAATGGATTCTATCTCCTCTAATTCCCATCAAAAAATCCTGGAATTGCATGAACAAGCTAGTGCCACTTCTACAAGAATTTTGGAAGCTGAAAAGAAGATCCAATCAATCCAAGCCTTCAATGTTGCCACTATAAAAGATCAAATGGCTCTTTCTAGACATTTGGAAGTACTTGAAAATAATGTCAGACATTTAAATCTGCGTTTTCTGAACTTTCCTAAAATAGCTGGAAAAATTCCTTTCCTAACTTTGAAGCGGTTTTTGCAAGAAGTTCTTGGTTTCTCTGCTGAAAATATGCCTTCTGTTAATTTTTGCCATGTTTTGCCTAAAAGAACCTCTTCTGGACCCGGTGATGATGATTGAATACCTGGAAATTTATCCAGCTTCTTGGAGAATTCTTTCTTGGAAGTTTTGGATAGAAGTACCATTAGTTTCCTTTATTTCAGTGTCAGATTTAAATAATTTCATGTGTAATTTTTTTAGGAATTTTCCTGTTTCTTATTATGGTCACGTAGTGAGGATTTATCCTGATTTAGCTCAGATTACACAAGTTAGGAGAAGAGATTTCCTTTCTTTTCGGCAAACTACTATTATTTAGGTTATTCCTTCACCCTTCATTACCCCTGTAAATGTATCATTAAAAGGGGTGACAAATGTTTTATTTTCTTTCAACTTGAGCAATTATGTGTTTTCATAGAAGCCCGTTCGCCAACCACCTCTTCCCCTGTAGTCTGAGAGAATAGATGTTATAAAAATATTTTGCTGGTTAAAGTACTATGTTAATGCCTTTTCCTTATTTATTTCTTCCTGTTCTCCCTTTAAATTTCATCTTCCCTTCCCTTTCTGTTTCTCTACATATTTTTGGATTGGATATTTACAATGTATTATTTTCTTTGTAATATATATATTTCCTTTTGTAATGTATTCAATTGTTTTTCTGATACAAGTAAGATTTTTGTTTGTTAATTAAAAATTTATAAATAAAGTGCCTGATTTTAAAACCTACGCATGCAGGATACATTTGTGCGCGCTACCTGGCGTGCACAAATGTACGCCCGATTTTATAACATGCGCCTTGCACGCACCGAGCCCTAGGGGAGCCCCTATGGCTTTCCCTGTTCTCTCCGAGGCCACTCCGAAATTGGAGCGGCCTTGGAGGAAACTTTCCTTCTGCCCCCCCACCTTCCCCTCCCTTCCCCTACCTAACCCACCCCCCAGCCCTATCTAACCCCCCCCCCCTAACCTTTGTTTAATAAGTTGTGCCTGCCTCTGGGTAGGCATAGGTTGTGCACGCCAACCAAGTGCCGGCGTGTGATCCCCCGGCACAGCCACTGTGCCGGAGGCCTCGGTCCCACCCTGCCCCACACCTTTCACAAAGTCCTGGGATATACGCATGTCCCAGGGCTTGTGCATGTCGCCGGAACTATGCAAAATAGGCTCCGCGCACGCAGAAGCAGTTACGCACATAAATCCTGAAGAAGTTCTTGAGAAAAAGATTGAAGTGTTATCTGAAAAGAGAGAAGAAACCCAATGCATACAGAAATTCCAGATCAGAAACCAAAGAAAAAAGCTCACTGTGATGGATGACTCTGTCATCAGAGGCACTAATCTTTTCCCTTGCACAAATGCTAAGGGAAAAGTGGATAACAAAACTCAACTAAAGAGGTCACAAAAAGAGTCCAGGAACAGCAGTAAACTGAACGAAGAAAGCTGGAAAGCTATGAGCACAAATGCTCATAGTTTGGGCAATAAAATCCTAGATCTGCAAGCCCTAATGGTGGAGGCGGACTTGGACATTGTTGATGTCACAGAAACGTGGTTTACGGAATCTCATGACTGGGATATGGCAATACCAGGCTACAGCTTGTTAAGGAAGGACAGAGAGGATAGGAAAGGGGGAGGAGTGGCTCTTTATGTCAGAAACAATATCCAAGCATCTGAGATGCAAGGGAGATGGGGCAATGAAGAAGCACTATGGGCCAACCTAAAAAAAGATGGGGCATCCATTTTTATTGGAGTGGTTTACAGGCCTCCAAACCAAAAGGAAGAGCTGGACAGAGATCTGATTGAGGACATCCAAAAGATAGGAAAGAAAGGAGAAGTGGTGATCATTGGAGACTTTAATATGCCAGATGTAGACTGGAGAATCCCATCTGCAGAATCTAATAATAGTAGAGAAATAGTGGATGCCCTGCAAGTAGTTTTGTTCAAACAAATGTTAATGGAACCCACGAGAGAATGAGCTATACTCGACTTAGTGCTCACTAATGGAGATAATGTCTCTGATATCCAGGTGGGCACTCACCTCAGCACCAGTGATCATCAAACAGTATGGTTTAATATCACAAAAAGGATATGGAAAAGAAGCACAAAGACCCAAGTTTTGCAGTTCAAAAACATGGACTTTGATGGAATGGGGAAGTACCTGGAGGAAGAACTAAAAGGCTGGGAGAACGAGAGAGATGTGGATCAACAGTGGACCAATCTAAAAGGAGCAGTTACCAAGGCAACTAATCTATATGTTAGAAAAGTAAAGAAAAGCAAAAGAAAAATGAAACCTATCTGGTTCTCAAAAGAGGTGGCTGACAAAATAAAGGCTAAAAGAACAGTGTTCAAGAAATATAAAAGATCTCAAAGGGAGGCGCACAAAGAAGAATATCTGGTAGAACTGAGGGAGAAGAAGAAATTAATCAAGACATCAAAAAGTCAAGCGGAAGAAAGGATTGCCAAGGAGGTAAAGAGAGGTGACAAAACATTTTTCAGATACATCAGTGAAAAGAGAAAAGTTCAAAGTGGTATAGTGAAATTGAAAGGTGGAAAGGATCAATGTGTGGAGAGAGATGAAGAAATGGCAGAAATATTAAACGAATACTTCAGTTCTGTGTTCACTAAAGAGGACCCTGGAGAAGGACCGTCACTAGTTAACAAGAAACTGCAGGGGAGTGGAGTAGATGTAACTCCATTTACAGTAGAGAATGTATGGGAAGAGCTGGGGAAACTAAAAGTGGACAAAGCCATGGGGCCTGATGAAGTTTACCCCAGGATATTGAGGGAGCTCAGAGATGTGCTGGCAGGTCCACTGTGTGACCTGTTCAATAGATCCCTAGAAACAGGAGTGGTGCCGAGTGATTAGCAGTGTTGGTCCCGCTTCACAAGAGTGGGAACAGAAAAGAGGCTGGTAACTACAGACCGGTTAGCCTCACTTCGGTGGTGGGAAAAGTAATGGAGTCACTGTTGAAAGAGAGAATAGTGAACTATCGACAGTCAGGAGAATTGCTGGACCAGAGGCAGCATGGATTCACCAGGGGAAGATCCTGTCAGACAAATCTGATTGACTTTTTTGACTGGGTAACCAAGGAATTGGATCATCTACTTGGATTTCAGCAAAGCTTTTGATACGGTCCCGCACAGGAGACTGGTGAATAAAATGAGAAGCTTAGGAGTGAGTGCCGAGGTGGTAGCCTGGATTGCAAACTGGTTGACGGACAGAAGACAATGTGTGATGGTAAATGGAACTCTCTCTGAAGAGAGAGTGGTTTTAAATGGTGTACCTCAATGATCAGTGTTGGGACCGGTCCTGTTCAATATCTTTGTGAGCGACATTGCGGACGGGATAGAAGGTAAGGTTTGTCTTTTTGGGGATGACACTAAGATCTGCAACAGAGTGGACACGCCGGAAGGAGTGGAGAGAATGAGATGGGATTTAAGGAAGCTGGAAGAGTGATCGAAGATATGGCAGCTGAGATTCAATGCCAAGAAGTGCAGAGTCATGCATATGGGGAGTAGAAATACGAATGAACTGTATTCAATGGGGGGAGAAAGGCTAATGTGCACGGAGCAGGAGAGAGACCTTGGTGTGATAGTGTCTAATGATCTGAAGTCGGCGAAATAATGTGACAAGGCGATAGCTAAAGCCAGAAGAATTCTGGGCTACATAGAGAGAGGAATATCGAGTAAGAAAAGGGAAGTGATTATCCCCTTGTACTGGTCCTTGGTGAGGCCTCACCTGGAGTACTCTGTTCAGTTCTGGAGACCATATCTCCAAAGAGACAGAGACAAGATGGAGGCGGTCCAGAGAAGGGCAACCAAAAAGGTGGAGGGTCTTCATCGAATGACTTATGAGGAGAGATTGAAGAATCTAAATATGTACACCCTGGAGGAAAGGAGGAGCAGAGGTGATATGATACAGACTTTCAGATACTTGAAAGGTTTTAATGATCCAAAGACAACGACAAACTTTTTCCGTCAGAAAAAAATCAACAGAACCAGGGGTCACGATTTGAAGCTCCAGGGAGGAAGACTCAGAGCCAATGTCAGGCAGTATTTATTCACGGAGAAGGTGGTGGATGCCTGGAATGCCCTTCCGGAGGAAGTGGTGAAGACCAGAATTGTGAAGGACTTCAAAGGGGCGTGGGATGAACACTGTGGATCCATAAAGTCTAGAGGACTACCCCAAACCAAATAAGCCTGATACTTGACTTTCAATGCATATCCAGCATAGCTCTCTGCTTCAATGGCAGGGGAGAAAGACTGATACTTTACGCATATCCAGCATAGATCTCTGCTTCAACAGCAGGGGAGAAAGTCTGATACTTCATGCATATCCAGCATAGCTCTCTGCTTCAATGGCAGGAGGGAATGAAGAAAAGTGGATCTATATACAGACAATAACCAACAAGGACTGAATTACATAGTCTGGGTAAACAAATAAGTATGGGTCTAACTTGCTTATTGCGGCGGTTACTACCCCTAACTAATTAAGCTAGATATTTCACTTAGATGCTGTTCCAACACTGCTCTCTACATTAATGGTGGGGGTGGAAGAGAAATAGAACCAAAAGGTTATAAGAGCCAAGAGTAACAGATAAGTATGAGGAAAAAAAAAGTGCAAAGCTT
This sequence comes from Rhinatrema bivittatum, assembly GCF_901001135.1. Lineage (NCBI taxonomy): Eukaryota > Metazoa > Chordata > Amphibia > Gymnophiona > Rhinatrematidae > Rhinatrema > Rhinatrema bivittatum. Next base: position 670,909,073 of record NC_042616.1, on the reverse strand, counting down.
GCTGAGCAGACTGGATGAGCCGTTTGGTCTTCTTCTGCCGTCATTTCTATGTTTCTATGTTTCTATGATTTGGGGTAGATTTTAAAAGAAGCGCGATCAGCCTACTTTTGCTTGCGCATCAGACTCAAGCAAAAGTACGCTGGATTTTAGTAGATACGCGCGGAGCCGCGCGTATCCACTAAAATCCTGGATCGGCGCGCGCAAGGCTATCGATTTTGTATAGCCTGCGCGCGCCGAGCCGCGCTGCCTCCCCCCGTTCCCTCCAAGGCCGCTCCGAAATCGGAGCGGCCTCGGAGGGAACTTTCCTTTGCCCTCCCCTCACCTTACCCTCCCTTCCCCTACCTAACCCACCCCCCCCGGCCCTGTCTACACCCCCCCCTTACCTTTGTCGGGGGATTTACGCCTCCCGGAGGGAGACGTAACTCCCCGCGCGCCAGCGGGCCTGCTGCGCGCCGGGCCGCGACCTGGGGGCGGGTACGGAGGGCGCGGCCACGCCCCCGGGCCGTAGCCACGCCCCGTACCCGCCCCCAAAACGCTGCCGACACGCCCCCCGCAACGCCGCGCGCTCCGGCCCCGCCCCCCGACACGCCCCCCTCCGAGAACCCCGGGACGTACGCGAGTCCCGGGGCTCTGCGCGCGCCGGGAGGCCTATGTAAAATAGGCTTCCCGGCGCGCAGGGCCCTGCTCGCCTAAATCCGCCCGGTTTTGGGCGGATTTAGGCGAGCAGGGCTCTGAAAATCTACCCCTTTACGCGCATAACCCTTAGAAAATCTGGCCCAAAAAGTTTAATAAATAAATAAATGGAATGTTTGTGGGACCGGCCACGTTAAGAAACATGGGACTAAAGCACCTGCAACTCTAAGAATTCCTAATTTTATTTTGTATGTGCTCTCGTGGTAGTGTGTTAAATGTACAACAGAAAGAAATATCCTTTTGCATTACTCCTATTTTTTTTAGAAACTTAAACATCCATGCAGTCTCAGTGTCCAACAGGCTAACCCCAACATTTTTTTTTAATTCAGTGAAGTTGTACAATAGGGATTTTTTGGGGATGATTAATAATATTTTTGACATAGAGAACTACTCCTCCCCATTTCTGTCACCTCTCTCTTTCCTAAACATCTTATAGCCCAATATGTCTTTTTTTATGAACTTTTATGGTAGATAATATTTGTTTTTTTTTAAATTATTGGTATTTATATTTTAATCGTTTCACTTTAAATGTTTCTTTTTTTAGATTTTAGATTTGTATGATCTTATGTTTATTATTTATTTATTTATTTGATTTGATTTTTTTATATACCGGCATTCGCGATGGGAGTCGCATCATGTCAGTTTACAATTAACAGGGTGTGAACAAAAGGAGAAAAACTTAGAACAATAACATGTGATATAAGAAGAAGTAGCAGTTACAATAAAACAGGGACATAATGCAACTTGGAATGGAAAGAAAGCGATAGAAAACATTAACAGTGAGATAGTAGAGTAACAAGGTAATAGACCTGTCCATTTAAAAAATAAAGATCATTTTGGAGTTGTCCAGTTATTGATTATCCTGAAGGGAGGTCTTTGTTGTTTGAGTTGAAGAAGGTTCAATTGGTATCTGGAAAGGCTTTCATAAATAACCAGGTTTTCAGTCTTTTTCTGAAAGTAGGAAGGCAGGGTTCCTACTTTTTTGATGCTGTAAACCATTATGATTGTTATCAGAATATTGGTATACAAAATAATATAAATAATTCGTGAGACACATTGAACTACATTTTTGTAACAGCAACAATGTCTCTAAGTCTGCCTCCAACATTAGGGCTTGCAAATCTGGAACTTTATTGTTGCTATTAGGGTGTAATTGTGTGGTCACAGAGGGGGACGGGAGGAATTGATACTTCTCCCTGTCTGGCATGAGAAATCATGAAAAAATACAGTCCTTGCCTCTGGTACGGGTCCACTACACCATCTGCTTGACCTTTTTTTTGTAATTTTTGAACCCACAGAGACTATTGTTAGGCTCAGAAACCTAGCATCAATCGAATCCCTCCAATCTGTGCAGGAGGTATGTACTCCAGCCTGAGATTACAAACATATGCAAAGTTATCTCCTTAAAGAGCAAAAAGGGTAGGAGGAATGCATATTATAGAGAAAAGACTGCTTTTAGGAGCTTACTGCCTAATCAATATATCAACGTACAATGTTTAAAAAAGTAGTGGGACGCCTGCCCGGCTGCACTCAGAGTGCTATGGTGCCAGGGTTCATCCAGCAGCAGGGAAGTTTGACTTGCTGGATCATTAACAGTCCATCTGATCTCACTGCTCGTCCAAATTGGTGCCAAGGGTTTCAAAGAATAATAAAAAGTTAAAAAAAAACACCCACCACTCTCTCTCTCATAAAAATACTAAGTCCAAGAAAAAGAACCAGTGTTTGAGTCCACCTGTTCTTCAAAACAAAATTGTACTTAAGTTTGTAAATTAAAATCCAAGCCAAGATGGTGAATATAAAAAATATCATGAGGAAAATAAGTATCAGAAATGTCATAGTCCCTGTATTCATACCTTCCCTCCTTGTAGCTCTTTGCTGCCTTGCTCCAATATCCATATTGTGTAGCCCTTCCCCTCTTAGGGTAGGGCATCCCCATTGCAACGCCAGCATTCAAAAACTGGGAAAAGGTAGAAAGAAAAACCCTCTAAGTCAAAAACTAGTCTCTCAAAATCAAGATCATTCCAGCCACTCCTTCTGGAATAGACTTAGTTTTTGGGTACTTGCCAGGTTCTTATGACCTGGATTGGCCACTGTTGGAAACAGGATGCTGGGCTTGATGGACCCTTGGTCTGACCCAGTATGGCATTTTCTTATGTTCTTATGTTCTTAATGTTCAAAAATCTCAGCACTTTTTCTTTACTTCTTCAGCAAAGGTGAAAAAATGCAATCTAGTCCATCCAGATACCAGCTGGGGGGAATCCCTTCTTTAGGAACTGGTTCTGCTCCAACTCTGAAAAAAAATCAAACTCCACACAGCTCAAAAAATCCATTCTGTAGGTGATCTCCACTTCAATGTAGAGAAACCTCTCTCCCCCTGATCTGTCCACCTGGGGGGTGGCAAAGACCCAAATTACATGCTAGGGGGAATCTTTTCACTCCCCTTAAACCTTTCAGCAAAATGGTGGGGATAAGTGCAAAGGAGGATACCCAAAAATTGCCCATCCCCTACTATGCTAGAAAAAATAGAGCAATAGCAAAGCCAGGTCACAAAAAATATACTAAATGAACAGAGATAATGTACTGGGTAAATATCCCCACCCAGCCACTCCCCATAACACACACACATACACACACACACACATACAAACACACACACACACACACATATACACCCACCCACACCCCCCCTCCCACACACACACACACCCACTCACCCACCCACCCACACACACACACACATACACACATACACCCCCACACACACATACTCTTGGCCTCCCCTTTCCTTAACCCATTTTTTTGGAACCAGCAGCAGCAAAAGTCAGATATAAGAATAAACATTTTCTGTGTTACAGAGTGAGCTTATTCTAACATACTCAAGAACAAGATCAGCAGGAATTTGAAACACGAATGTTTTTCAAATTTTCATTTTGTTACAGCTTGAAAGAGGGAGTGAGTAGCAACTCCTCAGTGAAGGATCAGTAAATTCAGAAACTGAACAAAAGCAAATTAATGCACAATACAGAGGGTAATTTTCAGCAGTCTGCTAAAGTCTGTGTCTATTCTACTTATACTTTATTATGGCTCTAGTAATATCATACATCACTCTACATCAATTTGTTCATAATCTTCAATATCTCTAACAATTTGCAGAGAAAAATCTAACTTAAACAGTTCTGGCCAATGTGACTAATTCCTTGTTAGATTAGTAGATTTTAAGTTCTAGCTCTGAAGGGCAATTCTTATCTAATTTCACAGTGATGCATATAAGCTTAGGCATATATTTTCTTTTAAAGGCATTCATCTTCTCAGAGAGATGGGAGTAGAATTTGCCACATCTCAAAACTGTTTCATTCTTTTCATTATCCTCTATATAATAACCAGATATAAAATCCAAAAGGTAAACCACATCAATACAAAATAAAGTGTGAGTCTGGTGCTGAAGTGTCAAGATACCCATCTAAGTAAGACACTGCCAAGATGATGAAAGAAGCCAGCAAAAATTATATGTGAGAGGTCTGTGGTTCCCCTGATGCAAATTCCTTCTTCAAACCATGGACCGTGTCAACATACCTGGGAACTCTCCACTCCGGAATTCTTAACGAATTGCAGGGTCTCCAGACCAACACCCAAGAACTCCGGGTGCCCTGCTGCAGAGGTCTAGAAGAAAAAAACACCTGAATCAGTGCAGGCCTGATTGAAGGAGGAGGAGCGTTAGCAGCCATGTTGCAGGAGGACGAGGAGAAGTGCAAAGCCATGCAACAGGAGCAAGATAAGCAAGGGACCAGGCCAGTGGGGCCGAAGACTTGAGCTGCTCAGTTGGGGGGGGCTGTGTGTGTGTGAGTGTGTGTATATGTGAAATCAGGACGGTGCTTCTGTGTGTCTGAGAGAGGGAGGGTGCTTCTGTGTGTGTGTGTGTGTGTGTGTGTGTGTGTGTGTGTGTGTGTGAGTGAGTGAGACAGGGGCAGTTCTATAATGAGGCAGGGTGAGGCGGCCACTTCTGGCGGCAAGATTTTGAGGCAACAAAATTGCCCCCTGAAACCTTCCTGCCACAGCCGTCTCACCCTTCGTTCAAATAAACTCTGGCGGCAATAAAACCTGCAGTGCTGTCGGCATGGGGCAGTGATATGCTGGTGGGGTTTCCACTCCCTGCCAGCAAAAGAAAGGTTCCGGCTTCCCTGCCAGCACGTCAAAGGACACCGGGACCTTTCTTTATTCCGAGGTAATTGTCTATGACAGGTTTCAGTATCTAAACTGAGAGCAGTTTCTCTATTAATGGAACTGAACCTCTTACAACATGGAGTGAAAAAAACCTACCTTCTACCATTTTTTGTTTTCACTGCAAGTTTGAGGCTTGTCTTCTCTCCAGGGACTTGGGATCTCAGTGCACTGAGGGGCAGTGTAATGAACTGAGTGTTCGCCGCCACACTGCACCGGGTAGAAAGAGAGGAAAAACACAGGTGCAGAGTGCAGCAACCAGCCCTAGGGAAGGGAGAGCTTAGGCTGAGCCGTCTCCAGCATGGGAGATGAGATCGGAGCTGGAGGGTGGAGGAGCTTTTCCCCAGCGCCTTGCAGAGGGCAGCAGGGCTTGGAATGCTGCTGTCCCCGCTCAATGTGACACTGGTCTTCCTGCTTGCTAGGATCTGTGGTGTGCTCAGCTTCTCCTTCCTGGCGGCAGTGATTGGCACAGATTACTGGAACATCCTGGAGATGGTTGGGAGGGGGGGGGGCACCAGGAACACCAGCAGAGGGCCCCCAGGGATCTGAACTCGCACTCGGGCCTTTGGAGGATGTGTGAAGGCGAATCTATGTCCCGATTTAATAACAGAGAGCCAAGTCCTGTGTGTACAAGTGTACACATATAATGCAGGGATTCATCAGAGAGCCACATTGTTTGTGTGTGTACACACATGTGCGACAGGGGTGCATTGGTATGGGCTTCCATACATAGGGTCTTTCTAGATATGAGAGGCAGAGAAGAGTATAAACAGAGATTTATTTATTTATTTATTTATTTATTTATTTAATGTCTTTTTTTTATACCGATAGCCGTTCACACATCGTATCGGTTTACAATTAAACAGGAACCATTGGGCAGAACCCTTACATATAACATTGCAAACAACAAATAACCTGCATATTCAGTGTACCTGCATATTCAGGGACTTTGGGGAGAGGGGGGTCCATATGTTGCACAGGTATAGGAACCACACAGCTCCCCAGCTGCCTCCGGCAACCTTGCATCAATCTTTCCCTATATCCTTTCCACCCTTCCCCATTCCTTTGTTATAGAGTGTAGCCCCTCTCTGAGGTTTCCAGGAAAGATGTCTGAGCCTATTGTCAGCACTGCACGCTGTCTTCAATGCTTAGATTAAATGGAGCAAGAGAGTGAAAGAGCGAGAGAGAGTAGTTATAAAACCTTCATAGTAGTCAACTATTTATATCTCTATAGGAGGGCCAGCTAATAGCTCGAGGTGAGGTGTTGGTGGTGGTTTAGGGTTTAGGGACAATGCAGCTGAGTAATATGAGCCACCAGCCCAGGAAACACAGGGGCTGATGCAATAATGTCCGCGGAAAGCGGGCGCTGACTTTTCAGCGCCTGCTTTCTTAATGCACGCATGGCGCGACCTTAGCGCCTCCTTGCTAACGCAACCCGCCGCGGCTGCCAGTTATGAAGACTGATGCTGGTAAACTCGACCTCGGTTTTCATAACCAGCCTGTCTGCCAGTAATGAAAATGGCTACCGAGTTTATTGGCGGCCATTTTCATTACTGGCAGATGGCCGGTTATGAAAACTGATGCCGAGTTCACCGGCAGTCTGCCGAGTTATTTATTTATTTATTTTACTTTTAAAAAGAAGTACAGAAAAGCAGTTTTTTCTGCTTTTCTATACTTCTTTTACCTGCGCTCAGCTATTAATGCCTGCTCTAGGCAGGCATTAATAGCTGAGCGATAAATGTGAGTCTGAGATGCACATTTATCTTTTTGCATGTGGAGTGAATGAGTAATAGGCTCATTAAATAAGCACTAATCCCCCATTTGCATTAGGGGGTGGATTAGCGCTATTTATCCTGCGTCCGACTACGGGTTATACAGTGCGCTCGGCTGAGCGCACTGTATTGCATCAACCTCTTAGAATGGAATTGAAAAGGTCGTCAGACTCCTTAGTGTGAAGGTACTTAACTGACCATTGAATAGATTAGTCAGATATTCAGGTAGGGGATTTGCATATCAAAGCCCAATGAACTTCTGCTGGAAAATTTGTAAGAAAAATCGCTAAAAAATTAGAGGATTCAAACTCCTAAATTACAGAACCATGACTGGGAAAGGGATTTATAAGAGAAATGAATTGGAAAACAGTCCTAGGAAACAAACAGATTTTCACCCTAACAAGGATATTGAGACACGTGGGTACCAACATCCCAGACAACAGGGGGAATGGCCAGGCAGGATAGAGGAGTGTATACATAGTCTCTCTCTGTGGTTCTACCTGGGTCTAAGAGATGACCCATAAAGGATCAGACGACAGATAAAGCAAAAGCTCTGGTGAGAGGTGACTTATCCAAGCTGGGTGACAGCACATGACTGGCCATGAGCTTAGCAGAGCTAAAACCACTAAAAGCTGAGACTGTGGATGGCCAGAACCCCCTGAACATTAAAACAGCCATGAGTCTAGTGGAGCTGTAAACCTAAGCCATGGAAAACCTTCCTAATGAGGGAGGAGAACTGAAGGATAGCAGCAGGCCTTGTGTGGTTCCTTCCCCCCTTGAGTGAGGAGACCCCTCCCAGTGGAAGATATGGAGATCAAGTGGTCCCCCCTTGAGCAAGGAGACCCAGTGGCAACCCAGGAGGTGGAGTCAGGTCCCCAGGAGGGTGTGAACCACAGCGGCAGTCTGGTTGGGAGATTTGCTGGAGCCAAACAGATGTTGCACCAGGAGGTGGACCCTTGGCATGGTGCAGAATTGGTAGGCTCCCTGGTCAGACCCAGAGGGTGCCTGCCACCAGGAGGCGGAGCATGGACCCTAGTGGCAGTCCAGGAGGCAGAGTTAGATCCCCCAGGAGGGCAGGGACCCCAGCAATGGACCAGGAGGTGGAGTCGTGTCTCTCAGCTGAGTGGAAGGAGATGGTTTAGATACAATGGATCCCCACCAGGCCCACACTGCCCACCAACCCAGTTGCATCTTTTCACATGGGTGAGACTTGGGATAAAGGAGGCAGGAAAATAATAATACGAGCCCACCACCCCGCTGGAGATAGAATCAACACTGAAGAAGCTGAAACCATCCAGCCACCCGATGGACCACATCCCAACAAAACTTCTGGCTCCTTATTCCAGGCACCATATCCAGATCCTTGGCCGACATCATTAACTGCTCCCTTGCCCAAGGAATTTACCCGGATGACCTTAAATCAGCATCTATTAAACCTCTCTTGAAGAAACCCAACTTGGACACTAATGAGCTGTCTAACTTCCGACCCATATCCAACCTCCCACTGCTAGCAAAACTCACCGAGAAGGTGGTGAACTCTCAGCTGTCAGACTACCTAGAGGAACACAAAATCTTATACCCTTCCCAGTATGGTTTCCGCAAGTCTTCCAGTACTGAAACCCTCCTCATCTCGTTAACAGACCACATCCTCATGGGCCTAGACAAAGGGAGCTCATTCCTGCTAGTTCTCTTAGACATCTCCGTGGCGTTTGAACCGTGAACCATAGCATCCTCCTCAATCGTCTCTCAGACATTGGTTTATCTGGACACGCCTTCCAATGGTTCAACTCATTCCTCAATAATAGGAGCTCCAAGATCACTATCAACAATAAAGAATCTCCTAACATCAAATCTACGCTAGGTGTTCCTCAAGGCTCCTCTCTATCCCCCACCCTCTTTAATATCTACCTACTGCCCCTCTGCCAGCTCCTCACAAACCTTAACCTAATTCACTACTTATATGCTGACGACGTTCAGATCCTGATCCCTATAAAAGAATCACTTCCAAAGACCCTCACCTTCTGGGATAACTGCCTCCAGTCCATCAACCACTTACTCACAAGCCTCAACCTGGTCCTCAATGCAACCAAAACAGAAATTCTTCTCATTTCCTCCGACCATTCAACCAGCCATGATCTGACAACCACTATTCCTCAGACCACTCAAGTTAGAGATTTAGGAGTCACCATTGATAACCATTTAAACCTAAAAAAATCAATCAACAATATTACGAAGGATTGCTTCTTTAAGCTACAAGTAATGAAAAGACTCAAACCCCTCCTCCATCTCCAGGACTTCAGAACGGTACTTTAGTCAACAATATTCTCTAAAACTGACTACTGTAACTCTCTCCTCTTAGGACTCCCGACCTCTGCCACTAGACCACTAAAGATGCTCCAGAACTCAGCAGCCAAGATATTAACCAACACTAACCGGAGAACTCACATCACCCCTATACTTAGAAACCTACACTGGCTACCTATTAAACACAGAATCTTGCACAAAGCACTCACCATTATCCACAAATCCATACACAACCAACTTCCGTTAGACCTTCAGTTCCCACTCAAACTATACACATCTGCAAGACCCATCAGAGCGGCACACAAAGGAACCCTTCAAGTTCCCCCAACTAAATCCGCTCGACTAACCTCCACAAAAGAACGGGCATTCTCCACAGCTGGCCCCATCATCTGGAACAACCTGCCGACTGATCTAAAACTAGAACCCTGCCTGACTACCTTCCGAAAAAAACTCAAGACTTGGCTTTTCGTCCAAGCCTTCCCTTAAGCCTAACATTGCAACAATTCTTTCATTTAGCTCAACAGACTAAATGCCCGACCCAGCCATTGTATATTCATTCGTGTTCATTCTCCAGTTTTTTCTGTCCTTTACTTCCTGGCTACACTAGCCCCCAAGTTCATTCTCCCTGTTTTTTGTAACTGCGCCTCGGCCTTCTTGTTATATGGTTTTGTTAAGTTAACCCCTAAGTTTGATGTAAACCGGCCTGATATGAAGCTTGTCATGAAGTTCGGTATAGAAAAATGTTAAATAAATAAATAAATAATACTTGAGTAAGCGGGATCACAAGAGGTCCCAACTATGCTATAGGGTGGTATACTCTGGGGGCCAAGAACCGCAAATTGCCAAATATTACATGTTCTTGCTACCTTGTAGAAATGTATATAGTTGTATAGACTGAGACTACTAACCATGAGTAGATAAGTATACAACTTGACATCCTATTAGCAATGAACATTGTTATGTAGAAATGTATATATTTGTATAGTCTAATAAACCTGTATATATTTGAACATATTACCTGCCTTGTTCACAGTCCCATTTGTTTTTCCTGGGGTGAAGGGAGGGAAATCCCACCCACTAACACCTTCTTCCCCGGGTGAAGGCACCAGGTGCCAAGAACATGAGGACCAATTGGGGGGGGGGTGTCCCATTAGGTCTGTCCCAGACCCAGGAACACCCCATGAGGTAAGCAGTCAAGGAGGCGTTACAAATGAAAATCTAAGTGTTGGCATCTGTCAGCTGCACCAGTGCTTAGATATTCACCCCACAAGAGGAAGTAAGGGTTTCTCCCACTGGGATTATTTTGGGATTCGGGGAGGAGGGTGGGGTGGTGCCTCACTTTTTTAAAAAGCAGAAAGGCCACGGCAGTCACCTTTACTTTTGAACCTTGGGAGGAGGTGGCAGGGGGCTTGAGTGCTACAACCCTGACTTTTTTTTTTTTTTTTACAACTTGGATGTGGGGGTGAATTGGAGCATCAGAATAAACAATGCTTTTTTTCTTTCAAATATTCAGTAAGTCGGCAAGCGAAAGGTTATGTGGATAATTTTATCTGTGTAACTTTACCCAGCTAACTTTGCCACTCACAGACCTACTGAATATGAACCTCTTATTGAAAATTTGCACACACGACCCCCACCCCAATAACCTACTTGTTAGACGAACTCCTTAAGTTAGATCCTTTAAAAAAAAAAAAAAAGACCATCCATGGTCCCCACTGCAGTTCTGATGTCCAGAGCACATCTATCTCCTCCTCTCCTTGATGGACTGATCCATAACAAAAGTGTGCCCCACAGCTCCAGGTGCCTCTGCCCTCTCCTGGGTGAATTATAATTGAGGAAGGGGGTGACTTTGAGTAAAGCTGCAGGGAATGAAGCTTATATAAGAAAAAAAGTCAGCGGGATGGGTAGGTGTGATTCTACAGTATGTCCTTAACAAAAAGCTTGAGTAATGCTATACTCACACATTCCTATAAGCAGGGTCCGAGCATGGGGGCAGAGGGTGGAGGGAATACCTTACCAGAGCTCAGAAATCCAGGGCTTCTGCCTCAGGCTGCAAATCTACCACCATGAGAGGGGAAAAAACTATGAATAAATTGTAGGTCATGCTTGACGATATTTATGTAAAATTATGTACTACCTATATAGGGTGTCCAAGCTGGGAGATTTGCTGGAGCCAAACAAATGTTGTGCCAGGAAGTGGACCCTTGGCCTAGTGCAGGATTGGTAGGCTCCCTGGTCGGACCCAGAGAGCGCCTGCCACCAGGAGGCGGAGCACAAAAGGAGACAGAGGCTAGCTGGAGCTTCGCCACTAGCAACCTGGAGTTCCCTCGGGTTGAGCCCATGGTTACCCGGGCCACCTGGTCTTAGGTGGGCCTCGCAGGGTCTCCTTGAGCGAAAGTTCAGAGGTGTGCCCAACAGGATCAAGGGTGCGCAGTCTATGTTCAGACTAGGAGTCCGGGGTGCCAGAGAAGGCCAAAAGAGAGTCTCTGATGTATGGCAAGGATCAAGGCCAGAGTCAAGGTAACGTGGTCAGCCAAAGCAGGGGTCAGGTTCCAGGCAGCAGTCAGACGTGGTCAAGGATCAGGCACAGGTCGGTTCCAGGCAGCATGCAGATGAGGTCAGTAATCAGGTGCAGGTCAAATCCAGGTGGCGATCAACGTAGTCAGGAACAGGCAGAGGTCAGTACCGAGAAGACAGTCCGAAAGGTACTATCTGGGCAGACGAAGGAACAGGAGGACTCTGGAACAGAAGGACGCTGGAACAGGAGGGTGCTGGAACAGGAGGACGCTGGAACAGGACTGGAACAACACTGGAACAAGGCTGGAACGAGACTGGAACAAAGACTGGAAATGCAGAGGCAAACTAGAAATCACAGCGTGTTCGACCCAATTGCCAAGGGAAGGAAGTGAAGGCAGGGACTTCCTCTTGTACAGCATTCAATCAGGGCGCGCCACGGAGCTGGGACCTGCCCCTGGCCCTTTAAGGGACCGGGAAGTCTGCGCGTGCACGCCTAGGGGCAGGGACAATGCCACGGAGGACGCCGAGCCCCGCCATGAGGCTGGCTGGAGGTAGAAGGGCTGGCGACCACCGCCGCGGGACGCCGAGGCCTGCTAGCACTCGCCGCTGCAGCTGGGGAGGACGACCCGGGACCTGTGGAGGATTTAGTGAGGTGAGCAAGCCCGGGTGCGGGCTGAGCATGGACGGGATGCGCAACAACAAACAACAATCTGAATAGCAAGTTGCTGGCCATGGCCCTTCTGTAGAGCAGAGAAAGTCTGCTTGTACAGTTAATTGTAGGACTTCTGTGCAGAGCCTCACTGGAATCCCTTGTTGAAGGGCTATACAATTAAATAAATACAATTAAATAAATGAACTTGAAAGCTACTATCAACAGGACCACCAAAGACTGCTTCCACAAACTCCAAGTGCTGAAAAGAATAAGACCTCTTTTCCACACCCAAGACTTCAGAACGATTCTTCAAGCAATCATTTTCTCAAAATTAGATTATTGTAACTCCATCTTACTAGGTCTCCCCTCCTCCTTCACCAAACCGCTTCAGATGGTACAAAATGCAGCTGCTCGAATACTGACAGACACCAAGAGAAGAGACCACATCACTCCAATCCTAAAAAACCTCCATTGGTTGCCAATCCACTTCAGAATCATCTACAAGTCCATTTCCATCATTTACAAAACCATCCATCAACTGGCTCCAATTGATCTACATAACCCTCTCCGATTACATAACTCTTCAAGACCGACAAGAGACGCATACAGAGGATCATTACAGGTACCTCCTACCAAAACCACCAGACACATTACCTTAAGAGATCGGGCCTTCTCCACAGCCGGTCCACCTTTATGGAACTCCATCCCTCCTGATCTTAGACTGGAACCCTGCCTTTCAACTTTCAAGAAAAGACTCAAGACTTGGCTATTCAAACAAGCATTCCCGGACTCCAATTAATTTAACTTCTCACCATCAAAACTTAAAACTCAGCCATTTCAATTTTAATTATTTGTAAACTTCTTTAGCCATCGTTAACCTTTCCTTTTGTTCTCTCCTCGCCCAGTTCTACTACCCTTGTTATATGTAACTGCTTTTTCCGCACCATGGTTCAGTTGAAGTTTATTATGCACCCCTGTTTTACTGTGAACCAGCATGATGTGATTGTTGTCATGAATGCCAGTATATAAAAAACCTAAATAAATAAATAAATAAGAAAAAAGGAACCTGCCATCTATGCCACAGCACCCCCATGTGAGGCGGCTGAAATGGTTGTTTCCTATGTCTGCAATAGACAGAGAACCCTAGAGGAGTTGTGAATTTTTGTGTTGAAAGTCCAAGAGAGAGGAATGTGTTTTTCAGACGGATAAGGATTTTTAGAGTTTGAAGAGACTTTCTAATTGATTTTTTTTTTAGAAAGAGAAGATTTTTTGTTTTGCAATTTCATTTGAAAGGAAGTTTTCTCCACCCTTCCTTTCCCCTTTTAATTTTGGGAACTGAAGTTTTTCCAGCTAGTCCCTACTTGGAGAAAGAAACAGAGCTTTTCCTGCAGAACTGTTTGTTGAGGAGAAGATATTTATCTGGGACCCAGCTAATGAAGGGATCCCAACACTCCACCTTTTGATTTACTTTCTGGCCAGAAAAGTGGGAATTTCAAAGGGGGCTGTCGGGTCCCCAATATTTAAATTGGCCAAAATGTAGGGATAATTCTACAAGGGACTGTTGGATTTCCCCCCCCCCCCCCCATGTTACTATTTAAACTGGTCCGAAAGGAGGGGGGATTCCGTGAGGGGGCCTGCATTGTACAGTTGTACTCAGGTAAAAATTATTGTCTGAGAGGGATGGGAAATTCAAAACTTCAACGTTAGCCAGTCAAACCCTATATTGATTCCAACGTTTTCAACACAATTTTCAGTACATTTATTTTATTTATTTAAATTTTTCTTATATAATCGCACTTTCAAACAGGCTCGATCAGGGTGGTTTACAATATCACATTCACAGTGTAACATAAAGTTAACTTGAAATAATACATAAAATATTCCTCAAAATAAACAAAAACAAACCTACAGTATATCAACAGACGTGCCTCAAAATAAAAGTAATGATAAAAAGTAAGGTATTAACCTGTACTATCAAAAGCTTTTTAAAGAGGTAACTTTTTAGATTACATGAATACATTGCTTTCTCTAGATCTCATCCTTTTATCCAGGTATGTTTACCTTCTGACTTATTACTTACTTATGTCTAGTCTGGTCTAGTTTCATCTTGCTCCTTTGGGTTTCCAGCTCATTTCAAATCCCTCTCTGCTGGGCCAAAGTGCCATAAGCTTTTTTTCCATCTTCCTGGGTTTTCCCGAATTTTATAAACTTCCCTGTCTACCCAATCTAGCCCAGCCATCACAGCAATGGTCCTAGGCCAAGGGCCAAAGACTGCAGCTTCTCTATGAAGCCAGTACACATGTACTCTGAAACTAGCCACTAGGTGTCGCCATTTTGCAATGGCTGAGATATCTTCCCTCTAGGACAGAGCTTTCCAAACTTTTCATGTTGGTGACACACTTTTTAGACAAACATAATTTCACGACACGGTAATTCAGTCTACTAGTAAACCAGAGGTTAAAGGTTAAACGAACGAAACATATTTCGACAATTTATGTATGTTTCCTTAAATATATACATAAATAAAATGTTTCACGACACAACCTATCTCATGAAAACCTTAAATTTATATTAAAAATATATATTCCAAGATTCATGTTATTGTTATAATTTATGAGAAACAATAATAAAACAAATTGTCTGTCCCCCACACCCTCATCTCTCTCCTCCCCCCAGCACATGTCTGGCCCCCACACACTCATATCTCTCCCCCTCAAGCACATGTCTGTCCCCCCAGCACGTTTGCCCACCACTCACTCATCTCTCTCCCCCCAGCACATGTCTGGCCCCCACACTCATGTACCTCGTCTTTTTGATTGTTGCCAGTTAAGTGCTTCACTCCCTTCCATGATCACCAGACACTGCTGCTTGCAGTCAGTACTCCTCATGGCCAGGCCTCATCGGCAGCAGCAGCCAATGCAAGGATGGCTGGGCTCGTTCCACCCACCAAGCCCCCCAAAAAAACGCGATTGACAGCAAAAATCACCCAATAATAAGCAACCCATAAACTGAAAAAAAAAAAGTGAATCTCTAGAAAAAAAAAGCCCAAACTCGCATCAGAGTTGACCGGGCTTGCGCGACACACCTGCACACTGCAGGCGACACACTAACGTGTCCCGACACACAGTTTGGAAAGCTCTGCTCTAGGAGTTGTAAATGTAGCCTCCTCAGCATCATCAGCCAGACTAAGGAGCAGAAAGCAGGTATGGAAATCAAACCCAGGTCTTCCATATCACAGTGGGAAAAACTGACTTTTAACAATATTTCTACAGTGTGGCAATAATAGAAAACCACATCAAATTGCAGAACATAAATCTTAACATACAATAAAAAAGTTTGAGCTTTAAGAGCTATAGGGCAATTAACTTCACAAGGTTAGTGAATGACAAATTGAGAGTGATGAGCTGCAATTATGCCTGCTCTTCTTATATATCTAAAAAAATATTTTAACTCTCTAGAGAAAATTCACTAACTGAAAGTAAAAACAGCTAGTAGCTCTCCATTTATCTCAGTGCATAGATCTTCATTCCCTTTTTCAGATTTGCAAATTCTAATAAAACAAGCTATTAGAAATTTCGGGATTGTCACAGATTGCTCTCTGTCTATGAATGTACATGTGAAAAAGTTTGCACCCACTGAAACATTTAAAACCTTTCCTAGATATGCAAGACTTTTGCACAGTTTGCAAGCTTCAATATTAAATTCTTTCGATTATTGCAATTCTCTTTCCTGGTCCTTCCTTAATCTACCATTCATCAGTTACAAATCATTCAAAATTCTGCAGCAAGACTAACAAACGAAAAAGAACACATTACTCCCACTCCTCTGATATTACACTGAGGTCAAAATATGAAGTCTTAACTATGATATACAGGCTGTTAAATAATGCATCTTCAAATTCAAGATAACTAAGTATAAGTATAAGAAAAAAATATGAACAAATTGTTTGCCGGCCTATGATTAAGTATAAGGCAAAGGAAGGTATAATTTGATACTGGAAGTGCCTATTATGATTGGCCAGATGGCATTATACCTGTATTAAGGACTTTCATTGATGTATTTGAGTTGGTTTGGTCCTTATTTCACCATCATAGTAGTTGAGTGCAAATAATGCATCTTCTACATGGCTGATGTCTCCATTAAAGTTCTATAAACCACCATGCCTACTGCGCTCGATGAACAAAAACCTGCTAAAGATCCCAACAGTTAAAATTGCCAGGCTAGAGGTAACCAGAAATAGAGCATTCTTTGTATGGAACAGCTATGGAACAGCTTACCTAAAGCCATTCGCATAGCACCTTCAATATCTGTGTTTAAAAAAGCGTTAAAAACATAGGGGTAGATTTTAAAAGGGTTACGTGCATAAGTTATGCGCGTAATCCTTTCAAAAAAACCCCTGCATGCACCGAGCCTATTTTGCATAGGCTCAGCGGCGCACGCAAGCCCCGGGACGCGCGTAAGAACCGGGGCTTTGCTAGGGGGGCATGTCAGGGCGACGCGACATTCGGGGCGTTCCGGGGGGTGTGTCGGGGGCATGGCCAAGGCCTCCAAAATCGCTCCCAGGCTGGGGAATCGCGCAGCGGTGGCTGATCAGCACACGCGAGTTACGCCTGCCTGGAAACAGGTGTACATTTCACGATAAAGGTAGGGGGTGTAGATAGGGCTGGAGGGGTGGGTTAGGTAGGGGAAGGGAGGGGAAGGGAGGGGGAGGTGGGGGGAGGCTGAAGGAAAGTTCCCTCCAAGGCCGCTCTGATTTCGGAGCGGCCTCGGAGGGAACGGGCAGCGCGCGCAGGGAGCACAAATGTGCACCCCCTTGCGCGCGCCGACCCGGGATTTTATAAGATACGCGTGGCTAAGCACGTATCTTATAAAATCTGGTGTACTTTTGTTTGCGCCTGGTGCGCGAACAAAAGTACGCACGGGCGTACATTTATAAAATCTACCCCCATATTATTTAGAGCTAGCCTTCTGCAAATGGAGGCTTCCTCTTTGTTATGGCTTTTCTCGTTCTTTGCTAATCCCTTTGTGTGTTTTTTTAAATTGTATTTTAACATTTAATTTATATATGTATGTGCTGTAAGCTTGTGCTTGTTTTTCAGAAGTCTGGCCTTCAGGTGCCATCTACTGTTTCAAGGTTGTATTGCCTGGAGTCCTAGAAGGCAACTTTGAGTAACCCATGCAGCTGCAAAATACTTTGGTAATTTTATCATGCATACCATGTAACTCATTTTCAAAGAGGAAACTGCCCAGGTAGAGTAAATTACCTGTGCTAAAAGTCTGTATGCTTTGCTCCAACTCTTTGTTCTGGCAATTGAAGTGGGAGATGATGCACTTTGAAAAATCCCTATGTATGCACATAGGTGTCCTCCCCAGACTTCCACATCCCGCGGAACGCCTCTTTTCAACCAGGCTAGAAAGTGCACATGCTATGGAAATCCATGTGGACTTTTAGACAAGCAGAGGGCAATTTTTCAGATTGGTAGTTCTGCAGGCTTTCAAAGTCGCCCTCGTAATGTAAGCCACCCTGGAGAGTGTTCCATAAGATGGCTGCTAAGTACAAATTTTACCTGCCCTACATTTGAAAAAAAGAAAACCTACTGAACAATAAAATTCAACCCTGGACAAGTGATTTTTGCATATTCGAAAATGGGGGGGGGGGGGTATAAGCTATGGGCTGATACAAAACATATAATCGTTTTAAATCTTGCATCGTATTGGAAACAATTTTCTAAGTGTCCACACTAGGACAAGGGCAGCGCCTACTTTTTAGACTCAGGCTTTGCACCAGTTTCCAAAGCATATCTAACTAGTCCCCCCATTTGGTGCTATATCTGTCACTAAGGGGTAGTGCGGGTCCAGGTTCAGTCCAGATGGGAAGGAAGAATAATCTTCCAGGACCCCTGGCATGTCTATCCACCCTTCACTCTCACTGCTCACATTGGAGGTAGAAAACCTCCAACAGTTGTCAAACAGTCCAGAGAATGAGCAATGAAGGCGATAATAGTAACAAGGTATTGCGTCTGTTGCTATGCCAGATGAGAGTGTGGACCCCTTGCCCGAGGTGAGGTTGGCACAACCTGAGAGGGCGAACCCCCGCAGGTCCCCTCCGTCGGAGGGCGAGGCCGGGCTGGTGCAGAGGGCCAGCTGGAGCTTCGCCAATACCAACCCCATTCCCCGCAGGTTGAGCCCTTGGGTTCAGGGGTCGGCTGGTCTTAGGTGGGCCCCTGTGAAGACAGTGGTGAGTGTCAGTGGAATCGTCCAAGATCAGTCCAAGATCAGAAGCCCAAGGGTCGCAGGTAGCCAGTCCAGAGTCAGAAACCAGAGGGTCGCTGATAGCCAGTCCAAGGTCAAAGCCAGGAAATCTGTCCGAAGGAGACCAAGGATGGGAGCTGGAGCGGGAAGAGGAAGCGGAAGGCAGGAACAGGATTCAGAAGGCAGGAACTGGACTCAGAAGGCAGGAACAGGAACCAGAACACCAATGAAGCACAGAAGACCTCACCAAGGCAAAGCAGGCTTGTTGCCAAGTCGAAGAATAGGAAGAGGAGGGTCCCTAGAAATAGTCCCTGGCTCCAGACGTCATCCAAGAGGTTGGACCGAAGTTTGTGTAGCTGGCCCTTTAAATGTTTGCAGGTGGTGCGGCCGCATGCCTAGGGAGGGCCCGGCCCGGAGAGGCAGCCAGCGGCATAGGTCTGTGGCCTTGTGCCGCAAAGAGGAGGACCGGGAGTCATCCCTCCTGCCATGGAGTGCGGCACGGGTTCGGCGGCAGGGGCCGCAAGAGTGGAGGAGGGCAGGTGCGGGCGGCCGGCGCGTCTAACACAAGGATGTACAAATGGATTCACACCAATGTCCAGCCGTACAATTCAACCACTAAAAGGGGTAGGAAAACCAGGAAAAATACTCTCTGGAGTCCAAGAATGGTCATCAAGTAAAGCAGTCTTTATTGTAACTTAAAAAGGATAATCCAGGCCACAATACCAAGGATAATCCAGGCCACAATACCAAAATCAAGATTAGCATAAAAAATATAATAGCAATGAAGATTATTGTCAATTTCTCCATCTTAGGTCTTACCTCCCTTCTCACTTCTCTTGCATCATTATCGATAGAGAAAAAATGTTCTCCTTGCAATATGGGAAAACTGGAATGAGGTTTCAGCATAAAGTCAATCACCAAAATGAACCCCTCCCCCCCTTCCCAAGGGAGAGAGGGTAAAGAGCATGCTACTATTTAAGAGAACGGCAGCAGAGAAAACAAAGAGGACAATGCAGCTATGTAACATGAGCTGCCAGCCCAGGAAACTCAGAATGAGATTGAAAAGGTTGCCAGACCTCTTACAGTGAAGAATTTGAATGTCACAGCCCCATGGACAATTGTTGGTTACTTGCAGTGACATATCCCACTGAAGTTCTGAGCATGCTCCTGGGAAATATATATCCCAGGTACCATACCCGCCAAAAGGTGGGGTTATCACACAGGGAAGAATAAAAAATATAAAACCTCCTCCTACAGCTATGCAAATTACGAGGGGAAATATTAGTAACGGCTTGGACCCCCTGTCACACATTAAATTCATGCATACTTTGAAACTTACCATAGGTACAAAGTACGTGTAGTCACTTGAAGTGGCTTTTGCTGTGGGTGAAATTTTGCTGTTAAATACAGATGAAGATATGAACATGCAAGCTATGTGCATACTTTCATTTCTCCGACCAAAACACACCACCAGAAACACCTTCTTTCAGTATGGCTAAAAGCATGTGTCTTGTGGGTCAAGGTGCAGACTTTTAGCCTCATGAAGGAAGAATAATTTTCAGACAACGACTAATGCAGGTCAAATACATTTTACTTGTGTAAATCCCTGTGACAAGTGTCCTCATTATGCAAACAAGAAGCAAGCTTTCAAATTTCTATCGTCATATTTCCCTGAGGTATCTAAAAAAAAGGGTCCAAAACCTCATTAAAGGAGGCCCGCCTCTTGAGGCATGGGCCGTATAACTGGGCAGACGTGCGGCAGGTAAGAGGGAGGGGGAGGGGGCACAGCTTAGGTGCGGAGAGGGGCGGACAATAGGATTAGGGGCCAGTTCAAACCTGGGCATGAGCCAATGAGACAAAGAAGGCGGCGTCTCTGAGCTCAGGTACTTAGAGGTAGGGCGGGGTGAGGGGAGCACATTTGCAGCCGGGAATCGAGAGGCCCGCAAGGCCAGGGGTGGGAGGAGGCGGCAGAATACTGCACGGAGCGGCAGTAGCCACGGAGGCGTTCACGGAGCGGGATGCCAGTGGCGGGTGTTCCCCCTTCACGGAGCGGAAGGCGGGATTGGCATTCACGGAGCGGGGTGCCAATGGTATACCACCTTCACGGAGCGGAAGGATGGAGGGCTGCCGTCTCCAAAAAAGCATTGGGGTGGGAAGAACAAGCAAGGTACCGGTGAGGGCGTGGCATTTAGCTAATGCCAATTGCGTTTTAAGCTGCTGCAATATAAAGTAATAAGGTTATAATGTTAAATGCTGGCTGTGGCCGTTTCATCCACTTAATAAAAGTTATCTTGGTTTACCTAATCTGTTGTTGCGTGGTCAAGGGTGGGAGGGGCGGGTGTCCGTGAGCTACGGCGTGCCAGAGTTATGTCACCTACCAAAATAATATTTTCACACTGAACATTGGTTAACAAGTTTAAAATATTAATAAGAGGAACAATATAAACACTGAAGGGTCCAAAATATGAGATAATTATACAGTAGACTCTGAAGCCTGATACATGAACCGCAACTCCGTGGGTGGGCAACTTTCAAAATCATTTATGCAGGTTTTTATTGATGTACACGTGTAAATTGGCTGTTGGAAAATGTCCCTCCCTCGGTGCAGCCAACAGTACACAGAATGTTTCGCAGCTTGTGCACTTTTAGCCACATTTAGAGGAAGCATTCCCAGGAGCGTGTTTAGGTCAGGGGAAGGAAACAAAACGCACCAGTTACATTTTTAAATCTACTCATCCTGCAAGAAAATTATTCTTGCAGGATGGGGGCACTGCCCATAATTTTGACAGCCTTACTACCAAGATGCAAATGTTGCTGTCAGAACCTGCCAAGATATAGATCAGAGCTTTCCAAACTTTTCATGTTGGTGACACACTTTTTAGACAAACATAATTTCACGACACGGTAATTCAGTCTACTAGTAAACCAGAGGTTAAAGGTTAAACGAACGAACATATTTCGACAATTTATGTATGTTTCCTTAAATATATACATAATAAAATGTTTCACGACACAACCTATCTCATGAAAACCTTAAATTATATTAAAAATATATATTCCAAGATTCATGTTATTGTTATAATTATGAGAAACAATAATAAAACAAATTGTCTGTCCCCCACACCCTCATCTCTCTCCTCCCCCCAGCACATGTCTGGCCCCCACACACTCATATCTCTCCCCCTCAAGCACATGTCTGTCCCCCCAGCACGTTTGCCCACCACTCACTCATCTCTCTCCCCCCAGCACATGTCTGGCCCCCACACTCATGTACCTCGTCTTTTTGATTGTTGCCAGTTAAGTGCTTCACTCCCTTCCATGATCACCAGACACTGCTGCTTGCAGTCAGTACTCCTCATGGCCAGGCCTCATCGGCAGCAGCAGCCAATGCAAGGATGGCTGGGCTCGTTCCACCCACCAAGCCCCCCAAAAAACGCGATTGACAGCAAAAATCACCCAATAATAAGCAACCCATAAACTGAAAAAAAAAAAGTGAATCTCTAGAAAAAAAAAAGCCCAAACTCGCATCAGAGTTGACCGGGCTTGCGCGACACACCTGCACACTGCAGGCGACACACTAACGTGTCCCGACACACAGTTTGGAAAGCTCTGATATAGATGCTTGCAGGCATTTATAGTACATTACGAACACTCTTCTGATGTTGACAAACCTTTTTTTCAGACCATTATTTCACTGGAAGTATTCAGACATAATCATTCAGAAGGACACGACCCTAACTTCTTGGCATATAGTGGATGTTCTCCCTTTGTAACCTTAATGGAAAGAATGTTCTGTTAGTAAACTGAGAAGAGGGCCTGAACATATAGGCATTTCTTAACAAGTCCATGCATACAGTAAGAGTAAAACCAAAAACTGGCTCAGTCGCTCTACAGACACGAAGATTTTATCCCCTCAGGGTCTACACTTCATGAATACGTTTGAACACTGACTTTCTACCAGAGTTTTACTAACAACTTAGTACAACTTACGACATTTATGGCTTGACAGTAACTTGACATTGGAATAGGCCTTAACAGGTTAACTACATATTTGCTCTCTCTGCAACGTTATTGAATTAGAATATTCATGCGTTCTTTTATACTTAAGGGTGTTATATCATGTTCTCCTGAAAAAACAGTTATATATGTAAAGCCTGTTGCTTATTTGTTGACACTCTGTAAATCCTGTTTTATGTAAAGCCTTTTGCTACGTTATTGTTTACTGTAAAACCGAGGTGATGTATATCTATACGTGCCGCGGTATATAAAAATCACTAAATAAATAAATAAATAAACAAACAAACAAACAAACTTAGGGCATAGTTTTTACATCACATGAAAGTGTGCAAAATACCAAAATTCACAAATTATAACTTCAATATCAACTGAGATTTATTTTACATGAACAATATACAGTACTTTGGCCTACTATTGTTAATTAATATCTTCAGAAGTGTTTCAATTGTGATATTGACACTGCTACACTCTCAGTCATTGCAGGCCTGATGTTCCCACAGCGGCTGAAAGAAGATTGTTTAACTGATTTGATGTGTTTTATAGCAAATGGGGGGTGCTCCAAAGATTTTAGATATAACTATGTGGCCCACAGAAACCCCTGGAGAGGGTTCTAAAAATGAGAATCTTAGAGGACAGATTGATCTTGGGAGGTTGACAGAGAAAAGAATCTGGAGAAAGAATGACCTGAAACTTGAGGTGAAGGGACCAAGTTCAGTAACAAGGATAAGAAAACAATGTTTTGAGATATTGTTCTGAAGGGATAGAGGCAACAACCAGTGCTGTTGATATGGAAAGGCAAGAGTGCCAAGCCAAGGGGACATTGAGGATGAAGAATGAGGGGTGAGCCATACAACACACAGTCCCCTTCTGTAATCTCCACCTGCCTAGTCCTGAGGGAATTCTGCACTTCTGCAGAGCACAGAATTGGCGCAGAATCCCTCCCCCCCCCCGGTGCGAATTGCTAAATTCCGTTGCAGAAAATGGCAGAGAAGACCACGGCATGCCGCAAATGGTGTGCATGAAGATGAAGGCCCCCGTGTATCACAGGATGCACCCCGCTCACAGTGAAGATGAAGGCCCCAGTGAGAGTGAATGTGTGGTCTGTGTGTGTGGTGTGAGTGAGAGAGGAGAGGGAGAGGGGTGTGAGAAAGGGGAGGGGGTATGAGAGAGGGGAGGGGAGGAGGTGTGTGGGGTTTGGGGTGGGAGGGTGTGAGAGAGAGAGGTGTGAGAGAGGGGAGAGGTGTGAGGGAGGGGGAGGGGGGGATGGGGGATAGAGCAGGGGGGAGGGGTGTGGTGAGAGAGAGAGAAGAACAGGGGGTGGTGAGAGAACACCTGGGTGAGCAGGAGGGTGTGAGGAGATAGCATTGGAGGTGAGAGAGCGGGGGATGCTTGAGTGTGGGTGCCAGAGAGAGGGAGCCTATATGAGGAGATTGTGAAGGAGT
Source organism: Rhinatrema bivittatum (assembly GCF_901001135.1). NCBI lineage: Eukaryota > Metazoa > Chordata > Amphibia > Gymnophiona > Rhinatrematidae > Rhinatrema > Rhinatrema bivittatum. Next base: position 670,885,206 of record NC_042616.1, on the reverse strand, counting down.
GTGTATGTGTGTGAGAGATTTGGAGCGTGGAGTGTATGAAAAGGGATCGTGTGTATGTGAGTGTGCTAGCCTGTGTGAACAGATTGTATATGTGTGAGAGAGAGCCTGTGTGAAGGGGTGCGTGAGAGAGAGACATTGGTAGCCTGTGTGAGGCTGTATGTGTGAAAGAGAAGGGAGCTTGTGTGGGTGTGTATGCAAGAGAGAGGGCCCTGTATTAGGAGATGTGTGTGTGTGTTGTGTGTGTGTGTTGTGTGTGTGTGAGAGAGAGAGAGAGAGAGAGAGAGACACAGCCTGTGTGAAAGGGTGCATGAGAGAGAGGACATAGATAGCCTGTATTAGATGTATGCGTGAGAGAGAAAGGGAGCTTGTGTGGGGGGTGTGTACAAGAGAGAGGGACCCTGTATGAGGGGATGTGTTGTATGTGTTATTTGAGAGAGGGCGCCTGTGTGTGAGAGAGGGAGGGACAGAGGGAGCCTGTGTGAGGGGGCAGTAATGAGAATGGGGTCACTCTCTGGGACTGGCAATAGAGTGGAAGAGGTTGAGCCTAGAGGTGGAGGGGAGAGATACTGGCAGGTGGAGGAGTTGGGGTCTGAGAGGGCAAAGAGGCCAGGGGGAGATGGGAGAGCGAGTGGAAGGGACAATCTTACAGTGAATTTCTAGGGAAATTCTGCTCAAAATATTTAAAATTCTGCATCTCTAAGTAATACTTTTTTCTGTATTAATTTAAAATGTAATTACTTAAAGACTGGCATGTACATTGTGTTCCCTGTACGTACCCAGATCAGTCCAGACTCCTGGGTTTTGCCCCCCCTCTAGCAGATGAGACAGATGTTTACAAACTAAACTCCACCTTAACTAGGCTGGTCCCACCTACAGTCTGGCAGTCTTCTTCTGTCTCCTAGCAGGTGGAGAGGGTGCAAAACCTACAGTCTGAGTTGAGGCCTAGTTTAAAAAAAAAAAAAAAAAAAGAGAAGTATAGGAATTTTTTTAGGAGTGGTAGGTAGGTGGTAGGAGGCTGAGACCGCAGTTGGGGTGCCTGCAGGTCCGGCCTTGTCTCCTTCCAGGAAGCGGTGAGGTTCTGCTGGGACCATCCCTTCTGGGGGTTGAGGACGCTGAAGGTGGGCTGGGGGCCCTTGCAGCGCTGATTTGTTGTACCTGTCCTGGGGGTGGACACCGGGGAGCTCGGTTTCACTCCCCCCAGGTGGGCTCGGAGCCAGCGGCGAACGGTTAATTAAAAAAAAAAAAAGTTTTGTTTGTTCTTGTTTTCTCTTTTTCTCTCTTCCTTACCGGGCATTTTCGTTGCGTGGGGGGGACACGGGTGGCAGAGCGGTCAGCGTCTTAATGCTGTTCTTTGGGAGGACTTGCCGCGGCGGCCGGTCTGCAGGCCTGCGGGTGCGGCCCGACGTCTCTCCCGCGACAGCCTTTGTTCTGGCTGCGTTTTCGGGGGGGAGGATGTCTCGGCATTCCCGGAGGCATCGCGGCAGGAACGGGCAGCGGCTCCGGGGAACAAGTCGGGGGTGGTGGCTGGCCCGGCCCGCGGAGCGCGGGAACGGGCGCCATTTTGGCTACCCTGGAGCCGGCGGTGGGAACGCCCACCATTTTGTTTCCTTCGGGGGCCGGGTGTTGGCGCCCCCGGCAACGAGGGGCGGGGAGGATTTACCTCCTGCGCTGTCCCCCCAGCGGACAGTCCCTGAGGGGGACAAGTCTCCGTGGCCAGACTATAGTGATCCGGAGGAGGATCCGGATCGCAGCTCCTCTGATTCTTTTACCTCTGACTTTGTGCTGGTAATGCACAAAGCCTTTAAGGCACGGCGTCTGGCCAGGAAAAGGGAGCGGGGACCCCAGGAACTGGATCGGGGGTCGGAGCCCAGAAAGCGGGCCAGGCCCGCTCCGGTCTCGGATCCCCCGGGGGGGGGGCCCGTCCACTCAGGCTGGGGGCACCTCGGGGGGATCCCGATACTGAATCGGAAATCCGGTGAGCCGGATGAGCAGGATCCGCCATCCCAGCCAAGAGGCATTGAAGGAGAGAGACCCGGGGGCTGCCGGTCCGAGCGGTTCCATTCGGGGGACGGGGATGACCCCAAAGTAGTGCGCTTGTTCCGTCGGGACGAGTTGGCGCCCTTGATACCAGCCATTCTTGGGGAGTTGTCCATAGAGTTACCCGCAGGAGTCCCGACTCGGGCGCACGGACCCCGTAGTATTGGGCCTTAGGGGGCCCCGTCGGCCTTTCCCTTGCATTTTTCGGCGTCTGATTTACTGTTCAAGGAATGGGACACCCCAGATTTGGGGCTGAAGGTAGCCAAGGCCATGGATAAGCTATACCCCCTGACGGAGGACGCACTCGAGCTGTTCAAGGTCCCGAGAATAGATTCGGCGCGGTGGCGGCCATTACGAAGAGGACCACCATTCCGGTGACGGGAGGGACAGCTCTTAAAGATTTGCAGGATCGCAAGCTGGAGGTGCAGCTCAAGAAAATCTTCGAAGTCTCCGCTCTCGGGGTCCGAGCGGCTATATGTAGTAATTTCTCCTTGCAGGCAGGGGTTCAGTGGGCGCAACAACTATCGCTAATGAAGCTCTCTCGCAGGAAGAGGCGCTGCAGGCGGGTCGCTTGGAGGCGGTGATTGCCTATAGCGCAGATGCCTTTTATGATTTGCTTCGCACCTTGGCGCGTGCTATGGTTTCGGCGCGGCGGTTGCTATGGCTCCGCCATTGGGCGGCGGACGTGTCGTCTAAAGCTCATTTAGGATCGCTGCCATTTAAAGGAAAGTTGCTCTTCGGAAAGGAGCTGGAGGATTTGATTGAGTCGCTAGGCGAGAATAAGGTGCATCGCTTGCCAGAGGACAGACCGCGGTCTAGAGGGGCTCCAGCCTCGAGATTCCATTATCGGGGAGGTCGCAGACCTCGTAATTCCTGGGGGTCAGCCTCCTCCTTTCGGCACAGTGCAACCTGGCAGCAGTCGTATGCTCAGTCCTTTTGCGGGGCGCCGCTTTAGCAGGCCAGGGACCGGTACGGGAGCGCCGGTCGGTAAGCCTTCTCAATGATGGGGCCGGTCCACTCCTCGGTTCCGGTGATCGGCGGCAGGCTGGCATGGTTTTACGGGGAGTGGGTCAGAATCACCTCGGATCAGTGGGTCCTGGAGGTGATAAGTCAAGGTTACGCGTTAGATTTTGTACAGCGGCCCCTTCAGTGTTTCATGGTGTCCGCGCGGGTTCTCAGAGAAACGCGGGCGCTGCGGGAAACGATTCGTCATTTGCGGGAGCTAGGCGCGATCGTTCCGGTGCCGTCCCACGAAGTTCGCAGCGACCGGTATTCCATTTACTTCCTAGTACCAAAGAAAGAAGGTACATTTCGCCCGATACTCGACTGAAAGGCGTCAACAAGTGCCTGCGTGTTCCGCAGTTTCGTATGGAGACCCTGCGGTCGGTCATTGCCTCGGTGAGGCAAGGGGAGTTTCTCGCATCCCTGGATCTCATGGAGGCATATCTGCATATCGGGATCCGCGTGGAGCATCAACGTTACCCTCAGGTTCGCCATTTTGGGGCAGCATTTCCAGTTTCAAGCGCTACTGTTCGGTTTCCTAAAGCCCCGCGGATGTTCACCAAGATCATGGTAGTGGTAGCTGCCCAACTTCACAAGGAAGGGTTTCTGGTCCATCCGTATCTCGACGATTGGCTGATCCGGGCGAAGTCCGAACACCTCTGTCAGATAGCAGTTCGACGAGTAGTCGGATTGTTACAAAGGCTTGGCTGGGTGATCAATCTGGCCAAAAGTCACCTGGTGCCCTCACAATCTCTGGAGTTTTTGGGAGCTTTGTTCGACACTCGGAAGGGCATGGTGTACCTTACGTGGGAGCGCAGGGACAAGTTGCAGGTTCAAGCCAGGCGGTTGTTGACCAAACCCATGCCAATAGTCTGGGACTACCTACAGATGGTGAGGTCTATGACTTCCACGCGGGAATTGGTTCCCTGGGCGTTCGCTCATATGTGACCCTTACAGTTGGCATACTCTCCCGCTGGAGTCCGGTGTCGGAGCAGTTCCATCTACCCTTGCCGCTACCGCAGTTGGCGCATACCAGCATGGATTGGTGGCTTTGTCCCGTCAACTTGGCCCGCGGAATCTCGTTGGCGGTTCCCTCGTGGACAGTGATCACCACGGATGCCAGCCTGTATGGATGGGGCGCGGTGTGTCTCCGAAAGTCGGTACAGGGCACGTGGTCCCCGAAGGAATCGTCATGGTCCATCAACCGGTTGGAGACCAGGGCAGTGAGGTTGGCCCTCGGGCTTTCCTTCCCTGGTCTGAGGCAAGGCGGTCAGAGTTCTGTCGGACAATGCGACAACAGTAGCCTACATCAACCGGCAGGGTGGAACCAGGAGTCAACCAGTGGCCGCCGAAGCTCGACAGCTGATGGCCTGGGCCGAACGGCATCTCCAATGCATAGCGGCGTCGCACATCGCTGGAGTAGAGAACGTTCAGGCGGATTTTCTCAGTCGCAATCGGCTAGATACCGGCGAGTGGGAGCTCACGGACGGGGCGTTTCAGCTCATTTGTGCCCGGTGGGGGACACCGGTCCTAGATCTGATGGCGACATTCAAGAATGCCAAAGCTCCGTGATTCTTTGCTCGCCGTCGGGAGATAATAGAAAGACTAGGGGGCACTCCATGAAGTTAGCATGTGGCACATTTAAAACTAATCAGAGAAAGTTCTTTTTCACTCAACGCACAATTAAACTCTGGAAATTGTTGCCAGAGGATGTGGTTAGTGCAGTTAGTATAGCTGTGTTAAAAAAGGATTGGATAGTTCTTGGAGGAGAATTCCATTACCTGCTATTAATTAAGTTGACAGCCACTGCTATTACTAGCAGCAGTAACATGGAATAGATTAGAATTTGGATACTTGTACGTTCTTATGGCCTGGATTGG